>NC_084962.1:17909528-18237028 GCF_949316205.1 Platichthys flesus
TCCCTGAACCTGTTTTCATTTAAACCTTTTTTCTGCTTCTCAGATATTTTATCTCTGTCTCACATGAGAGGTTTGTGGTCCAGATTCCAGTCAAAAATCCATCACTTTTAAAACAACCTTACAGTAATGAGGAAGGTGGGCGTTAACTGGGTCAGAAGAACCAACAAATACCGCTGATTTAATCCTGCTACTGCAAACACGAGCTGTCCCTTGGGGAGGGGGGGAGGGGGGGCAGCTTGGTTAGAACACTTGTGGTTTTCATGTCATACTCGTAATTTGTTCAACAAACAAACTGTCAGAGCCGTAAAGAGGATAGAATAATATAACTGAGCTGGGGAGTTGAATGATTAAGGCCAATTCAACTTAATCACAACATCCTCGGATCAGATTCTTCATCGCACATCATTTCCACACTTTAAAGTGTTTGAATGACTAAAAGAAATGAAAACAAGTGTCACTCAGCGGAGTGCATTCTTCCACCAGGGCCCAACAGTCCCATTATGACACCACATTGGATTTAATCCACACCAGATGCATAACAACTCAAGAGATAGCAGTCCCCTAAAACTATCACTTTCATTCAGTTCCACTTTTATCAATGCTGAAATGTTTGATAAAGTGGAAAAATCTGGATCTATACCAAAATTTGAAAGGTTCTTAATTAGATCATGTCCCATTTTTCCAGTAGGTTTTGTGGAAATCTGCTTTATAGTTTTTGTGTTATCTTGTTCACAATCACAAACAGACACACCCTCCTTAGCAGAGTTGATTAGAACAATGGTACAGATATGAGATTCCTTTCAGTTTCAGTCACAGTAAATATCATCTCACTGATGTTTAAAACAAATTCATACTTCCTGGATATAAACTCAGCTGTTTTAAAGAATCACAGTTTCCTCCCGGTGACCAGTTGAGTTTTAACAGCTGAAGGAAAAACCAGCAGCTGTGGTTCTAATAACAATTCCTCAAACGACACACTTGTGTTGAACTGACAAGTTGATGAGTTCACTGTGGGGACTCTGCTTCGTCAGCGCTAGTCTCCATCTTTATTCACGCAAGTTCAAATGTTTCTCCTTCGTTTCCAGTTCATCTCGTGTTTATAGTCATTGTTTTTTTCAGCATGTGTGCGACTGCTGTTCAACCTGCGTGCACCAGTTCTGTTGTGATTGTAAACAAATGAGAACCTGAGAAAGATGAAGAACACGTTTATGTTGCATCTGTTGTCTACAACGTCTACAAATATGAAGCCAAAAGATTTTGATCACCCCCTAGTGGTTGGCTAGAGTATGGGTCATTCACCCTGCCTCCTTCATGTTAGCGGATGGGACACGGACCAAGCTAAAAATCCAAATAGATTTTTGTCAAGGATGTTTTCTGTCATTTTAAGTAGTTCTTAACAAACTGATGTTTGTTCAAGAGTTACATATTTTGTAAGTTTAATTATTAGTTATTTGATGATTTAAAGACAAACATCTTGATTGACAGCTGATATTGATTTGTGATTGGCCGAGTGCTTGTATCGGTGGGACCTTGATACCGCGGCTCCATTCCACGATCACTATTGTGCCGACAAAATTACACCTGATCATTCTTTTACCACATCTTCTCTGACGTGTAATGACGCCTCTCCGGCTGCGAGCTGAGGCCGGCGTCTACTCCAATCCTCCCGTAAAGGAAGTAGTTTCTCGTAAGTCCTCCGGGGGAAACAGGCCCTCTCAATCAATCACAGATACAAATATGTGAACCCTTTCCAAATGCTAATGGGAGCCAGGTCCTGCAAGCCAGGAATGTTTGGACGGCAAAGGACCGAGTTCAAATATGAAGGAAAATGTGATGTGTGATGCATCGCAGGAAGAATTCCATGGAGAGGGAAAGGTTCAGTCTGGGTTTTCATCAGTTTCTGTACAGGAGATCATCCTGAGGACTAAACTGCTCTTCTGGATATTGTTCCTCGAGCTCTTCACAATCAAAGAGACTCACAGGACAGTTTTGTGGGGTGTTTTCTGTGTTTACGTGAGTGTGTGTGTGTAAGAATGTGCTGTGTAGGTGGGTGGTTGCGTGAGCGTGCATGTTTGTGACATTATAAACATCCCATAATTATCTCTGATTGCCCCGGGACCCCCTGGCATACGACGTTTAAAGGCCCTGTCGCATTTACAGCTCTGCAATAATCGGCCTCCTCATGGAAATAATTATCTGTGTTGAAATGTATTTGTTTACGAAAAAAAAACTTTCAATACAGTTTGTGCTCTGACCCCAAAAAACGATTGTTTCTCTAAAGAGGATCATCGTCACCATCAATGTGCAAAACATTGTACACTGTGCGGTACATGTTGTTCTGAGAGTGTCACATCTGGTTCTGCTGTGGATTGTGTTTGTTCCTGCAGACGAGTGAACACATAATGAAAAAAGCAGAATCTTTCACAAGCGGACGACCACATGGGGATAACAGCCGTGAAAAGCAAAGCCCCCCCACACACACACACACACACACTTTACGGTGTCAGAAACTTTATTATCTTCTCGATTCCTGGTAGCATCGGATCGGATTGGTACCAGAGGGGGAGATAAATAGAAACCTACTGCTCCGGTACGACTAACACGCAACACTAAGAAATAACAAGAGCCCATTGGCTATTAAATTAGAAACAATCTTCTGATAAATTAAAGTAATGCATCTATATTCTATATAAATAATAATTATTCCTTGTTTTTTATTATAAATGTGATCAATTAAGGAGTATCATAATCATCAGAGAACATCTTAGAATTTAAAAATGTAATTCTTAAATGTCCATCTGTTATGAATTGTCGTTGTGTAAAGATAATAATGACGTCAAGGTTCTGACTACGGACTGTTTACAAAGATGGACGCCGCGTCTCCACGTCTGCCCACTGTCCAGACGTGAAGCTTAAACACCCTGTGTTTGTACGCTGCCATCTTTCACATCTGGATCCTGCACAGTGGGCACATCTGGGCCCCGAGTGAAGTCCTGCTAGACACACACGTCGACCAATCACGAGTCAGTCTCAGCTGCCATCATGATGTTTCATCCACCCTGTTAAAAACAAATTAAAGAAAACTGAACTGGTGAACAAGCCTCAGTGTGATTGGATCTGATTAAATGACAGAAACTTGGTCCATGTCCCATCCACTAACATGCAGAAGGCAGGATTTATTACCAGTACTGCAGCCAACCACCAGGGGGTGATCGAAATGCTTTTGGCTTCATCTGTCAATCTAGTTCTTGGTTCGAACCCACAATATAGGATATGACTATTTCCTGGCACGTATTCCAGTGTAAACTCCCTTTGTATCTTTGTATATATGAACTTGCAAAAGCATCGATAGACATTATTAATTTGTTCGTTTCTGTCCAACAATGATTTGTTGCAAAGAACATGATGGGTTCTGTGCAAGGTCAGCGAGGTACAGAAGGTTCTGGTTCTTTATAAATTACACAGAACTTCGAAAGATTCATTGCATCACATGATAAATTCAGTTGTCCTGGCTGGTTTCACTCCCTACAGGTATTGGAGTGTGCAGGAACATGGATGTGAAGCAGGGTTCGGAGCCCGGTTGCATAACACCGAGGAGAGGCTATTTAAATACGTGAGGGCCTTCATCCCTCCTCTGATATGAAACAGAGGTGAGAGCCGCGCGCCTGAAAGCTGCAGTTTCCACTCTGAGCAGCTGGATTTCTGTTTTTCTAAAGACAAGGAGGGAAATGGAGGGAGGATTTTATACCGCGGCTCCGCCCAGAAACCGGAGGGTTAACCGGGGGTCTGTTCAGGGTCAGGAGCTGGGAACAATCTTTTTTAAGACACACACAGGCTTTATATAGATGAAGCTGTCAGTGTATTCAAAACATGTTAAATGTGTTCGCTCCGAAGGTTCGAAAAGGAAAGTGACTACTTCCTCAAAATGTGATGAATGACCTTTAGCTATTGGAAAGTAGTTTTAAGGCTCCATGCAGGTGGCAGCCAGTGGATTGAGGGATTTTCTTTAAATGTGGTAAAAACACTTCGGTTTAAGGATGAACCATTTAGATTTTGGTGTTCAAAGGTCAAAGGTCATGGTGACGGTGACCTCACAGAGCAAATTGTTTGCCATGTGAAAGTGATATCTCCAAAATGCTTTTACAGAATTTTTCACATTTGGCACAAACGTCTACTTGCACTCAAGGATTAACTGATTTGATTTTGGTAGCCAAAGGTCAAAGGTCGAGGTCATGTGACTTAATGTTGTTGTGAATGCCATATATCCGAATGTCAAAGGGGAATTTCATTACATCCGGCACAAACATTCACTTGGACTGAAAGATGAACTGAATAGAATTTGGTGGCCAAAGGTCAAAGGTCAACATCACTGTGACCTCTCAAAACACATGTTTTGCTTCGAGAATGTAATATATCAGGACCAAAGGGAATTTCTTTAACGTTTCACCACTTGTAACTTGGACCAAAAGATTAACCGATTACCTGACATGAAAAATTTTGAAAAACAAGTTTTGTCTCTTATTGGATTCACAAAAATGATTCCTGAGTGGTTAATAAAAATTCCTTTATTTCATAGCCTCTCTGTATCCAGAGTTTACAAATTGTCGTAAGTGTTTCGTGGTTGAAATGAGGGACGCTTATATACGATGGTAACAAAGAACACAAATGTGTTTTTGCCCTCAGCAACCAAAGAACTGTTTTTTTATATTGAGAAACTGTCATGACTTGTCCTCTCAGTCACCGCAGCTGTCTTCCATGTGGGTCCCGCATGACTCACACTATTTGGCCTGTTTTACCAAACAGGAAAAAGCAATGAGAAGAAAATCCATCAGCCCACAACAAGACCACCATCACGCTGCTGCTGAGCTGCGATGATGATATCCAGTATCCCTGAGTTTCAGCTGCAGAATTCATACCGGTTGTTTGGTGAAGCTGGAGAAGAAGGACGCTTTGGCGACTGCAGATCACAAACAACAACATGTCTGATTGCAAAAGAGAGGATCAGAGGGTCGGGTTTCATCGTGATGACAAGATCCTCAGAGTTTACAGAAACGCAGCCTGTCTGCAGATAAACCAAAACCTATTTGGGGATATGATCCACGTTTAAACCTAATTCTGGAGTTTGTTTTAAATGAGTTTTGCAATAAAGAAGCTTTGGATTTTTTACCTGTTTAACTTCAATAACAAAGTTCATTACGTTTTACTTCCTGTCTCGATTTATAGTTATTTCTTTCTGTCGTTCATAAAAGAACCTTTTTATTTGTTTTTCTCAATTTACCTGATAGGTGTTGTGTGATTTTCTTATTTATGCATCTGGGGTTTTTCACGTTACAATTTCTCGCCAGGCTTAGGAAGAAGCATTGAATTGGCTAATGTAAATTAAGTATTTAATAAATGAGCCAGTTATGAGCCAGTATGGGACGCGATGGATCAATGAGCCAGATGTGATGCAGGAGAACAAATCAGCCAACGTTCTCCAGCTCGGGCTGACGACTTATCTTCCTCATTTGATTCACTCCAGACCACAAACACATGGTTATAATAAAACAAAAATGTTTTCCTCCCGCTGCCAAGAAAAACAAATAAAAATATAATAAATAGATTTCGTCCCTGTATTAAATGTTGGGGTTACTTATTGAAATAACTGGATTTCAGTGTTGCGCCTGGAGGAAGCTGATTTGCAGGCGAGTCATTTTTCCTTCTGGTTGAGGAAAACAGTCCGGGGGGAAGATCAGGAGTCGGGGGGGGGTGCTCAACGTAAACAGGTGTCTGGATTCTCACGTGTATTCGGTTGTTTGTTGTTTCTTATCTTTCAGCTCTCCACCACATCCTCCCATACACAGTATAGTCTGTATATGTATCTTCACTGGGTACTCAGTAAAAGAAACGTTAAGTATGTGATATCTGGGAGAGGTTTGCAGACTTGACAAAAGCAGCAGCTCTCTGGCAGGGAGGCGTCTCACCGCAGAGCTTTCAGGAAACTCTGGTGTGTCTCTGCTGCAGCTGCACTTTCTCAAGTCACAGAGACATTCAGGAGAGAAATGTCTGATTTCAAGAACTTGTTCAACATTTTTGGAAACACACAGAGTAAGATGACAAGACTGATACCAAGTAATGTCTGAATGGAGTTAGTGCATGGAGATTAGCATATTAGGACTGAACAAAATGGAAGTGGTATTTCCTAACTCTCTCCAGAAACCTTCACCCCAGCTCCTCTCCGGCTCATTGTATTATACATCTGCAGAGGAATTCATGTTTTCATCTTTATCATGTAAATTCATGCAAAAAAAGTTTTTACAATCTATTTATTTTCACAGTTTCTTGCTGAGTCACGACACACACTGCAGCAGGTGTGATACCTGTCCTCACACACACACACAGTCACACACACACACACACACACACACACACACACACACTGTAAGAGTCACCTGAGCCAAAGTGAAAGGCCTAGTGTGTTTTCACAGCTGTCGACGTAACGAGCTCTTCGGGGGCCTGTCGAGTCATCGGTTAGCTAACGTCTCAAGTTGTGTGTGTGTATGTGCATGTGCATGTGTGTGTGTGTGTGTGTGTGTGTGTGTGTGAGTGTGCTATAGGTGCAGGTTAGGTAATGTCTCGCTGTGCCACCTCCATCTCCGGCAGATTTTATGTCATTATGACCGAAATTACACGACCTGAGCCGGGAACTAAAGTGACAGAGGGTTAGGGAGAAATATTATCCTTTTATAGGGGAATAGAAAGAGACCTAATATCTACACAAGGTTCTAAAGGAGGAGAGAGAAGCTGTAAAAGGAAATGACCTTCATCATTAAATTGTTATAATAACAAATGACACAGGCACTAAAAAGTTAGAGGGTTCAATTGCCGGTGATGTCGATCTTAATAAAAGTGTAAACAGTCAAAGAGGAACAGTAATGTCGTGTGTTTGTGTAGAATTCATCACGAGAAGTGACACTGGGGCTGTTGGAGCTAAATGTTCTGGCAAAGTTTAAATCCTGCATGAGAAACTACTTGACTCCTCTTGGTATGTGTTCAATAAATGTCAAAATATCTCACTCACAGTGGTGGGATGTGGGTTCAGGCCACGTCTCAGCGTCCCTCAGAGTGGGATGTGTTTAAATACCAAAGATATGCACAGGCAGTCGCATGAAACGTGACAGAAGTAACACCTACTTTCTTTCTCAGTCAAACTTCTCACCTCCCCACAGCTGCACATGAATGTGCGTGTGAGAGTCACTTCTGGAAAAGTTACAGAAATTGTCAGACGTGTTTTTCAATGTTGAAGGAGGCGATTTAGGATCATCTATGCATCCATCCATTGTCTACACCTGTTATCCTTTGAGGGTCGCAAGCCAATCCTGATGGCCAAGAGGTGGCGTTCACCCTGGACAGGTCGCCAGCCCATCACAAGGCCAACAGACCATGACTCTGCAAGATTCTCATTCCGTCAGAAGGGCCTGTGTCGTCTTGTCCCCTAGAACATGCAACCACCACACACTAATACCCCAGACGACACTCCACACTATGCCGCCACCCAACGCAAGCCAACACAACACAACGGCACGCAACAACCCACAACTCTGTTCACATCGCAACTACTCAATCCACTTCACAGCCAGCCAGCCCTGAAGGCTTCATGTGGAGAGAGGGAGCGAGTGTTACATCCCATCATTAACGACTTACAGGGAAAGAATAACAGGTGAATTATGAAGTTTACAGCCCTCAGCTCGCTGCTGAGCCCGAGGGTTTGAGGGAAATTACACGAATATGTGATGGTGAAATATCTTCCACCTGGGTCAGTGAGACCTGGCAGAGGCTGCAGAGGGAACATCTGGCTGCAGGTTTATCCTGGCGGGACCTGGTGTTTTCCAACACAGCTTCAGCACAGCATGGCCTCCCCTCACACTTCACACATCGCTTCCTTCAACACAGCGAAGAGCTGCTCTCCGTGCACGTCGGACATCTTCATGTTTTAATTCCATTTGCTGCAGTTTGAATTTAAACCCGGTGCCACGGCTTCGACTCTGCAGAGTAAACACACTCCTGTTTTCCTGAGTCACGACAAAGACGACACCACACAAGGTTTTTTTTCGTCTGACGCAGTTTCCAATGAACACGAGGGGTGTTTACAGGAGTCTATACGATTAGAGATGCTAAACCACTATAGTTAGTAGAAAAACAATAATTAAGCTGCTCCAAACATCCCTCTCCTGTGAGCCCTTCTAAAGTGGGCCTTGCATGTTAGTGTGCGGTGTGCAGGGCAAACCAAAATTAACAGGTGATCCCTGCCAATTTAAACAGGCCTGGGTACCCGGCCCCCTTTTCCCATAATACTCATTGTGATTGTGACTGTGTGACGCCCTGGAACATGAATCACTGCATGTTACTGCTGCTGATTTCAAGGTTTAGATACTGAGACCGGTAAAGGTCATGAAGAAGTTGTGTCTGAGCCGTCTGAGACAACTTTCCCATTTAATCCAATGTCCAAAGTGTTCCTAAGGTGACACTTGCATTCAGTGATTTGAGCTCTTCAGTGATCATAACATTGAAATGGTGTTTCTTTAGCTTGCTGCAAATACGCATCTATCGCCAATCGTCATTCATTGGTCATATTTATGGGATTTAAGTGAATTTAGACTCCTCCTTTCCTCTCCTCCTCTTGCTCATGTCATCTTCCTCTTCCTCTCATCGCCTCATACCCTCAATATTTCACTTCGAGGGACGTGTTAAGATCTATGGTAGCGTGTGTCCCGGCAAATCTGTCCTCCAACGGTTCAACGAAAGCCCTGTTGATTTATGGTTCCACATGTACAAATATTACTGTGATCAAGGGTTCTCTCACCACAGTGCTGATAATGGTGCCAGTCAGATTGAAGGATGTCTACAGTGCAAATACAGGATGTCATATTTTTCATATCAGGGATTTGACCCCTTTGCTTCAGGTTTCTGTAGCGAACGCAGCGAGTGACTCAGAGCAAATGTTCCGTGCTCACAGCTAACAGCCATGGGGGCTGCAGGAATCAGGGATTTGGGCGGATTCTTTAAGGAAGTTTCTGCTGGAGATCAGGTTTCTAACGTCCCACAAGCCCCCCCGTCCCACTCCAGCTCTGAGTGAGAGAACTTCTGTGGAAGTGTCATCCAGCTGCAGGGAAGTGATCAGTTACTCACAACGTCAAATCTACACCAGTCACAGATTGTCGTTTCCAGTACGTCCAGCTGTTAATCATAATTGTTGTGTACACTGCAACAGCAAAACATGTAAATGATAGGCCACATTCTTGGTGGAGGGCCTATGTTAAAACAACAGGGTAAATCTAGACAATTGAATATTGAGGCTGCAGACCTCAAAAATTTAACAGGAGGGGTTAACATGTGTTTTGAATTAATGACAGGACCACTCCCTCTCTTACACAGGGCCACTGCAGCCCTCTGCTCTGGTACAGTGGGAGACTCACAACCAAAAGAACTGGTTCCAAAAGAAAAAGCATTTATTGAAGTTCGATGCAAGCCAGTCGCATTTCATTACAACACACAGGTTTACAAAAGTAGCATGTGTCCCTTTTTTGTAAAGCTTGAAGTGTAAATGGTTATTTATGTATGTAAACACTCTCAAAGGTCATAACTCCACAATCACAATAATTCAAAAGGAGAAACCGAGGAAGATATAACATCAAACTCTGATTGACCGGTAGTTTGATACCAGCAGTTTTGTCTTTACACGTGGAATATTCATCGTCCTCTGTCATGTCTCTTACAGGAAAACTTCTCTCTACGTCTTTCTTTTCAAGAGTTTGATGAGGAGAAACACTCTCATGTCAGTGAGCAAGGAATGACGCTGGGGTGGTTAGCTTAGCTTAGCATAGCATGAAGACTGGAGGCAGAGGGAAACAGCTAGCCTTGCTTACTGTGAAGTTTCAAAAGCAAACTGAGTGAGCCGGAGAGAAAATTTGCTAAGCCGAATCTGACAGGCATTCTGTATTTTTGGATAAAAGCCAACACAAGCGAAAGGTTTGACGTGATTACAGGCATGATGGGCATAAAAAAGTAGCTGGAGTGACCAAAGGTGACCAGAACCTGAATATTTCATAATTCTTGTCCAAACTGGGCCTGACTCTCTCGGGTTGGGTATCCACAATCTCTTCTGCATGAGAGAATGACAATCTGTGTTCTTTGAAAGGACTAGTAATAGTCACAGCATGTAATTCCTCTCCGTTTCCCCCTTCCTTCCAGTCTTTATGCCAAGCACCTCCTGGCTCCAGCTCCGCTCATAGCTTTGCCCAGTAGATAAAAACAAAGTCCTCAGAGAACCTGCTCTGACAAACTGAAATAAAAGCAAACCGACCTTGTTTTTTCACTTTAAGAACCAATAAAGTGCTATCCACCAGAGAAAGCATACGTTATGGTGTACATGATGTGTAAAAAACAACACAAAGCTAAGTCTATCTGTTCCCATATAGTAGTGCATGGGAATGTAAACCTTCGAGTAGAAAACACCACTTTAATCCTGTGGTTAACATCTCTCCTGTTCGTTAAGCCCTGTGAGTTTTAGCACATTCTTTAATTCCAGTACATTCATCTATAGGCAAGACTTCAAATTCAATGACGGGTTTTTAATTTTGCCATAAGCTCATTCTGTATTTTGATGTTTGCATATAGACACCTAGGGGGGGGAAGGTCTGTTGTATTTTAACCTTTATACATAAAAAGTCTGTCCGAACACGGTCCACTACCAGACTTGAGTCCTCTGGTGTCTCCCTGCAGCAGCTCAGTTCATGGCTGCACTTCTATCTTCTTCCTCTTGGTTGAAGCCCCATCTCCAATTTGACGTGTTGCATTTGTTCATAAAGTTGTCCATTGCACATCACACACAAATGGATTGTCACATCTCCAGTCACAATGGATGATATTCGTTAAGACTATGAGTCTTAAGCTTCTGAGAACTGGACGAATCTCCTCTGGTCCATATCTCCATCCACCTCTCTACTGCCTCTTCGACCCAGCGCCAGGTGTCATGGTCTGCTTCTGCGTGTTGACTTGGTCATGTGAGTATGAAAAGCCTGGAGGTCCGGGGGTTCCTGGTGGTCCAGCTGGCCCTACTGGCCCAGGTTTTCCTCTTGGTCCTGCCGGCCCAATGATGCCTGGTAGTCCTGCCTGACCCTGGAGCCCTGTGGACCCTGAGGGTCCCGGAAGCCCGTATTTACCTGAGGGACCAATGTCACCTTTGAGTCCCGATACACCACCTGGCCCTGGGGTACCAAGAGAACCTTTGGCTCCTTTGACCCCTACTGTCCCTTTATTGCCGGGGGGCCCTGGCCCACCTCGAGTACCTATGGGACCAACAGCCCCCTTCTGTCCAGCGGATCCACGACTTCCTAAGACGCCTCTGTCCCCTTTGCTTCCCGTCAGTCCCAACGGACCTTTTGGACCATTTTCACCACGGTTCCCTTTGGGCCCCGGGGGTCCAGGAGCCCCTGTTGATAAAAGACGAATGAGATGAAGTTTTTAAAAAGATCAGTGCACACGTAGGAGATCTTAACGTAGCAATATTGCACCTTTTACTATAGTGAAGTTATTAATGAGCTGTTTATGGTGAACATCCACAAGCTTCATCTCCTCCATCACCATGGTCAGGTTCCTGACGTCCATGTCCAGTCGCACACCCAACAACATGCTCTGCTGCCTCAGGGTGTAGGCTGAGTGGAGGAGTAACAACACTGTGCTGTTCAGATCCTGCAGAAGGTTTGTGAGGACGAAGAGTCAGAGGAAAACAAGGGCGACAAAAAAAGAGACGGAGACATAAGTCATATTTATCAACAGTCTAGGTTGTGTGTCAAGAAATGTACAGTCACGGCATGTGGTTTTGTAACTGGCAGTTACACAATGGGTCTAATCTTGACCTACATTTGGCTCACAGACAAGAGAAGTGCAATCATGCTGAGGTTCACCAGCTGCTTTATAACTTGCATAAAACAAAATGTATGAATCTAGGGTTTACTCATATTGATCGATTGAGGAAATTATTATAAAAGAGTTCTAGCGTGTTTACAACCTGTAGATCCTCTGTGTGTCTGCCCAGGCGGCTCTGGCAGGACGAGCTCTCGATGTTGATGTACTTGTACATGCTCTGGACGTGGCTGACGGTGGCGTTGATGCTGGAGGAGACCGTTTCGATCTCCATCGCGATGGAGTTTAGACGACCATCCAAGGCGGAGAAACGCTCACCTGTGCGGTTCTCATAGTACCTGAAGAAGACAGATCAGGTTTTACAGAATAATGCTCCTGGTAATACTCCAGGGAATTAATGTCACTCGGTGCAATGTGTTATTGTGGAATCTTTTAGGCATGTGTGTTACCTGGAATGGTAGTGAAGGTCATGCATGTTCTCCTCGTGTTCATCCATGAAAGACGTCACATTTTCGAGCTGCATCTGCAGGTTCATCACCTGGAGAACACACAGATACATGTTTCAGCTCTGTGGTCGTGAGGAAACTCAATACAAGGCCTCGCTCTGAGCCCCAATCTACACTACGAGTGGTCGAGTGCGGATCCACTCCCCGACCATGAACGCACAAAAGCCTAAGATGGCTGCATCTGCTTCCTGGATATAGGAGACTTGTCTTCTATCTCCATCTACAGTAACTTCAACTCACATTTTCTATAACCTGTGTGTAAACATTGCATGTAAACTGATACTAAAAACATCTGCTCTCCATTGCTGCCACATCAGCCAATTAGAATAAACACAGACCTGCTGATTGAGGGCATAGTACACCTCGGTGGTCATGGCGATCCTCTGGTGGTCTGCAGCCACGTTGCTCTGGAGGTAGCGCATGTTTTGCGTGGTGATGCTTGTGTTGGATTTGAGGGTGCTCAGCACGCGGCTGTAGTTCTGCCAGTCGCCGGTCAGCTTCTGGAGGACCAGAGTCTCCTCGTCCGCTTTTCTCTGCAGGGCGTCAATCCACATTGCACTGAAGAGCAGAGGGGAACACAGCAGGAGACCAGTGAGCTGCAGTGGATCAAACAACGTCGGCCCTGCACCTCAGTCCAGTATTGCGAGAGAGGCCCACAGTTTAAGTATATTATCTGGTTCTTCTCTGAGCTTTTCATTCACCTGAGAGCCACTGTGGTGTTGACCTGATGCGCCGTGGCTTTGACGTCGTACTGATCCTCCATCAGAGTGTTCATCTTCTCCTCACTTTCCTCGATCACGTCCTTCCAGGCCTCCACCCGATCCAGGTACCTCTCCAGGGACTGGTTGAGGAACCTGATCATCGTCAGGTGGTTTTGCATATCACGTACCAGCCGGGTGTTGGCGGTCTTCAGAGTGGCCTGAGACTGTGACGCCTGGTCCAGGACCTGGATCAAGAAAGAGTGATCATGTTTATATATACATGGTACGATATATAACAATTACAGCTAAATACAAGCTAATGATGAGGTAATTATGAGGAAGGTTTATATGACCCATAAAATAAATGTCTTTGGGTTTGGAATTATTCAGAGAATATCTGATTCACCTGCTCTTGGCCCAGTATCATTTTCTGGATGTCCTCGAACTCTCTCTTCAGCCGGCTGATCTCCTCGCTGTACAGCGTCACATCCAGGCAGCCTGAGCAGTTAGAGGTGGAGCTCAGGTCTGGGAGGAGGAGGAGGAGGAGGAGGAGGAGGAGGAGGAGGAGGAGGAGAAGAAGCCGAGACAGTGGAAATGGAGAAAACGTTTTAGAGACTTTTACCTCTTTATAATATATATATTCTCTATAATAATTGCTCTCCTCCTGTGGTTAGAAGCTGCCAAAAAAAAATTAATGATGAGTTGTAGTGAAATATTAAATATTAACACAATCTAGATAATTTACCATCGATTCCTTGTTGAGCTCTGGTGATTTTACTGTGGTAGACGGACTCTTCCTCCGACATCCTGTCAACCTTCCTGAAGACTGGAGAAAAGAGTTACAGGTAAATATTAAATAAATATTGAATATATATAAAATTTGGGAACATTTCAGATCATTTTTTTTCTGAGGAGTAAAACTATTACGCTTTAAACAGGTAAAACAACAACAGATAAACAACAGGGAAATTAATAAAATAATAATAATGCTGCCGAGTGGAGGCAGATATGAAAAACATCAGAGGTTCCTTGGTGTTAACAGGAAAGAGGAAGTATTAAAAAACTAAAAACAGGAACTTATCTTTAAAACCTTGACAAATGGGACTGAAGCACTGATGTATGGGGGTTTAATCAGCTGCTCACATCTTGCTCCGCCAGCATATTTTCCCAGGAGGGCTACATCAACTCAGTGAGGGTGAGTTTTTTGTGAATTTGAGTTGGTGTGATTTTGTATTATGTGTTTGCTCACTTCCATTCTCTGACTCGGGGGTGGGGGGGGGGGGGGGGTTAATGCAGGTCTCTTCCACAGCATGTTTGCACGGATAAATACTTCCACATGCTTTTAGCGACACGTACCACACGCTCGGCTGCATGAGCTGCAGTGACGATGATGCTCAACATGGCTCGTGGTGCATTTCGTGCAAAAGAATCAATAAAACCTGAACGTGCAAACTACATTTCCAGCAGTAGAGTAAGACTTGAAAAAATTACTTTTCAATACGGCAAAGAGTTGAAAAAAACAAGTTACTTCATTTCACGCTGGTTACTTAACACATTTCTGCAGAATCATTTATTTGTTATAAAACAGATGTTCAGCCGGGAAAGGGAAAAAAAATCTAAGGTCGGTATTTTTCTCCTTCAGCACATTTCAGGAGTTGCAGCCAAGTGCAATATCTTTTCTGTTGACACCAAGTTTTTCAATGCTTTGGTGTCGTACAGCTGTAAGTTGATAAAAACCACGAGCTCAGAGCGGTTTCTGTGTATGAATAGTTACAAAACAGCCACAGTAGATGTGTGTTGGCCAACGTGTGGGTGTTATGATGGTTCATAAATGCTGATGTGCTTTTATTTTACACTTAAATACACATATTGAAACGATATGATTATGTTTCCTTCAGAGTTTTAATCTTCTTGTGTGTCTGAAACTTTGATTTTATGTATGAAAGGTTCATGAAGCAAATAGAATACACAATATCAACTAGAACGTTTCCTATTACTTAGGATTCAGTGGAAATTATGTGTGTCTCAATTCAAGCTGCACCAAATAATAAAAAAACGTCTCACAATGTTAAAACAAGACAAACCAGGATCCACCCTCTTCACCAGATCTGCACCAAAATGTAAGGACTTGTTCTCCGACCAGTTTCGTGATTATAATTCGTTCAGTAGTTCGTGTTCAATGCTTCTACCTCACAGACAAACACTGATGAATTGAACATTACCTCCTTTGTGAAGGTAATAAACAAAACTGTGACTGTGCCAAATCATGAACATGCAAGTGGACATGTTTCCAGCACATGCACCATGTATGTGTATGGGATACCCACACACATTTCACAGCTTGAACGAAACCAGACTTTATTAACTCTCTGTACCTGAATGCAACCTTGTTTGTGTGTACGTGTGTGTGTGTGTGTGTTGTGTGTTGTGTGGTTTCTGCACCACGCCCCTCACTCTCTCCTCTGAGACCCTGAACAGTAGTAAAAGTGGAGGATTTATGGCTTTGAAACCCAATAAACAGTCACGTTAATGGGAAAAGCAACTGTTGACGTGGAGCAGCTGTCAGGTAGAACATGGCACCAAGGACCCAGCAGCACTTTCATTTCTTCTGTAAATGGACCTTAGTTTTATTGAGACACATTCATACACAGCAGAGTCTGACGAGTTCCCACGACAAACTTATTTGCTCACTTTACTTTGGTAAAGCTTTATTTTACACCTCATATACTGTGTTCGACTTCCTGGAAACATTCCTCATAATCTTATTGTGATTAGGTTATTGTGAAAAAATCAGACTGAGCTCACCAAGTGATGCCAGCACGGCCACTGTGATGATGAGGAACAAGACGAATCCATAAAGGACCTTGACGGCCAGCTGGAGCGAGCTGCTCTGCTGGCACCTCACACAGCCTCCTCTGCTGCGACCTGGAATCACACCAATATCAAGATGAGTGAGTGGATGGTTAAAAAATATAATGCTGTAATATGTTTGTTGTTGTTGTTGTGTATATGTGTGTTTGTGACCTTCACCTCTAAAGGAAGGCATCTCCTCTTCCTCTCCTGTGAGGTCCTCCTCTGGAAAAACAAGACAAGGAGAAGAAGGTAAACATGGAAATCTCAATGCATGATATTTAGACAAAGGGTTTATTTAGTCAGTTTAAGATAAGCACCATCTGCACATAGACAATATGGACTCAAGATATTATGGAATAACATTTGAACCTTGAATAAAACCAAGTTTTACAAAATCATTTGCGTTGACATTACAGAACTTTATCCATCACGTTCGGGTTTAATTACCCAGACTCGAGCTGATATGTTTGGTTTCGGACACTTTGGTTTATTGAAACTTTCCTTGTCATTAAATTTTTTTTTCCAACAGGCAAAAGCAGGTAATTATGTGTTATTACAACTGCTAACCCCACTATGTGTTATAAGCAATAAAAACAATCATGCTGATGCTTATGGGGGAAAAATGAAACCGGAGCACGTTCATGGTTAAAATCTTTCCTCTCGTACAACTTGTGTGCACAGACAGAACTGGAGGAAGGAAGGTTGTGTAATAAGTTTAATAATATTTCTAATGCGACTGACAATGACGTGGGACGACTGAGCGGCTCCATCATTACCTTTGAAAAGCTGGTTCTCATATCCTCCATAGTTATCTGCAAGAGAAAGAAGAAGAAGAAAGAAAAATGAAACCATTTCTGCTGGAGCCACAAACACATTTTATTACTCCCTGTCATAAATCACACAAACCAGCTGCACCCACCCCCACCCCGGACTCTCTGGACTTTACAGTAGATTCAGGGTGAAGCTGCCGTCCTGTTATTGTTCTGCACACATGTTTTCTCCTGAGCTGTTTGCTCGCTCAGGAGAAAACGATCCCGTGGTGGCTCACAGCACGAGGGCGGTTGTTGCTTTGTGTGACTCGGGTGGGAGGATTGTGTTAGTGTTACGTGTGCACATGTGGCTGAGGAGGTTGTCATCACACACACAACTCGGGCAAAACAAAATATTAAAAAAGGCAGAAATAAGCACGAGAGAAGAAAATTATTTTTTATGACTGTATGTTGAAGCAGTGGACTTTATACCACACGTCATTAACTGTAAACCACCCGAGCCAGCCCCCTCCCCCCCCCCCCCCCACCCCCGAGGGCCTGCGGGTTCCGAGCTGGAAGCAGAAACACTCGGGGGGGAACATCGGGGGGGCTCCTGAAGGGGGTTTGGCAGGTTGCTGATGAGCTGTGGAGTAGCAGTCGGACAGGTTCTCGTGTCGAAGCTGCCAAACGGAGCTGGACTCAAGTTTCACACCAGCTGATGTAATGTATGTCGGCTTATTGAAGACTTCATCTTTACACCTGAACACGTTTGACTTTACTTTCTGGCGTGATGACATGTGGAGGATGTGTTGACAGACTCCAGGCAGATTCCTGTGGTGCCTCTTTAAAGGTTTTACCTCGTCGTTTAGAACTAAACGTGTAGTATGGTACCTGGGCCACTAGGGGTCTTTCGATAAAAACAATGACAAAAGACCTAGTTTGATGAGGTCCCTTAGTTCTCCTGTGTGTTTTCACTTTACTTGTAGAGCTCTAGCGACAATATACAGTTTGTCAACAATATACAGTGTATATCATATGTCTAGTTATTTTTGGCACTTTTGACATATGTCTTTAACTCAGACTGAGCCCTGATGTCGAACATGCATTTGGATCCTACAGCATGGTCTGATCCAATCCTATAAACGTCTAAGGAGAAGACCAACAGTAGTTTCTGCAATTACCCAGAAACCACACATGTTCTAGCTACAGAGCCGTCATAGTAATTATAACAGCACCAAAGGACAAACTCTGAGGTTCTGGTTTCGAACGAGCCTTTTCAATGATTAAGCTTTTGGCCACGGTGGTGTTGAAGTCTCTTGAGAGATTCTTTAAGGGGGTTCTCACAAAATTGTTGCTGCTCTGGACTAACGTCATGAGCCATTCTGGGGGGGGGGGGGGGGGGTCATCTCTGCTTGGGGCCCATGGTAATTGCTGGCTGGGGCAATGCCTCTGGTGACTACTGGTATCCACTGCTGGTGTTCTGATGTCAACAATCCTTTTGCAGTCTTCTCAGCGACTTGATGAGTGGTTTGTTCTCACAACACAGTTATTTAATGGTGTGATCATGGTGGAGACTTCAGTCAAACGTTTAAAAGTTGAGTTTTTATACAAGTACTGTAGGTGTTAATAATCTTGTTTATAGTTCCATTTCAATTGCAAGAATATGTTTTATTCTGTTTCATTTTCAATTTCTTATCTTAAGCCAAAAGCTTTTACTGAATTCCTTCAAACCAAAATGTCTGCTCTCTGTGGTTCACCACATAATCAGCTCATCACAAAAGGAAGTCTGCCTGTGGAGAGAGAGCCAGAGTTGAGAGGCTTGAAACAAAATGTAACTAGTTGAGGTTCAAGTTAAGCAAATGAAAACATCGACCACGGATTTAGCTCCAGGCGCAAAGTGAAGTTTGAAAAAAGTTCTCTTGGAGTAAATAATGGCACAAAGAAGTGTTTCTATGAGTCGCTGGTGGAACAGCTGAGGTCAGGTCTGAGTTGACAAGTGTCTGAATGCTGAGGATGACATCATGATGGAGGGAGGAGAGAAGGAGGAGAAAGAAGAGGTGGAGTTAACATCTACAAAGAAAAGATTGAAGACACCAACGAGGAAAGAAAAATAAAGACAGATTGAATGTCGCAGATTGTTTTGTAGAAGAAAGACCAAAACCAAAACCAGAGGTGTCCCACCAGGGTAGGAAAAGAAGGCGAATGTCCGGGGCTGCAGAGCTGAGAGGGGCCCCTGAGAACCAATTTTGAGAAAAATCCATTAAATTCTACGATGTACAGTAAAGAGCAATGACCCCATGGTCCAAAACCCCTAACGAGACCCCGTAGGACTAGCTGCCTGCCAAAAGTTTCTTAATTTTTATTCGGTTGAAGACTCGAATGTATATGTAGGGTCCCTTTTGCCTGGGGCCCCCAAAGTCCCTTGAAGCACTCTGTAACTGTTTGTTAACATCAACTTTGTAAGGTGAAAATACATAATCATCGTGTTAGGGTTAGGGGCAGCTTGTTCTGCTGTCCCCAAGTGGCCAAAAACAAACCTTTTCACGGCTTTAAAAGTTTTTTTTTTCCAAAAGCATGACAAGTAAATAAGAAAAACAAGAACTAAACTCTGCATGAAGTACTTTTGTGCTCTAGCAGTTGTGTGTGTTTGAGAGTTTTCATCTTTTCAGGCTTCCCCACCCTGATTCTGTGGGAAAACTGAATTTTTGTCATTTTTAGGCGTCTGTGGCACAAAAACGTTCAAATACAAATGTTTGAACATCAGCACAGAAAATATCTCATGTCAATATCTGCCCCTCAAATATCCATCCACCCCCCTGGCTTATGTTTCTCCCTTTTCACCTCCCTCCCTCCGGCTTTTCTGCTCTTTTCTCTCCAAGTATTTTTTTTTCTACAGTTCTCTGTGGAAAAAACCCTCATGTCTGTCTCGTTAGTGAGGAAGTTGACCTGTCCAACACACACACACACACACACACACAGACACACACAGACACAGCTGAACAGAGCCAATCTGACAGCAGCACTTTTTGGCTCTACCGGGTCACGCCTGTACACCCAGGCCACAGGCCACAGCAAAAAGAAACTTGTAGTTTGGTGCACAGACTTTTTGTACTTTAAACGTCTGATTCTTCCCGAGATTCGTTAAACGCTGTCGATCGTTTGGTGCAACAAAGGAATTCCTCCCAAATGAAACAAACATGGAGCCTCTTCACAAACCGCTGCTGACAAGTTTAACAGATAACACACTTTCCTTTGTAACTGGCTGTGATGAGATCACGCAAACCCACAACCCGCAACTGTTTTGGATTTCTGTGTTCTTGTTTCTGCGAAGGAAAAAACTGCATTAAGGGTGAAAACCACCTCAAAGGTCAGAAGTAACCGGTGTCAGGATCTGAACTCAAACCCAGCCTGTAGGACTGAACCCCAGCAAAGCTTCAGAATCACGCTACTGCCAAATGAAATTACTTTAACCACTTCACATGATATTTTAGCCCTCCATGGCTTCTGCAGAAACCACCACACCCCAACTGTCCTCTTGAATTCAATCAAGCTGCACCCACTGCACCAAATTCTTTGATTTCAGTCACCTGGATATGCCTGATGTTTTTCCCCACCAAAACCAAGTTCAATCTGGCAGCGATAAAGAAAGTAATATCTGATATGCAACAAAATTGAATGGGTTCTCTCCTGACACATGTTCCATCCTTCCACCAAGTATCATGGAAATCTGTCCTGGAGTGTTTGAGTAATCCTCTTCACAATCAGACAAAGGGTAAAAACAAAGTTTTTAAATGTCTCCAGCCCAAATGGTTTGAAAACTCTTCCCTCTTATTTCTAGATCTTTTCATGCGAGCAGGAGGTTTATACATCATGATCATTGGCATGTATCTTGTGTTGAGGTTGGTCAGACACGTGGTGAAGATTAGGGAAAGCTTGTGGTTCCTCTTTAATCCAGAGTCAAATAACTGGAGGTCTGTGATGGGAAACAAAACTCTGATCATGAGCTCCATGCCCGCCCACCAGCTTCACCTCCTCACCCCAGCTTTCCACCTCGCTAATCACTCTTTGGCAGAACATCCAACCACTGGAACGATGGGCAACAGGATGACTGGGGGAAATTTAACCAAAAAGTCAAAGCACACATCAAATAAACTTTCCCAAAGATGGTTTCTGTCAGTTTAGGTAAGTTCTTATCACGCTGGGTCTGTTCAAGTACTAAAAACAAGGTGAAATGTCAGGACTGATCTTTATGTGCAGGGTATGTGTCCGACACTGATGTCAGGTGACCAGCTCTTTGTAGGTCAATGAGCCAATCAAGTTCTTCCTCCACCAGAAAACAGGACAAGACCAAACTGAAGGACATTGCTGATGGGCCCTCTGAGTGTCCCGTTACCAGCTGAGAACCGTGAGACGAGCAAAACGTTTCCATGTTATTGCATGAGGCCCAGTGGCTCTGCTGACGGTGGTTCCAGTGAACGTCAGTGTTTTTGGCCCAGTGTGTGTGCTGTACTGTGTGTTGCTGGTTCAGAAGGGTTTTACAGTGGTTAGCCAGCAGCACACCTATGAAAATATCACTCAGAAGCAAGCTAAACCAGCACACACAGGACATGAGACAGACACAGGACACGAGACAGACACAGGACACGAGACAGACACAGGACACGAGACAGACACAGAGCCTTTCCAAACACCGTTGATTGTGTCTAACTATCTGTATCAATTACAGGATTAAACACTGGATTACAGGAAACTACTTTAAGATAAACTAAGAAGGCAAAAAATCTAAAATATCAGGATGTTGCTCTTCAACCACATGGAGTCAATCAGCCATCAGACCTTTGGTGTTTGGGAATCCAGGCCTTAACTTGACTCAGCTAACCATCAGCGCCAGTTTACATCTGTGGTTGCTCTTCGGTGGTTTGCATCAGGGCCTTTTTGGACTTTCCAAACCCCTTCCCAACTCTCTCCCTCCCTAGCCTCTCCCTCCCCAGCCTCGCCCTCTGGACATTGCTTCTGGCCAGTGGGGGCTGGAGCAGGATGCTTTCCGAACGTGCCCGAGATGCCCTCAGCCTCGCCGTGTCCCTCCATGATGTGACGCCCCTCCTAAATACCGATAAAATAAATAGAAATGTTCTCCTCAAGCCTCTCCATCAAATCCCAGCCTTAAACAAAACCAGGGTTTGAAGGGCCCTGCGCCACTGGGCCTCCAGATCAGAGTGAGGGTCTTGACCACAACTCGTAAAACCAAATGAAGCCCTTTCCAAAACCTCTGACCTCATCCAAGTCTTTTAGGTGCCCTCTGACTGGAATGTGCGGTCTCCTCACACGACTATAAACACCTGGTATGTGTTGCTGCGGACTGTGAAGCTGCAGTTACAGATGAGCCATTACAAGGGAATGTTCTTTTATTGTGGTTTGGCTGTGAAAGGGGAGATCTTCAGAGTCACGGTCCCATAAACGCATCGTGTTTTCTCTGGATGAAACTGCTTTTCATCCACGGCAATAGGCTGGGACACAGAGACGAGCCAGGTTGGGTTTACAGGCCTGTGAGGCCAAAGGGTGTGGATGATATTCTCCAACGCTTTATTTGAAGGTTTTTTAGGAATTTTTAGTTGGACTCAAAGGTCACGTATTATCGTCTAAGATTATATTTCCACAGAGATGAATAATAAGTCACGATTTCCAAATTTTACTCTTACATATGAACGATCCGGTTTTCTCTGCACAATCTGAAGGATATGAACACGACCAACTAACACATATTTACCTCGTATTTCTCTTTAGATAAACTTGAGTCCTTGTACCGTTACATTTTGAAGTTATTCTACAACTTGTGATGCTACATGATGCTAAGGGTTGGTCGTACAGTTGATTTCCATCAATCACATACACAATGCTAAAGTCTGCCTCGACATTTCACTGAGAGAAAAGTAATCATGCAACTTGATTGACTAGAATATCTTTCAAATAAAAGTAGTTAGCAAGAACTTAGCACTTTTTTCGAAAAGTCAGTTTGATGCAATCTTGGGTTTGTGGACAGGGGGCGCTGTCATGTTTGGAGCTTCACGAGCTGTTCCCACAAATTAGACGCACAATTTTCTGACAAATCGCTTTTGTGGTTTATTGTGTCTCTTAACTGAGGGAACTAAAACACCACAAAGTCATACAATCAATATAAACTTCTTTAACTCAAATATATCAATATAAAAGCTTAATATCTTCATAAAATGGAAGAAAACTATGAAAACACAGGAGTAAGAATGATATTATCACTATTTTAAATAAGTGTCCAGTTGCTGCACATTCAACATTTTCCGCGTCCGTGTAAAAACAGGAAGAAGTCGAGCAGAAACTCTTTGATAATGAATCTGAGGGAGCAAAAATAAACCAGAAGGTGCCGAGTGGCCACGCAGAGAACAAGTTCTTCTTTCTGTCCAAACTGAAAATGTCGGTTCCTGAAGCTGGCACAGCAGAAACAGGGAGAAAATCTCTCCCTCTCTCTGTTCCTCCCCTGCGTCTCACTCTTTCCTCGTTCTCTGCCAACCATACACCTGTCTCCTCTCCTCCCTCTTTTCCTTCCCCCTTCTCCTCCTCCTCCTCCGCTGCCCCCCCAGCCCAGTGAGGAATGTATGAGGCAGCATGTTTTGTTCTGGTCGGGCTGGGCTGGATTCATTCTCTGCAAGACTGGAAACCACATCAACAGACCTCCTGTGCTGCCGGGTACTGTGAAGGGTACTGTATATGTTCTGGGAGTTAATTTGCTGTGTCGCCTCGTGATTCATGGCAGACTACCCCCCCCCCCCCCCCCCCAAGCTCAAACAGAAACAGAGACAATGATGTATACTCTTACTTGAAGTGGAGTTTGATTTGTTTTTGTCTTTAGTCCTAATTTTAATAGAATTTAAGTAATTCAATAGACAAACTGAACTAAAACATAAGAACCCATGTGTTAATTATGATTCATTTTCAAGTTACGTATGCAATCTCATTTTTTAAATAAGCAGCAAAACCGATCCAAGGGATCGATTAAATTCGATCCCTTGGAAACAATTTCTGCACGTTAACACAACCATGACCCACAACAACACTGCAGAGTCGACACTACAAAACAATATCCTATCAATACCAAAAACATTGATTCTTTCACTCGTTTTGATTATTCGTTTAATCTCTATTTTTCCTTTCGGTTACGTTCTTTGAAACTGTAGGAAAAATGCAATTTAAAGTAATAAAAAAATTCAACCTGGAGACACCACTAGGTGGCAAAGTGAGCACTTCTAGTGCCATCAGCTCTATCGTTAGTCTGACGAACTTTTTATTGCTTCCAGCCGACTTTGATCGTAAATGTGTTTTAAATGAGCACTTGATCACTGCATATGCATGATTCTGCAAGAACGAGGCTAAAGCAAACATGTCCCTGGCAAAAAGTCGGTTTCCTCAGCTCACACCGAGCAAAGGAGCAGAAACGTACGACTAATTACAACTAGTGAAAAAGTTTCTGTTGGAGAGAAGCAGCTGTTGGCTGGAGTCGAAACTGCAGAGTGTGATTGGAAGTGCTCTGTAGGAGAGGAGTTGACTCAGCGGCCAATTGAATCTGCATCACCACAGAAACTGAACCAGAATCCAAAGCAAGACACAGAACAAGACTCACAAGTGATCTGGGATAATATATACATGTTATAGTTCTATTCATTATATATGCTAATAGATACAGGGCTAAATAAATCACGTGGAAATTACTGTCATGAACATGTCAACACGTGCCCACATCTTGCAGCTCTAAACCCACATGTGGGTTGGTTTCATTCCTCCGTGTTATCCTCTCTGACAGTTTCCTTCCATCTCTGTCAGCCTCTCGCTCCTCTCACTGAAACATGGACGAGCAGCTGCCCTCTTCAAAGCCACTGGAAGACTTTTTTCCTTTCATGCCATCTCGTGAAAACTCTCAAATTCAAATGTTGTGTTTTCACTCTCCCTCCGTTTCTTCTAAAGAGGATATTAAGTAAATCCAACTGGCAGCTGTAACGTCAGAATGCTTTCATGAATCGGGGGATGTGGTGAGTGAGCACACACGGAGAGTTAACGCTGACTGATCACAGTCCCTCAGCCAACAACAACAAGCCCACTTTCTCAGGATTGACGCTGCCAGGATTCAGAGCAGATGAGAAACACATGTGGTCGCCGGTGCCCTGTGCAGGTGCCACCGGGGCGGACTCTGCTCACAACTGTTGCGTTAGGTTCATGCACGACAAAGGAAGATGTTGGTAGGTGCTCAGAATACAACAAATGCTTTACCTTTCATGATTCCTGCCTCAAGAATCCTCTATGAGCAGCTCGTCCAGTTTGCTGAAGCTCAAGCGTGATGATGATGTTGCAGGTGATGCTTCAGTCTTCACCGGACTCTTCCCCCCCACACACACAAAGCAAGTGTCCAGACACAACAAAGGGAATCAGCCAATTACCCCTGAGGTGTCAGCAGAATCATTTGTGCAAACATTTTCCACTTGTCCCCAAGAAGTCCAAAAGTTCCAAAAAATGACTTCCACAGAGAGGAACTCTTGAATTAAGGATTCGGTCACGTGCACAGAAGGATGCACAGATTTCTAACAAGTGCATCAGTGCTGAAGGTCACTGGCAAAAAAGTTCCTCTAAGTTTCGAACATGTGTGTTTGCCTGCAGCTCTCTGGCATCATCCCTCTCCCATCCAGAGCCTGAGAAAAACTAAACTTCCTCAGACCGAAACCATGTGCAACTTTCGAGAAGGAGGGAGAGGGAGGGAGGGAGGATGAGAAGGAGGAAGACTGGCAGGGAACAGGGGCAAGAGAGAGAGGGAGAGAGAGAGAGAGATGGGAGGCGAACAAAAAAACTGGAAAATGAGGGAGGGACTGGAAAAGGGACAGGATGAAAAAAAACTGAGAGAAAGGAGAACGAGAAGAGAAGGAGGGAGGGAAGGTCGCTGCGTTCTGTTGAGAGTCAGTCCTGCCTTGTGGCCGAGGCTAATTGTTAACAAATGTCTGAACATTGAGGAGCGAGCACCTTGAAAATCTGTGGCCTTGCTCTGTGAGACGGGAAAATGGCGATAATCCCTCTGTGGCACCAGTTTGCCCTCTCTCACCTCGACTAGCAGGTGTAACACACACACACACACACACACACTCTCTCTCTCTCTCTGGATCCCAGTGTTTTCACTTCATTTATTTCCACTCCTGTTCTCACCATGATGTTTTCAATATAGCTAAATACCACCAATAACATGCAGGATGAATATTATTGTTTTCGGTGGGTTATATTCAAACTTGTGCACAAACTGTGAAAACAGATGAGTTAAATTAAATATGGTGGATTATAACAATTGGAAAACAAGTTTTTACACTTTTTCCATCGGTCGCATTATTACAGTTACATTTCCAACTGCTTTTATTTGGTTCCTATTGTTGTCTTCAATTCTTGCGTCTCTTAAAGTTCCTAGTAAAGATGCTTTATAGATAAAGTTTATCATTATTATGAATGGAAAGGAAATGCTTTACCATTATTGGATTGCACAAACTCAGGAAACAAACAAGAAGCAGGGACACAGACAGAGCGCAATAGAGATAATTGAACTCAGGTGTGACCCATGAGAACAGGTGCCGACACCAGGAGCAGGGAAATCACACAAAGACAGGAAGCGATGAAGACATACACGCACAAGCAAATAAGTTTCAGAGTAAAACAGGACATAATGAACACAAGATGACATCCAGATCCTAAAACATCCACACAAACCAGATTCACAAAGGAAACACCCAAATTCCTGAAAAAGACCAAACACAGAAAGTCTCGGAAAAGTTCAGAAGCGGTGCAGAGTCATGACAGAAGGTGACCACCAGGGGGCCCTGCAGCATGAATCAATCTGTTTAATAGTTCAGGTTCTTCCATAAAGATGGGCAGGTGATTGGGTGAAGGTCACAGCCCTGTAGTGAAATAGAGGAAGCTATTGAAATTGGTCGAGTTGACATAATGATCGACCGATTACGAGAAGCTGCTCAGACGAACACTTTCTAGAAGCAAACGCTCTTAAAACCCTCAAGGACATTCTTCACTGTGATTACTACTTTCCTCCTATCGGCAGATTGTTCTGTGATTGCATTGCCTCACCACCGACATCTTGTTGTTTACGTCCTGGAATGTTTTGTTCTTTTTCCTGAACAGGAAATTCCTCACAGCCCTGATCACTTTGGGAAGAGTACGAATTCCGGTAAATTAAAGACTAATGTTGCTTGGCTGGTGTTTGACCACGACTCCTCCAGCCTTCGTTTCTTAATCGATTC
Source organism: Platichthys flesus (assembly GCF_949316205.1). NCBI lineage: Eukaryota > Metazoa > Chordata > Actinopteri > Pleuronectiformes > Pleuronectidae > Platichthys > Platichthys flesus. The sequence goes on from NC_084962.1 coordinate 17,936,552, forward strand.
GGTTCATGCACATTCTGACTGAGTCACAGAATCCCGATTTACCAATTTCCCCTAAATTGATAGCAGAATCCTGGGAATGTTTGAAGATCATCTGTCAGCCACAGGTCGTTCAGCGCCGCCCATGGTTCCAATTAAAGCTGCCGATTATCATGTTTTGTTGTAGAAGCCAGAGGAGGCTGAGTCTCTCTCTCTCTCTCTCTCTCTCTCTCTTTCTATGTGTTTGTGCCGAAATGTAGAAATCAATACCATCGGTTAAGGATTGGCTGCAGAGCTGAATGGTTTCAATTGAGATGTTGAACGAGTTAACACTATAGCAGCTTGACACAAGATGTGCTCACATATGTTTGAGATGTAAACATCTCATTTACGTAAAGATGGAGGACACGTCTTCCCTTCTTCTCACAGAAAATGAAAATGAAGACAAACTTACTGGGAAAATTCCATTTAAACAAGTTTTTAATCGGCATGTCCCAGAAACTAACATGGAGGAGGCAAGTTTTATGAGCTATACTGCAGCCAGCCACAAGGGGGCGGGGTTTAACTCTGCCAATGGGTTAGAATTGGTTGAAAAATTAAGCTTTATTAAACATCACAGTCATTTATGATAATACAATAATATACATGATGATCTTATCGGAAAAACGATTGTGTTGCAATTATGGAAGGTTGTGAAATATTATATTTAATCAAATCTATATAACTTCTCTGTCTATGACCTTCATAACCACGTTAACATTGCATGATGTAAGTAGAGCGTGTTCAGAATGTGGTGAAGAGCGGAGGTGCTGCCTCCTAGTGTCACGTTTGGCTTTTACACTGATGGACAACAATTACTCAACAATATCCTGCAACAGGTTCCAAAGACAGAAAAATATAACACACATCTGTTCTTAAGTATCACTGTGTTACAGAAGCTCATCTTTATTCACACACTTCACATCTGTCCAAACAAAAGCAGGGACTGTTTATAGTCACGAAGAATTCTAAATGATTTAAAACAATGATGTTAAATTGTGTTTTCTTATATATGTTATCGATATATTCATGTCCCTGCTCAACGCGTAAGTTTATTATGTTTATATTGCTCTCTTGTTTTCCCCCAGTATCAGGTCAGTGTCGTGTAGGTGTGTGTAGGTGTGTGTGTGGGTGTGTGTGTGTATGTGTTGACCCCACCCTCCGCTTGTTTTGAATTCCCAGTGGCCTACTTACTCACGCTGATGGGAAAGTGTCCCTTGCTGGTACAAGCTGCTCATTTTCAGTCCAAACAAAGAGAAGCTCAGTGACCTGATTCAATAACATGGAGCAGATCTGCAGATGAATGAGTCTTCATTCTGTCTCATCAACAAGGAACTGTCTCCATCCGGCTTTAAGTTCATTAGACATTGGATTATGACTCCTTTAACAGCATTGACCTGGCTACATATAATAATGTAAAGGAATAGTGTGGTTATACAGTAGATACTGTAAATTAAAAACGAAATAACTGTATGATTAATGCATGTAGATGATTTGAAACGCTTATTTGTACTTTTTGTTATTGTTGTATTTTGTGTCTCCTCCTGGCCGTTTTGCATCTGTAGTCCTTTTGCATTTCCTTGTGGTGATTTTAAGACACTTTGTGGTTATTGTGTGTTTCTTTGTGGTTGTTTTTGCAGGTATAATTGTCTTCATTTTTTTTTTTATTATATTTGTTGCCCCTATGTTTTTCCTCCTCTCTGTCTTGTTACAAATAAAATCTCTCTTGGTAAACATGTTGATGAATGTAACTTGAAAGTGAAGTTAGATGTTGAGTCACGATGAGGATGAATACACGTTTGTGTGTCTCGGTGCTGCTGCCAACACTTTACATCACTTCTGGAAAAGTCGTCCGGATCAGCAGCGTCGAGTCAGACACAGTGAAACAGGAAAACACACTAAGATTTCAAAATAATAGCTCAAAGTTTGAATAAAAACACTGCAAGCTCATTTTTTTAAATCTTTTTCACTGAAAAGACTTTCTAGGTGTTTCATACATCAACAAAAGTACTGATATCCTGTACTCAAGTATAAGTACTAATATTAGCATAAGAAATACTACATTACATTAAATTCTACACATTTTTTACACCTATTTTTACTGTTATTTTATCTTACTGTTTAATATTATTATTTATCAGGTTTCATCTAAATTCTATGCCTATTTTATTCTATGTTGGACTTTTCTCTTGTCTGCTGCCCTTAAAAAGTGAATTACATCAACATAGGATCAATAAATCTTAACTTATCTTTAATTTAATTTTGCAATCATTCATTCTTGATATTCTTGATTCATGCATTTCTCCCTTCAGCTGTTTGAGTTCATAAACAACCTGTAGATCAACTGGCTGCTGCAATCACATAACACCCATCCATCCATCGTGTGGTTTTTATTTTGAAGGGTAGCACAGGACACAGGCTCTCCTCTCCCAGCAGCTTGCAGCAGCGGAGGCGGACAGCATGCCTGCCCAGTGAATCACATGTCTGCACCAGTCCCCGTTATCCACTGGTATAAATAGGAGCAGCAGAGAGGCTGAGGCAGCTTCAGACATTCTGGAGTCTCAGGATCACAACAGAGGTGAGTCACACATGTTTCTGTTTATCTTCTCTGTCTGCAGCTCGGTGATGCTCAGAGGAAAAGTGCCTCTCCAGATGCATTGTGCTTTTAGGCTTTATAATTCTAACTATGTGTGAATGATGAATAGAATGATGAATGATGCATGTTTTCCAGATTCATCTCAACATGTCTAACTCTGATTTATCCCCATAATGTGTCTTTACTGTTGTTTGTTAAATGTCGGTGCAGAAATGCTGACCTCACAGCTGCGCTTGTTGTTGTTTATGTTGCCCACTCATGGGTGTGACCTCCATCTTTGGATGAAAACAACAGGATTAGTGCTGATGACATCATGACATTGTGGGTTGGTTCACTTTCATACGCAGGAGCATTTAAACTCTGACGCCTCTGCACAAGTTACTGCAAAATAAGATTATAAACGTGTAATTTGATGATTTATGGATGGGAGAAAGGTGCAGGAAGGATTTCTATTAATAACTTACATTCAATTGTCATCCTCAAGTATAAGTACTGCAAAATGACTTTTTGATATATATTAGTAGTGCGTAGGCTACGTTTTAGTGACTTAGCAGATTTGCTCTTTTGACCCTGAGCTGAATTTAGCCCAGGTCCATGGGCCAGGTGAATCCTCCGGGGTCAAACATCCCATAACACTTCACACGAGGCTGAAACGAGGCTGAAACGAGGCCACAGGCTCTGGTGTCCCAGTTCTTATACAAGGAGCCTGGATGATCCAGATTAGGTCACTGCTCCTTCCTCTTCCCATCCTGGCGCAGAAAAATACATTAGTACGTATTTTTAAAACAAGCATCTTGAGGGGAAATCACACTTTCTGTTACTGGTGTTTCAGACACAGACACAGTTTGAACAGATTAGACGTCAATGACAGAGACGGATTGAAACATATCACAATAAAGATCTAGGTGAACAATGAATAAAAACAGAATAAGAATTTAAATTTGACAGTATTAATATACACATTATTGGGTAATAATACAATGCAGTATATATGGTAGTAATTTTCTTGTTTGTCAACAGCCCAGAACCCAATGAATCGACGATCACAGACAGATTTTCCAGTGACCAACTAATTAACCAATTAACTGATTAATTGTTTTAGCCCGAAATACAAAATTAACAATCATAGAGCGTAGATGGACGACATGACAGCTCCCCAAAAGTGAAGCCAAAGCTTCTCTATCACCCCCTGGTGGCTGGCTGTAGTAGGTGATAAACCCCAGCTCCTCCATGTTAGCAGGTGGGACATGAAACAAACTAAAAAAGTCAAAGAAAATATTGAACTAAATATTTCTCAAAAATGTTTTTTGTCATTTTAGGTCTTTCTTATTGCACTGATGTTTGTTCAAGGGCAAATAAAACGAGGTGAAATGAGATGATTGACAGCTGAGTCTGACTCGTGATTGGTCAAACATGTCTTGTCATGGTCTCAATATCGTGGATCCACCCCCCCCCCCACCCGATCACTACTGCGCAGACTCCCAATGTGCATCCATCTTCATATAGAGTCTATGATAATAATACAATAATAATATAATCTTGATATAATATGTAGTAATGTCATGTGAAAGGGTTTTAGATATGACGTTGCAGTGGACATGTTCCTCTCATCTCTGTGTTTCACTTCATGAAGCTGAAGCTGAACTTCCTGGAGGGCCGTGCAGGCAGCAACATCTGGATCGGAGCTGCTTGACAGTTTGCATTCTTTCACTTGTGTAACCAGGATCCAGCAGCTGCTGTTCAGCATGAAAACACAGCCCCACCTCTGCTGCTGCGTCAATGACTTCACCTTCTCTCCGCTTCATTCTCACTCCCTTCACCTTTTCCTGTGTCTCTGTTAAACTCCCTCACTTTGTTTTTCTCGGTCTTTGACGTCAATACCTCTTACATTTGTTGTCTCATTAAAAAAAAGATCTCCTTGTTTACAAAGCTTTCCACAAACCGGCAAGCTGTAATTAACCTTGAGGTTTATTGTCACATGAATAATGAACTCATTGTGTAAGCAGCCGTGGCTCGGTGCTAAACTCAGGAACTCATGTGCTCGTGCAGCGAGGAGAACCTGGGTTATTTTCTTTGCTCCCAGGCGGGGGTGCAGTCCTGCAGGGTTTGGAACAGTTGGTGACATTTTGAGATGAAGCTTTGCTGCCCTGACTTTGTTACGTGATCAGAACAGAGACCAGAGAAAACCTGAATTCTGCTGAACAACAGAGAATCGCTTCATCCGAGTAGAGATTGGAGAGGTTTTGGAGACAGAGTCTAGCTTCAGCTGTCAATCATGACATTCCCCCATGTATTTATGGCATCAAATGAATAATTAAAACCAAATTTATCAGAAGAATTCAATAAACGATTGACATTTACAAACGTTATAATGATAAAAACTACCTAAAATGACAGAAACCCTCTTTAAGAACATTCCATCCTATTCATTAACATGGAGGGGGCAGGGTTTATGATCCACGGAGTTAAATAACAGAGGAGGATTAATGTAGAGAGATTAGACTCATAGAGATCTGTACTGCAGAGAGAGAGAGGGCCTGTGTGTGTGTGTGTGTGTGTGTGTGTGTATATATATACATACTAATATATGCATTTATATATAGAAATGTCAGACCAGTCAAAGTCACCGGAAACACTGATCCGAGGTCAGTTTGGCGTCAGAGAAAGACGATCCCTTCATTCTGCATGACTGGTATATTTAAGTATTGATTTGTTCCTGTTTTGCTGTGTAACAGGACACAGTCTCTGATCTGAGGTCAGTGCTGAGCCAGCGTCCATTTCCCACTGCGTAGGTCATTGCATCAGACGCCGTCCTCTACTGGTGATGGAGGGACATTACAGAGACATGAGCCCAGTCAGGAGGCCCCAAACTGAAACCTGTGTGTTCTTGGGTCTCCAGGTTTTTCTCATCATTGCCTGCTGGCCCAGTGAGAGTCAGAGAGGATGTTAATGATGATGATGATGATGAAGAAGAACAAGGGGCTGAAGTCTCTGACTGTGGTGGCTCTTCTTCTGGCCACAGCCAACTGCATCCTCCCCCCGACCAGAGAGGATCTCGAACGTAGGTCTCACAGCACCAGAAAAATCCTCACATCACAAAACTCAACACTCAAACAAACATTTGGTTCTTCTCAAAAATGTTTAAAACAGTCACATTTTGGATTCTGCAGTGTAACGCATTGTTTCATGAAAAACAAGCCGCTGCTGGAAATATGAGATTTATTTTGAATGCATCAGTGAAAATGGATCTGTCTGATCAGTGAGGTCACAGAGGCCATGAGCGTTGTATTGTGTTGTCCTCTCCCTGCAGAGCTCTCTCTTCAGGGAGAGAAGTACGTGGCCAAGCAGGTTGAGAACGCCGTGAACGGAGTGAAGGAGATGAAGAGCCTGATGCAGAAATCCTCAGAGGACCACAAGACGTTTCTGGACGCTCTGGAGAAAACCAAGCAGCAGAAAGACGTACGTTGATAAATACAGTGATACAGACGTCAGCACTGAGGTTCTTTGTATCATAGAACCTGCAAATGACAGATGGTGGAATTATGTTTAGGATTTTGATCGACTGCAGTTATTTCAGTGGAGCTGTCCAATCACTGTAGAACAGTTAATGTGCTTTTTTTAAGGAAAACAAAGTAACTGTGAAGTCAAACATCCAGTGGTTTATACGCCTTATTGAGAACCTTAAAGAACCCAGATGTTACAACTGTTGTTTTATTTAGAGAGAATACATGGACTGCTCTACACTTGCAGAATCTTAAAGCCAATCACTTTTTCTAATCATTATGTGACACGTGCCTGTGTTGCTGCAGGAAGCTCTGCGTATGGCTCAGGAGATGGAGGCCAAGCTGGAGCAGGAGGAGGAGGTTTGTAACGAGACCATGAAGACCCTGTGGGAGGAGTGCAAGCCCTGTCTGAAGAACACCTGCGTCAAATACTACTCCAGGACCTGCAGCAGTGGGTCGGGGCTGGTGGGACGTCAGGTGAGACTCACACTGGACGTCCTGTTTGTCGTTTCAAAAATGTTTTCCTTTTCAAAAACAAAGCTAGTAACAAAGTGCGTTCCTCTCCTAATGAAAGAAAGATGATTTAAAAGATGTTTCTGTTCCTGCAGCTGGAGGATGTGCTGAACAGGACGTCTCCCTTCTCCATCTGGATCAACGGGGAGAACATCAACGTCCTGGAGCAGGAGGACCGGCGCCAGAACAAGGAGTTCAAGAACCTGGAGGAGAAATACACCGTGATGGCCGACGGCGTGGACAGCATCTTCTCAGACAGCATGAAGGTGCCGTTCCTCTCACAGATGAACTAGAGCCTCATGTGATAACAGTTCACTTACATGGAGAATACAAACAGGGCTGTGATGGATCATCTCTGCTCTTTTCTCAGGTGCACGTCCACCTCAACCCTCCAGTCTTCTTTCTCCCCGGTTTCTTGAGCCCGTTCACTCGTCACAGAAGAAGTGTCCGTTCTCTGTTCCACAATCCCTTCCAGGGCTTCCAGAGCCTGTTCTCCCCCATGGTGGGGATGGGCAAGAACTTCTTTGGATCTATGGATTCCATGATGGACATGGACACCGACACTGCTCCCAACGAAGGTACGACAAACCTCAAACAATATCACAACTGGTGAAGTAGAAATCCTGGATCCAGCCGTTTGAATCTAAACTCAGTTTATTGTTATTTCTTTTTCACTATTTAGTAGCACAAAACATTTTAACATTTTAATGGTGTCCTATCCTGAGAGTAAAAATACTTTAAAGTGTCCAAATCACTATTTGAAACATTCATATGTGATGATGTGCATGTTAAGAGTGTTAAATGCGTTTAATCGTCCATAACAGAAGTTTGATGTGTGAGGTTTTAAAGCAAAGGGAGAGTACTAACACATTTCCCATTAAAGTTGAAATGCAACAACAAACTCATAAGTTAAAAGTCCCAAGATGTGACGGATGAATGCTTGTTACTGAACGACAAACTTGAATTTAGTGGTTTGGGAGTTGAATTAGTACAAAGTCCTTTTTTACAAAGCGTAAAGTACAAAGTGGAGATGCTTTTAACAACAATTTAAATCAATAGTTGTTGGTTAGTTTTAAACTTAAAATACTTGTTAGCCTAAAAATTTACAATAAGTGGGGAATTAAGGGAGACATTTCATACTAAATCTTTTTCCTGTCTGTTAATCATCTTGCAGACGGCAGTGTGAAGGAGGACGTGGTGATGACTCAGCCGTTTGGCTCCGGCAGGATGACCTGCAGAGAGATTCGTCGAAACTCCGCCGGCTGCATCAAGTTCCGTGATGAGTGTCAGAAGTGTAAAGACATCCAGCACCTCGGTGAGACAGACAACTCTGAGGGGACGTCTGGGACAGAATGTTGCTCTTCATCCAGAATGTGGCTTCACCAAAATTACACAGGAGCATCACCGGGGCAATACTTTAAATTAACAGATACATAGAACATGACTAACACAACTGATAACTAAATAAATAGTGTAAGGATGTGTGTCCTCCAGTATGAGGATGAGGATGAGGATGAGGATGAAGACGAAGACGAGGATGGGGATGAGGATGAGGATGAGGATGAAGATGAAGATGAGGATGAGGAGGATGATGATGATGATGATGAAGACGAAGATGAGGATGAGGATGGGGATGATGAGGATGAGAATAAGGATGAGGATGAGGATGAGGATGAAGATGAAGATGAAGATGAAGATGAGGATGAGGATGAAGATGAGGATGAGGAGGATGATGATGAAGATGAGGATGAGGATGAGGATGAAGATGAGGATGAAGATGAGGAATAGGAATAGGATGGGGATGGGGATGGGGAGGATGTTAATGTTGATATTGATGCTGAGGATGAGGATGATGTTGAGGAAGAGGAGGATGAGGATGAGGATGAGGATGAGGATGAGGATGATGATGATGACATCTTTCCTCACAGACTGCTCTGGGAGGAAGCCTCTGGAGGGCCCCCTGAAGGAGGACCTGGAGGAGGCTCTGGCGATGGCCGAGCGCTTCACTCAGCAGTACAACTCCCTGCTGAGGAGGTTTGAGGAGCAGATGTTCAACACCTCCTCCATCCTGGACCTGTTCAACAGGCAGTTCGGCTGGGTGTCCTCTCTGGCCAACAACACCGACAGCCAAGACGGCATCTTCCACGTTCAGACGGTACCAAAGCATCTCCACCCATAGAAGCTGGAAATGTGCAGTCCTGTTAGAAATATAGGATCTAATGGAAATATAGAAGATTCAGTAATGAAGGTGCACTTTGTTCCTTCCTCTCTGGGCTGCAGGTGATCGACAGGGAGTCTGAGGAGAAGCCTGACGAGGGGGGAAAACCGAGAGAAACCGACGTGTCCCTGCAGCTGTTCGATTCCCCCACCATGAACATCAGCGTGTCGGGCGACATCCCCTGGACCGACCCCAAGTTCTCCGAGGTGGTGGCTCAGGAGGCGCTGGACCGCTACAAGGAAACCGCAGTGTGAGTAACATGTTACTGATATTATTCTCATCTGAAAAATGAGAATAATATCAGTTTTTTTTTCAAACAAAAAAATGTAAATAAGCTAATTATTAAGTAGAAAAATTAATTGATATTGTCAATCATATCCACAGATACCAATACATCTGTGAAAGGCAAATATCAACGAATATATATTCAACCAAACAATTACAAAAGCTCTAATCTCTGTATTTCTTCTGATTTCTTTTACAGTTTGGTGAAATAAACCCTCCGCTCTGCTCCACCCGCTGATGAGAGAATGTTGTGCTGAAAAAAGCCCCCCCCCCCCCCCCCCCGCCCCCAACTCATCCTGATGTAAACCCTCTGATTTCCTGCTTCTGCAAACACCTTCCCCTCAGAGAGTCATATCGTCCTGTGTCCTGCTGTCAGAGGAGATGTTTGCTAGATACTCGACATTAAGGCCTTTTCAGTTTACATCATAGTGTTGGTGAGCTGGTCTGAAACAGGCTGCAGCCTTTAAATTAAGTTTCCTTTTAAAAGCCAAAAAGATTCTCTCTGTCACGGTTTATCCTCTGCATTCAGCTTGTCTCACACACGTAGATTCAACTATTGTCTTCAGTATGATTCAATAACTAGATTTGATTGCAAAAATAAAACCAATAGGAAGTTAATTCAGGCTGTGTCAGTGACTTTAATGCCCTGATCTACTCGACAGATCTCTGATAAGTCTTTATCCGAGTTGGTTTGAAGTAAGATGCAGGAGTTAAAATCACTGATCGGGGAAATAAAACTTGATATTTCAGGACGTCTTGGAGCTGCTCTGTAAAAAGCATGAAGCCCTGAAGCAATGCATAGAGATTTCATAAAACCTGCTCAAACTACTGCGTCTCTGTGCACGTTCTTCCTCTGAATGTGGGATTCTTCAGGGAATGATTAAAATAACCAGGCGTTTTTATAGAACTGATATCTACGAGTGTGGGTGTAACTTGTGTTGTGTGTGTGAATTCAAGGAGACTGTCAATTTATACAAAACATTTCTGAAAACTCATCTGCTGCAAATGGTCGAATGTAAAAGTAAATTCAAAGTAAGATTTTGCACCAGTTACAATTAAAAGTGGAGAAGGCAAAATTTAAAGCCACACTATGTAACTATTACTGAGCAACAGCGCCCTCTGCAGCCACAGGTGGTGACTGTCTCAGATTAATTAATATGATGAACTCTGACTTCAAGGTTCATCTCACTGACCTGAATGAATGAGAGGTGGAAATTACCCATGATCCTCGGCTTCCTGAACCAGAGGAGCTGTATTAAATCCACTTAAATCTTCATAATTGAAGTTTCCTTCTGAATATTGAGGATAAATTCGGGTTTCAAATAACCTTTGTAAGTCTTTATAACTGATTTAGAGTTTAGATTTACCCGTTAACTGTCCAGAGTTGATTCTGACAATTAAATCTGCGAGTATCAGTCAGTACAACACTTATGACGTCGCAAAATAACAATAAGTTTCACAGTGTCTGTCCCAACACGCCTGGATTCTGCTTGAATACAAAGAGAGTGACTCTTTTTCTTACCTTTTCCAAACCCGGAAGCAGTTTGACAAAGGAGTCGGTTGCAGAGAGCAAGAGTTTAAAATATTGTGCCGTTTTTATTTTTGTGTAAAAATCACACAGCTGCTAGTCGACTCTGCAGAGATACAGTACATCCATGCAGTTAAACATCTAGGATCCCACAGCCAAGAGAGAAGGAATTAAATAGAATATTCTTTCGCTGTTAGTCAGCAATTAATGCGAAAATTTACATGAGTCCAAAAAAAGTGTGTATCATATACAATATACAGCACAGATCTGGGAGCCAATAGCATTCAAAATCCCATCAAAGACTTTGTTATCGATTGCTTCTGCCTGCCTGGATTGCCTTTGGGGTTCGAGGGATGAGGAGGGAGCTGTTGTGCTTGCAAACGTTAATCGATCCCACAAGGAGGTGTTTAATAGGGTTTTAAATGGTATTAGTTCCAGGTCTGGAAAACAATATCACACACACATACACACGCAGACACACACAGACACACACGCTCTCGCACGGACACACACACACAAAGTACACCATCGTCCTCATCAGCAGAAAAAAGAAGGCGAGCCTTGATACGTGGAAACCTGAACGCCAGTAGAGGGGGGGCGGGGGGGGGGGGGGGGGGGGGGGAGTAAGGCCTTAGAAGAAGACAGATTCTTCACCAACACACATAAAGCTCCAGGGACCAAACATTTAACAATAATAATCATTAAAAAAAAAGATTAACCACACAAGACGGGTTATTTTAGGATACTGGCACAAAAAAAAAATACCTTTGCTTCCAGGTTGTACTGACGAAATAAAACTTGAGTGGTTCAGTTTGTCTCTCATCTTAAAGCATCTTCCTTATTTTGTAAATACACGTGAAAGACACACAAAAAAAATGTAGGACGACAACATGCAGGTTAAAAGAAAGAAAGAAGGAGGAGGGACGTAACAAAATGAAAAGAACAGAATAAGGGGAGTTGGGTTCAAAGTGCTGTCGGGTCGTTCAGGTCTCCTGTTCTGTTGACTGCTCTCTGTCTGTCGAGCTTCCTCCTGCAGGTTTCAGCTGAGAGTCGCCCCGATAATAAAACACTGATCTGGAGTTTACTTCTCTCTGGAGCTGGTAGCAGGGAGGGGGGGGGGGAGACGGACTGCTCGTCAACAAAAAGATAAAAGGCAAAATGAATCACAAACATACAGTAGATGTTGTTTCTGGAAGATCTATGATACAAAAGAAAATCAGTATACTGTCCACACAGTTGCTACTATCAAAGTACAAACAGCTAAGTAGAGTTGGTCTGTGGAGATGAGTCGCCTGTACTTGCATAGTGCCGACTGCCCGGGTGGAGAACAGCTATTAAACTCTATCTGCACCACTGGTTTGAATCTGTGCACACGTGCGTGGTTGCAGAGTAGAACAAAATAAACTAAACAAATCACAGGAAAAAGGTCTTCTCCCTCAGCAACACAATTCTTCATAAACGCCGCCACCTGCAGTCAAGCAGCTGGAAAAAGAAAGAGGTCTTCAAACCCCTTCATGTGAACGACTGCTCCTAAAGACCAGGAGAAACAACCTCAGGAAGCGAGAAGATGAGGGTTCGAAGCGTTGGAAATGTTGAGCCACGGCTACGGCACAAAAAGGAAGGGAGAGAGAAGGCTGCGTTTTCTTTAATCTCTTTGAAAGAAAGGAAACACACAGTCTGAGTAGAAGTAGAGAGCAGTGATAGTTCAGTCATTTGGCATTAAGGTTCAACCACTCAGTCACATCGAACCCAAAACACTGCAACGTGAAGGAGAGAGGGATTCGGTCGCGATCTCAAGTTGTCGCCACACACATACACAGGCAGATAAGGGGGGGGGGGGGTCAGGGGTCAGGGCTGAATTCATGTCACAGGATGAGTCAAAAAAAAGCCTTCACCATGATTTAGCCGTTAAATGCATCACAAAAAAACACACAAGAGTCCTGTCCATAGGGGGTGTAGTTTGCTCTCTGGGTAGGAATCGAACCGCAGCAAACTCCAGTCGAAAAAGTGTTTCTTACGTTTACTGGCAGATCAAGGCTCCTGTTGTACTTTCTACATTTTTCCCTGTAGCCTCTCAAATGTGCTGCTGCATGTTCCTGTGATCTATTTTTTATTATTTTGGTTTTTGAAATATTGGAAAGCCAGTGACACAGGCTCCTGTCGACAAGAACAAACTATCTTTGATGGTATTTGGAGCCGACGTCCTGATTTTCCAGTAGTTGAATGTCCTCATTGACGGCAGCTGGACAGAGCTCGTGCCAAATGAGGGAGGCAACAATTAAAGAAGTTGTTCAACACTTGCAAACTCTGCAAAAATTTAATATATTTACTTAAGATTGATAATGATCTCGGGTCTTTTCTTTAAATATGCCAGATTCTTAATACAGCGCGGCTGTAACCCCAAGAGAGGAACACACATACTGATGCTAGCCTCAAGTAAGTCACTTAACAGGAACACAAATACACAAACAGTCGCACCAACACGTGACACACACACACTCCCACACACTCTGCCTTTCTTCTTCAGTCATTCAGAGTTAATTAGACGCCAGCATGTGCAGCGTCTCGTCCGCTTCTCCGGAACCTTTCCTCAGTTCACCGCCGTCCTCACCTTCGCCTCTCTTCAGAGAAGATTGAAAAAGTGCCAGTTTGTGTGACCCCCCCCCCCCCCCCCGCGCACGCGCCCCTGTCGCCTCGGCCCGCTCGGCTGAGACTGTGCCCTCCGGTCCGTCGGGTTGATGATTGATAAGTGAGAGAGTTTTGAACGGAGAACCCTGGGGCAGGTCGGAGCCTCGAGGGAAAGCCGGGATGATGGAAGGAGAGAGGGAGGGAGGGAGGGGGGGATTCACACCGAGGGGCCACAGCTTTGCTTCAGATGAACCACAGCCAGGTTCTTCCTCTAAAGATGAGAGAAAGGTCTGAGCTGCTCCAGCTGGACTTCCAAAGATATCCTCTCTTCAAGCAGGTCCTGTGAACAGACCATTGGGAGTTAACGTTTAGTTTTTTTCTACCACAGAGGAAGTAGAACATCTGAGTGTTGGTCTCGGTACCTTCAGCTGCTGCTGCAGTTCACTGTTGAGTCGCGCCAGAACTGTGTTCGTCTCCTTGTTTCTTCTGATTGAAGCTTGAATCGCTTTTTTGTCTTTGCCTACTGACCTGAAGACACAAATACACACTTTTTATTTAAAGTTATACAAATTAAAATGAACCACTTGCCTTTAACCAGCCCCTCCAGAGTGTGTTTCCTACCTGGGGATGGAGGGCTGGGTGGCGAGCACAGCAGCTATGATGTTGGATTTCTGTGGACCGAGCTGCTCGTCCTCCGGTCGGAGCTCGTCTTCAGATTTCAACCTCCGACGTACAGGCTTGGGGGGCGGAGCCAGGGGACCAGATGCACCTTTGGCCTGATGGGGAAAAAGAAAACACAAAGAGAAAATGTATTACACATTACACTCGTTAGCTTTGGCCTTTGTCTTTTTAACCAGCAGATTGAAATGGAGTGATGGTGTTCATTAGATCATCTGTAGTGCGGTACAGTGGTTTCTCAGCTGATGTTCACTTACAGAGTTCACAGTAGCTGCGGTTCTCTCATCTGCTTGACCGTCACTCTTCACTGTTCTTAAAGGACCAGCGCCCTCTGGTGCCTTTTCCACCTGTGGACACAAACACACACTCCGTTTAAAAAGGGGGTTAATGTGAGGCGGCTATTCAACGAGTGGCTGTTCAATAAGTTATTAGGTAAATACAACTCTGATTGGTTTTGATGATGCATTTAATGACTCAGTAATCTAATGACTGAGTTGTAAAACCTTTGATCATCAACAGGCTATAAAAAGGTGTCTGTGTGAAACTGTCTCCAAAGCAACGGGACTCACAAGGCTTCCAGAGTTTTGAAATCATTTGCTAAATATTTACCACGAGCGAACCTTGGAATTAGAGACACGACAGCCCCGGTGAGAACTGACCTGTCCGGCTTCGCTGTGCTTGTCGACCTCCGGCAGACTGGACGGCTGCTCCGAGGCGGCGAAGGCCTGGAACTGACTGAAGTCTGCGAAATTGGGCTGTTGAGGAATCTGGTGGGGCGAGGTGGCGGTGAGTCCTGCGCCCCCTGCTGGTACAACCTCTGCCTCCACACGATGCCCAGTATGTGGCGCTGATGACTGTGGAAAGGAGTCAAGAGCCTTTTTATCCCTGAAACTTGAATATAAATGACGTGTAAAGTGATTTTCACGTGTGTCAGTCTGACCTGTGTAGGCAGCGGTCGAGGAGGCACAGCGGGGGGGTAAGCTATCGTAGAGGGCGGCTGTTGCCCCGGGGCCGTCACGGCGGCGAAGGTGCGATTCATGTCCAGAGACGAGGAGCGAGAGTGAGAGGCGTGAGGCCGGGGGGGAGGGGGAGGAGGGGCCGCCACCACCTTCAGAGTCTCCGGAGACGTCCCCGAGTGAGACCTGAACACAAAACACCAAATAATGTTCAATCCCTCAGAGCCCAAAGTTAATGTGAATCACTTCACTTATGAAACACAACAAGGTAAAAAAGGTAAATCTTGCCAGAGGAGAAGTTGACGGTTCCTTTTTTGAGGAACCAATGTATAAAGCAATAAATAAATAAAACTAAAAATAAATCATTGAAGTCCTATCTACTGACCTTTGTCTTGTGATTGGCTCCTGGTCTGAGGTGTAGGAGTCTGAGCTGCTGTACCCATCACCTGCACAAGACAAAAAATAAACACATTCAACCTACTCACGTATAAACTGTTAAATACCATTTCAAGTATACAGATATATAACATCAACACAATACAAAATGCCTAAACTAACATTGGACTTCAGTGCTAATATACCGAATGCAATTTATGATGTATCTGAAAAGTTTCAGGAGCCCAAAGTATCTCTCATAAGCTTTAACTCTCCAGCATCCCCTGGTTGACTTACCCCCAGAGTTAGAGGCTGCAAACTTCATGGAGGCAGGTAGATTGGTTTCTTCTGACAGCTCTGGAGGTTTGGTGAGCAGAGGACTTGTGGGGTGATTGTTATCTGCAGGTTAAAGGAATAACAGGGAAAGGAAACAACGTGAGTCTGAGGTCGGATCATTAGTTTCAAAATCTGATAAGGGTTTCCGCTGCAATCTTTATAAAAAGAGCAGAGTAAAATCATGACTTAAAGCCAATGTAAAAGAGAAGTTATATTAAAGGACATATCATCACATATTATATATTTTGTATATATCTTTACACATTATGCTAGAAACTGATGCCTTTAATAATGATGTATTATAATAAATCAGGATGTTCACAGACAGACATGAGGCTTGATAGTTTTTCTCACCACTGCCAGTTCTCTTCAGCTCCATCTCCTGCATGTGGATCTTACTGGGCGTCATCCGGATGGGAACTGGGTGAACGATGGCTGTGTCCTGGACGACAGAAGAGACAAGTCGACAGGAGGTGAGACACGTCTCCATCAATAACTGAATCTGATTCTCAAATAAATTCATGTTGCAGTGACAAAAGACGTATCTGAATACATCTTTCTCCACCGCCTGAGCCTCCACACTGCACATCATTTATTTTTTGATATTCCAACATGTGAGGGTTGAAAAATTTATAAATTAAAAGATGATTTATTTCACCATTCAGGTTCTGCTAAGTTTTTTTAATGTTGGACTTACGGCAAATCACCAAGCACTTAAAAGCAATTTGAAAAGATGCAAGGAGGCAAACGGCTGTGGCCAATATTTACTTTCATCAGATTACTTATGTAATTATGTTGTGTCCCTCCAGAGGCAACTATTGCTGTAGGGAGACAAAATTCTGCCTGAGAGACAAAAAACTAAATCCCACTACTTGGACATTGGCACCAAGTAATTAAAAAAAGCTATAGCAATAACCATACATGGAAACACTATCAGACACAATATGCACTTGTAACTGGTGGATGTCACTGTAGGAAAATAAATAGTGATGTCCAAGAGTAGCTAAGCCAGCAAGATCACAACACACGCCGTCAACTGCTGATGCAGCGGACTGCACTGACAAAGAACTTCATGCACAGATAGACATTAAAAGAAAGAGAGGAGAGAGAGAGTGGAGCGAGAGAGAGAGATCCAGAGAGGTTAATGTCTGTCCATTAATGGTGAAACCATGCATTACTAAGTGATTGACTTACAGGGTCAGCTGGTGCAATGTTAGAGTCAAATTGGGTCAGAGTTTGTGAGCTGGAGGAGCGCTCGCTAAACGTCTCCCACTGCTGCAGGAGACAGACAGACAGTGAGAAAAACAACATGTCAGTCGGCCAGTGCAGTGACATCACACATTTACATCATCAGTCTGAGCCGCCGCCACCGTCATCTGTAAATGTGACATGACGTGGAGACGACAGACGTCGCCCGACTTTCACACAGAACCTCCACAGTCCAAGAAGCGAGAGAAGAGGTGTTGAATTATCAGTAATTATGTCTGATGATGAAGAGGATGGACGGCAGTCGATACATGATGGATGAAGAAGATGCCGCGTGGCCCATTTAACCCTCAGCAATTACGTCAGATGAATCAAACACAGCAGAAGCAAACAGGCGCAGAGTTTACAATACGTGTGAAAACACAATAAGTGACTTGTGTGTGTTTCTGTGTGCGTGTGAACCTCATTGCTCTGATTCATCTCTGGCCAGGCCTGGTTGAGGGAGGGCATGGAGGGAGACTTGTTGGGGGGGTCCTCCACGGGAGAGCCCGAGTATCCCACGTCAGCTGCTGCCTCTGGGACCTCTGTGTCACAAAAGAACAAACAGGTTATACTCTTACTCTGAGGCGGTCTCAGACTTTTGGACCAGTCGGTCTCTGAGGCTTTGGAGAATTAACACATGTAATAAATTCACTGACTACACTTGAGTGTTGGGAATGTTTCCTTTGGAAGTTACATGAAATATTCCACTTATTATTTTTGCTGTTTATCAGAGAAAGTAATTTAGCAATTTCCTTCAACCAAGGTAACAAGTAAAAGATATATTTTGTCAGTAAAACAGCAGAAAAAAAAACAATATCTCCAATTAATTTACATTTAACGATTACAAATGGAAGTAGGACGGAAAAGCAACAACAATGTGGAAACTCATCTGCATGGTCAGCACGGCTCTGCAGGCTGAGGCAGCCGGGGCCGACAGAAATGAAATAAATTAATTACTGAACTGCTGATTTGTTGCATCAGCTTCCTTATCTGCAATTTCTCTGACATGAATACAAATAGAGGATCTAATAGTATCAGCAGCCGTAATAGGAACAGCAGCTTTTGTAAATAGCAGTGATACACACTCTGCACGTGTTCTGTTTGATTATCTATCATCAAAGGTTTTGTGTATGTCTCAAATAAAAGGGATTTAGCATCATGTGAGGCTTCATCTCTTAAAATACAAGTGCTGCAGCGCTGTCACCTGACAGACTTTATGGGACCCGAGGTTGAGAAGCTAGAGGGAGGGAGGGGGGAGAGAGTGAGAGAGAGAGTGAGAGTGAGAGAGGGAGAGAGAGCGAGCGAGCGAGGCTGTTTACCGGCTGAGTCATCCAGGTCAATCAGCTTTGGCATCAGGCTCTCTGGCAGCTTCTCGGGGAGGTCATAGCCGTTCTTCCTGGCCACCACCAGGTGAAAGGCGGCACAGAACTCGTCCAGGGTCAGTGCTCCGTCCTTGTCGAAGTCTGACAGCTCCCTTCAGAGACAAATCACACACGACTGAGTCTGCAGCTCTGATATAATACGTTCAAAATGTCAGCTTCTGCCTTTTGCTAGTTCTGTTTTATTGGGTGCATCAAAGAGGGGACATCAGTATTTATGCAGGTTCTTCTTTTACACACGACATGTAAGAAGCTCATGAGCCAAGTAGTAACGTTAGAGTCCTGCTCATCATCCAGAATAATTTAATGAATTCTCACACCAATGCAAACAGGCCTGTAAAACTGGTAACATGAGCCGGCGGCTGTGCAGGGATTAACTGTGTAATTATTCAGGAACATTTTATTTCCCCTTGATAGACTGGGGTTTCAGATTACACATAAAAGAGCTGTGCACCAACATGAGGAGGTGCACACAGCAGCAGATCAGTTCTGACAGGAACCAGTCACAGGTTCCTGCCCCGTATCAAGATGACCCAGTTACCAAAGTAAAGACATTTCTCCAGTGGTCCTGTCTTAACCTTCCATGTTGTAAAAGCCATCACCAGTTCAACATATGGTCAACAAGTTCAGCCACAGTTCCACAGATGGTTCAGACATCTTGCCAAAGCACTTCAATCTCTTTGAGTCGGACGAACACGGCTGAGACCGAGACTTTCAGGATTCAAACTCACCAAATATGAGACAGCTCTAAAATCGGTAGTTTGGATTTGGTGAAGAATTCTTTCGCTGCCGAACCTGTGAAACACAGAAACACGATCGGGATCAGTCCAGGTTTTTACGCATATCCTGTTTGTTTTGTGTGGGTGTGTGTGTTTGTGCGTTTTCCTACCAGGTATGAAACCAGTGAGGTCCGGCTGGATGGTTTTAAACTGGTTGATATAATACTGCCGCTGCTCGTCCGTGATCTTCCAGGGATCATCGTAGCAACTGGACTGTCGCTGCATCTCATTGGTCGACCCTGCCAAGGCCGCAGTTCGTAACGTTGTGCTGTCCTGTGAGAAACCACGTGGGAGATTAGCAGAAACTATTAGGAGAGTAGTCCCTGATAAAATGACATAATTAAAACACACAATTCATGAAAGCAGGTTAGGGCAAAAAGAGCAGTTTCTTCAGTGACAGTGTCAAATGTTTGCATCTTTCTGTTTCGGTCAAGAATGTAATACATAGGGATGTAGAAAATTTTTTTTTATTTATTTATTTATATTAGATATTGAATTAGCTCGACAGAGGAGTCTAACATTATCTGAGAAACTAGAATCAAGGGCAGTCTGAGAGCGCATACCTCTGCCAAGGCTAACATCCTCCCTTGCCGAGTTTAAGAAAGTGGAAAAAAAATCCTGGATCTGCTCCAAACTTTACTGTGTTCTTCCTTTGGTCGTGCCCCACCCCTCTACATGATTTAATTAAAATCGGTTCAATGGTTATTGAGCAATCCTGATGGCAGACGTACAGAGAGTAATGAAAACATAGGCCCCTTGGCTGAGTGTTTATCTCGTCACTGGGTGCAGGAGCCTTCACACTTTCTTGATTTGTCTGAACGAGGCCTCACACGCTGCCGACGCCGGCAGATAAAGCACTGATATAAACATGTGGCGGATGTTTGAAGTGCCACTGTGAGGATTATGATATCTCCGGCTTTATGTTTGCAGTGTGTGACGGCGACTTTCCATCTGCTGCTAGAGGTTGATCATGTTTACCGTTACAACACAAACGTTACAGTCAATCCCGTAATCTGCTCTTCTGATAACAATGATTTATTAATCTCCAGTCGGTCACTGGTGCGTCCTGAGGAACGAAACGTACGCCTCGCCAATATGTACGATGACAGATGGAAGGCAGATCGAGACCGTGACAGAGCAGTGGCCTACCTGGGCTGATGAGGGATGCATTCCAGGGATTGTAATTGAAGGGGGGGTGTCTGCTGTGAAACTGACCCAACTCTCTTGACCTGGTAAAGGGGGCGAGTGGGACGGCCACATGCCCTCACCGGGAACTGGACCTGGAAGGAAGAAGAGTTAAAAAGTACGGTCACACTCAATGAAACGGAAAAACATCTACTGTGGCATTAAGAAAGGATCAAGGCTGAAACAAACAATAACTATTAACTCTTCATGGAAATGTTTAGTTTTTAAAAAGTTTTAAAAAGCCCGAAGTGACAGATCTGTGTCATTAGTTAAAACCTCACATCTCCTCCACATTTTGTCATAACAAAAGTGAAGCACAGTTCATGTGATGTCTACTCTGTTTCCTTTATGAGTAACTGCCTTACTCAGCAAGAATTATTAACAGTGTGTACGAGCGGCAAACAGCAGGAAGTAGAAACCAACTGATACGCTTCACACGCCGACTCTTTTTCAAGATCATCAGCACCAGTGACAACTTCTCTTTCCATTGTCCACACCTGGAGTCTCTCATGTAGACTGATGCTGTTCTTAATATCAGAGCCCAGGAATCAGTCAGGGTAATAAGTCAGGGTCTCACTTTGTCTGGGGGGGGGGGGTTGATATGTTACTGAAATAGCAAAAAATGACCCACAGACATTTTGGGGGTTTGATGCTCGACAACTCTTTGTAGCTGGACGTTCATTCTAACAATGTAGGTCAGAGGATGTTACCCGTTGGTGGCTCTCTGAACTGTGTCCACACGGCTCCAGCTGCCGCCGCCACCACCGCCGGCTGCCTGTCTACGTTTCCCCCGCTGTGCTGCCGCTGGTGTTTCCTCCAGGAGTGAGGGGAAGTGGGGGGGGACTGGTCAGGGGAGACCACTGGAGACGTCGGTTCAGGCTGCTAATAGACAGAAATATAATTAAACATTTGAAATTTACACGAAGAAAGAGACGTTAGCATCAGAACCCTTCAGACAGTATTAAGAGCTGGAGGAAATCAAACAGACACAGGAAGACACACAGGAAATGCAGCTGTATTCTAGAGGCTTATCTGTAATAAACACTGTTTGCAGCAGTGACAGGAAATAGCATGTGTCTGCAATGCTCCCCCAGAGATACATGATGGTATTATGGCTGATTTAATGCAGTTATCACAGAACTAATTGTGGAGAAAGACAGCACATGTGTTTATAATTCAACCTGAAGCCTTCAACTATACCCTCATTTATTAAAATGAAAAGGGAATAACACACCTGTGGTTCTATGTTTGTTGCCAGGGGCTGGATAACCTCGTGGACAGGAAGTGCAATGGAGGTTGCAGGACCTTTCTTGATCTGGAGTCCCCTTGCCGGTGGCCTGGGTATTACTGCAGTAGCAGAAGCTGGGTACAGACCCTGGCTGTCGGTGTCGGGATAGAGTGCCGCGTGCCGCGCCTCTGCCTCGTTCTTCCCCACCACGAACCGGGGCAGGGGCAGGTCCTTGACTACAGAGACAGGAATCCATTCAGAGGATTAGAGGAGAGATTTGTTTCATGTTGATTTAAGGAATGAAGCTAGAACACCAACATCATCAGTCTGTGACTTTTGGAGGATCTGAGGAGTAGGTTCTTGCTGTTTGGGTTTAGTTTTCCAGAGAAGAATCTCTACTTCACAGAGTGACTATACCTGCATTTCCCAGAATGCCTGAAGACGGAGCAATAACATGTTGCATTCAGCTGTGGTTTGTATGTATTTGTTCATGCAGAAGGTGCCAGCTGTAGAATGAGTCCAATCTAAAAGTATCTCATCAGAGAGTAGAGCTGCTTCATCAAACTAATACAAAGCTGTGAAAACGTGTGTTTGTGTCTCCTACTGTGGATTTGTATGAAGCTGAGTGTCGGAGCAAAACAGTGAAAACAGAAAAGTATCTTGATCTCCTGTCACGGGACTGAGAACACAACACAGAGTGGCTTATCAGACTGGTACCGTTTCCTTCAAGCTTTTAACTTGTAATCTTGCAGCTTAAGATGAAGTTTATGAAGCATATAAACATGTCAAGTGATGCAATCCTTTCAGCAGCTTCATATTGTAATGGTTAACCCTAAACATGTAGCTGTGTTGGACATCCTCTCTTGTGTTTCTTGAGAGCAGTCACACCAAACCCTTGAAGGGTTTACACAAGCAGCTTTGTTTAGTTAGGAAATAGAAACTAGTTTAAACTGCTATAATTGTCAAGCACCTGATAAAAGCAGTGACCTGAAGTGTTGAAAAGCCACTGGCTCTACTTTCTGATTAGATGTTCTTGTTCAAGGTGATTCATATTTTTCCCCATACGCTCAAACAGCAATTTGGGTTTGCTAAAGGACACGTGGGCAGGAGGAGCTTGGGATCAAATCCTCAGCTCAAGGATTAATGAACAACTGATTAAGATGAGGGGGGAGCAAAAAGAGGAGAGCACCATGGTGTACTTAAAGATTTAAAAAAAAAAAAAAAATCAGGTGGCCAGGGTTACTGGTCCGCTGATATGTGATGGTGTTTCCTGGTGAATCTCTGGTATGAGAGTTCAATTTAAAGCATGAGAAAGGAGCTTAAACAGTGGCAATGATTCAAAGTTCACCGTGGTCTCACCCGAGTTGAGGCTCTCCACCCTCAGGGGCAGCCCGGACTGGGCGATGGCGATGAGCTTGAGAGCGATGTAGAACTGGCTTCTCCCGAAGTGACCAAGTCGAGTGGCTCCACACAGCTCAGTGATCTGAAGCCACAGACGAGGACAGGAAGGAACAGTTAAGGTCGTCTTCACCTGGAACTCTGATGTGAATGATTACTGACAAAGAGGAAGGAGGAGCTGGTTTTTACTTTTAGACCTTAAGAGTGTACAATGTGTGGTTTAATTATTGATGTGTGGTACAATCAAATACACAGGGGATTAAACATCACACACATTACTATGACTCCTTAGGTGTGAGGCCTTCAGCCCCATGAGCCACAACACAGAAAACCCACCACGGCTGACTGATCCCTTTCTCGCTGACAAAGAACTTTCTTATGTGTGTGCGTGTTTGTGTGTGTGTGTGGGGATACAAAGCACCAGTCACTCTCCTCAGCCTGTTACAACACAACATTGTAGTCGTACCCGTCTCTCTCTCTCTCCCTCTCCCTCTCTCTTTCTCCCCCTCACAGGCCACAGCAGCGTTCAGTGTGCATGTCGCAAAGTAGAGGATAACAACACAACAGCACAGCTCCCCCCTTGTTGACCTTGAAAATGATGCTGAGTCACAAACGGCAAAGACTGGGCCTGCTGGGAGACCTGAAGCTGTTGAGATTCTGGATTTGAGGAAAAATTCTTGGCTCTTGATGAAAATAGAAGAATCAGACACGTTTAGGGAACCAAACATGTGCAATTTAGTGCAGCTGGATTGAATTAAGGGAACTAACAGGCCTTGATGGATGTATGTGCTTTACAGAGTGCCAGTCTAGATAGTGGTTCTCTGTGTGTGTGTGGGTCAGTCTCTTCTCTTCAACGTGTATTTTAGAGACAGTCTAGGTTGGATGACATCTTGTCTACGTTCCCAATATGTCAGCACAACCTGCTGAACAACACAATAGCAGATGTTGAAGTGAAAATGGAAGGAGAGAGCTGGACGTGATGCAGCTGAGACAGGTCCCTGGATCAGAACCAGAACCCAGCAGCAGACACTTTGAGATCCGGTTCTGTTCTGAGAGCAGGAGGAGAACCTGAGCACCAGCTGGAGTTCTTCTCTCTCTCTCTCTCTCTCTCTCTTTGGGCTAAAGCTAACGTTAGCCAGAAGAAGGTGTGTCTCCGTCGCTGCGCAGCATTGCTAACCCCACCGGGGCTAACCCGACGTCCCGTGACTGACAGGTCGGCTCTGACAGCCGGGCACGTCTGTGAGACACCCCCTCCCTCCCCCCCACACAGTGTGTGATCACAACACTCCTGCTCGTGCTAGCTTACCTGCAGCACCACCTCGCTGGGCAGCTGGGCCGCCCGGAAAAGGTCAAGAACTCTGCCGTTGGACACCACTTTCTTGGTGTTGTCCGTGTCGCAGTACACGAACAGATCCGAGTAATACTTCTGCTCGACGTCGGTCAGCGTGAGACTTTCCATCGCGGCACCGAATCGCAGCCGGAAGAAAAGAAAAACAAGCCCCAGACGAGTTTCGGTCGTGGATTAGCCCCTGAGCCAATGGCCGGGGCAGGATCCCGAGAAAATGGGCGAGACTTCAGGATCCCAACTTAGCTAGCGTCGGTGCGCCAGCTAGCGCGGAGGTTAGCGGGGTTGATGCGGCTCACGGCGGGGGTACCACTCTCTGCAGGAGCCCCCGGTGCTAACAGCTAGCAGGGGCAGCCGATCGCCTCCTCGCGGGGGGAATACAGAGCGTTTCCGGACACTTTGAGAACTTGTTGGGCCACCGGAGCCAACAGCTGGCTAGCAGCAGAGCTAACGGCTACCAGGGTGCACACAGGCAACAACGTTAAGCTAACCAGCGACCCCCGCTCCGGCCCCGGGACACGCGTCGCGTTCACCCTCACGTTGTGTGTGCGTGAAGCGCTGCGGGACGCGCTCTCTGTGTTTTCGTTGCGGGAGAAGTCCCGTGCGGGGCCGTCAGACGCAAAGTTTCTGGGTCCTCGGGTTCCTTCCTTTAGTGATCGGAGCCGCCATTCCTGCTGCCAGCGTCCGTCCACCCAGAGACGATACCACACTTCCGCCTCGGGTCTTCAACTTAAAGGTCCAGTGTGGAAGATTGAGCTGAGGGGGAGCTTCTGGCAGAGATTTAATATGAAATGATCCTAGTGATGTTTGCACTGGTGCATTTAATCAAAATTTTACGAATTGTTGTTCTCTTTCAACGTTATATTAAGTTATTTATATTTACACAGGAAGCGGGTCCTTTCTACGGAGACAGACATGTTTTTACAGTATCCCAGACTGGTCAAACTAAACATCTTCTGAGTCTCTATGTCACCTGAAGGCTGAAGGTTCTCTGTCATGTTTGGAGGAGGAGGGTGAGCTGAGGGGTATTCAGCTGCAGCATGCAACTTTACCACTAGAGGTCACTAAACTCTACACACTGTACCTTTAAAAGACCCAATCAATGGGGGATGCTGTAGTTCCCATGGGGCCCCACGTGCACCATATATAATAATAACTGTATTTATATAACACCTGTCAAAAATAAAAACAAGATAACAAACATATGCAACCCAGCATAATTTAAAACATCTCTATGTCTATATATTGTGTAGTTTGTGAGAATTTGATTATTTGGACATGTGTATAATCACAGTAAAAACTGATTCAATGAGAACCTTCCAGTGGGTGGTACCTTTGATCTGTCAGAGAGGAGAAACAGTATGGAGCCCCCTTAGCTCGTAACACTTGTCTTATTAAAGTTTCTTCAAGCATTGACAGTCCCCCTGAAAAACAAAGGCTCGCTTTTAGTCTGAAGTGGAACTCTCTAAACATCCGGTATGGTCTTGTGTGACCTGTGGCTAACTTGACGTCAGCGCGAGTTTGCTCAGCCTGCAGGGACCCGGATTTTGAGTGATTTCAAAATAAAAGCTGCGCCGAGCCCCTGAATGTGAGTTCAGCAAGTTTCATGAGTTTTCAAGCACAGTTAGATCCTCAAGAATTCACTGATACATGGAAATGCACTATGGTACTAGACTTATTCAACAATAAAAAACAACCCTTGATTGCTGGTGGTATATAATACAAAACCATTGGAAACAACCCTGAAATTACTTTGTTATGCACCAAGATGTGTCTCATATAAATGAAAATTAATAAAAGGTTCCAACAAAGACAAATCCTACACTGTACCTGAAGAAGTTGGCACTCCGGTGTGAATGACACAATGAATGATGCTGTGACACAGGCCTGTTGCTGGTGTGAAGGAGGGTGATGGAGGGAAAGAGGAGCCGATGAGCTGCTGTGGCACGAGAACAGAAATGAACAGGATGTTGAGGAAATTATGAACAAACTGAAACAAATAGATGTTAAGAGTGGAAGGAAAGGGGATCGAAGTTTTTAGCACTCAAAAAAATTGGCTTGTATTTTTATTTTGCTTAGAATCTTACACAATTACAGACAGTTGGAAACTTGTTGTGAGTTTTCTGGGGCCAGATATCAGGAGCTTTTCTTTAATTTAGCATATTTGCTTATTGGACATGTGTGTAACCGGTTACATGCTTCATTCTGACTCGAGTTCAAAAGGGTAAAATTTATTTAAAAGCAGAAACAAGCCCAACGAGCTCCAATTCTTCTTCTTTGCCTTATATGGGGCAGCTCCCTGCGAGAATCACACATCTGCCACAATTGACGGTGCCTTCGCGTGTTATGGGAAATTTGGAAACACAGGAACTACAACACATTAACTTGCCTATAATCCAATTCAACAATGGGTCGTATAAAAGTTAAAGACCTAATCTGAACCAATGCCCTAATTTGAAATATTCTGTTTATATTAGATCACCTAGAAGGTAATAGAGACAGACAGACAGAGAGAGAAAGAGAGATTTTCTTTTTCAAACCCCATTTCTTTGTTTAAATAAATAAGTACATTGGTTAAAGGGTTTTAAAGAACCAGCTGCCCCTCAACAATAGAACCAAAAGCTCTGGTCAAACACGCCTGAGACAGAAATTTTAATTCTTAATTTTTCACCAGAGGGTAAATTCCAAAGTCCTCCGCTCTGACTCCAATCCCTCAAGCAGCTCCTGACCTAGGACATTTTGTATATGGTTTGTCCTGCTTTTATTTAAATAGACGGTTTGGTCTGTCCGACTACATTTCTCCACTTCCTTGCATTTTCAATTTGGGGGCTCTTGTCCCGAACCCCCCAGCCCCCACCCCGGGAAATCCGCCCCTGCTTAGAAGTCTTTAAAACCCCTCCGAGCCGACCCTGAACGCAGCAGCAGCCTCCAGCCGGTGGATGAGGAAGACTATTTAAAAAGTCCTGAGTTCACAACCCGAGGAACCATCAGAGGAACCAGGTAAACACGTTCATATCAAATTCCGTTCTAGTCCCCCCCGGGTGTTCGAGTTGGATTATTGTGTTTACCGACCTGACCGCGTATTTAATCCGGTTATCGGTGACTCCAGCCTCCCTGCAGCTCCTCTAGCTGGCGGCTAACCGGCGAGCTAGCGTCACCGGCTCCTGAGGAGAGAAACAACCGCTTCCTCCTCGGGAGAAACGTCCACAGACCCGCGGAGACGAACCCGAACACGTGGACAGATCTTCGGTCTTTGCACCGGCCGAGTCACGGGGAGCGTCCGGGTGGATGCTAGCCGCTGCTAGCCGGTGCTAACGCTCCACTTCCGCATTGACAGTCCGCCCTGTTCATGTTGGAGCGTGTTACCTTCTGGTGAACTGTGCACGGAATCGCATCCCCCTGTTTTCTAGTTGTTCTTTTCCATGTTGTGTTGAAGTGGATTGAAATTAGGATGTGTGTTGTTTCTCTCGTCCTAAATCTTTACTTTATTATCAGGAAGAAAACAAATCTCAGCCCCAGACTCCCTTGAGAAAATAGTCATAATTCACATTACCTTGCTTTTAATCCAATTTATCAATGGGGTAAATTAAAGTTATGACTTGGTTTGAACCACTTCCCCCCTCTGGAGCATTCGGCCTTCATTAGATCAACCAGCAGGGAATAATTAGATAAACCCCTCGCTTTGCCCAATGTGCACATAATAGGGAAGTTGATCATTTAATTGATACCAATTCTTCTTGTTGGGTCACGTTCCTGCCGATTTGAAGAATGGATGAGTTTCTGCTTGTATGAAGGAATTCTTTGAACAATAGAGCATCTCCATCTTGAGTAGAGTTTGTCTTGGTGGACTCTCCCTGCTCCTCAGTGGTATGATCCAGAGACAGTCATTCCCTGGTCATGAGTTGTATTAACCCGTTTAAAGCTAAATGTAATGAAAGTTCAAATGTGTTGTCTAATCTGCTGTATTTTGTTTCCCCCTTTTTTTTAGCAACAATGAATGTGGCTCATGAAATAGATTTGCTGGTGCAGGAGATTCAGCGGCTCGGCAGTAAAAGTGAGTCCGGTGTCAGAATCATGGTACATTCTGTAAATTATTTAATAATGTCGATGGGATGTAGTGTGACGCCTGTGTGTGAGATGTTTAGTTATATGCTATGTTTTAGTTCATGTAGTTGTGTTGGTGTTCTGCCTCAGTAATGCTGGATGTGTAAATATCAAGAACATGGGGATAACATGGAAATGAATGAATGAATCACTTCAAGCCTGCAGATGTCCATTTGCACACACATATAACTCTAATATATTATTAAAGATGGTCTCTTTATGTGCGTCTGAGTCTTTTCCTCTGCATCTGTCTTTGATGCTGTTCTCATGTCATGTCAGGAATGTCCACACATCTGTCACTCGCACTTAAAAGAATGCTAAGCATGCAAATCAGTGGCCAATGCTGCAAAGCCACTTGGCACCAAAAAACATTTAGTCGATTGAATGATTAGTTGATTGACAGCAGAATAATCAAAAAAAAATTATCTTGATTGTTTAATTTCTAATTGAAATGTGCACATATAAATGTTATCATGATCATTTTGCATATTTACATAAAGAATTTGTTACTTTAAACAGGAAATTAACTTTATTCACTAACATTGTTACTTCCTTTTCTTTTCAGATGATCTCGGTCAAACTACCGTGAAGTTCGGCGTGCTGTTCAGCGACGACCGCTGCGCTAACATCTTCGAGGCGTTGGTTGGCACCTTGAGAGCTGCCAAGAGGAAGAAGATCATCAGCTTCGAGGGCGAGCTGCTCCTGCAGGGCGTCCACGACCAGGTGGACGTCGTCCTGCTGCAGGAATGAGACGGAAAATCTGGACCGGCGCTTTTCTACAGCAACTGTGGGTCTCACTGAATCCTTCCAAATTCTGAGCTTCTTGTCCCTGAGCTTCTGTTTCCAGTCATCCTCCTCCATGTTCACGGCTCAATATTTGAACCCACAACCCACAGATTGCACCTCACAGTATGCCACGTTGAAAAGACCCAGCTGCCAGGTCGGCATATTTTAGAGTTTTCCTGGGCTGGCAAACAGCCACATTCAAAGTTTAAAATGACAAATATCCTTTCTATCAACCACGGGTCTGTGATGTCACAAACGCACAAATTGGGAGTGTTATAGTTTTTGTAACACATTAATTCAGGGTTTTCTGGTTCATGTTTGGGTAAATTACAGTATATGGTAATTATCACAACGAAATGCCTTTTTGATTTTACCAGTATCCTGGAAATGGCAAGATACTGGTTCCTTTTACCACTGATCTAGGAAAATCTCCTTTTCATCAGCCTCAAGTGGCAGTGGGAGTTTAACCAAGACCTAAATGATCAAAAATCATGTATTGTAATGATTGTTCTCACATATTAATCTAGTGCAGCTTTAATACAGCGCGAGTGTGAGTCCACCAACAGTGTCATCTAATGGCCGTTCCATTTATTGTTTACATGAGTCATTAATACTACCTCTTGTGGACTTTTTAAAAAAGACTTGAAAGGACCAGTGCTGTTGGAAATTCAACAATTCCTTCACGGATACAACAACGACAAGTGCATTTAAAGAATGTTGCACGTATTTGTATCAGCTTCAGCCTCCGAGAGTAGTTTTTAATTCCATCTTTTTTATATGTGGTCAACAATGAACTGTCTCTGCTTAAAAAAAACTCCTGAACTTGCCTTTCATAAGAAATAGTTGATTAACAAATGGAGAAACCTTTTCTTTTTGTGCCTTTTTTTTTTGTGTTGCTGTTTCATTACAGGGTGATTGGTGCCAAATGCAAAAGATGATTTGTAGTGATTCTCAGGACCAAATCAACATAACCAAAATATGTTAAGTAACACTTGCTTTGGCTTAAATTAGGTTCCATGCTTGTAACACATGTAGATTTATAGTTTTGTTCAGTACTGTAGGTCCGATGAAACTTGCAGATCAGACGTGACCAGTTTGCTCCGTTTCCCACCAGCTTAAATCACCATCAGTAAATATAATATCATTGCTTAGTATGGATGCCCAAAGTAGTCAAAATTTAATGATTGACGTTATAAAATAAGCACATTAATTAATACCGATTGATTATTTAATAAAATTGTCTTGAAATGATCAAATTTATTCTCAAAATAAAATGTCATTGCATTTTCATTTAATTCCAGCAGTTTTTTTTTTATTTCAAATGTAATTTATTTTCAAAGTGACCATTTAATTTTGTAATGCTACTTTTCATTTAGTGCATTATTTGCCTCATATCACTCTAGATAAATGGAAAAAAAAACCTGCTGAACTAAAATGGAAAAGATAATTTTTATGGTGCAACAGATTCCATATTCATTAGTTGAGTTAAATATTTTTTTTTATTATTTTACAGGTAAATTTGTATATTAACTGTATTAACTTTTACCTTATATCCAATTTTGACCACTTGGGCCTCCATATATTTGTTTATTATTTACATGCACATGAAAGACCAGCAATCGAACAGATTTTTGCTTGAATGTAACATCTACTTGGCAGCTGTTGTTCCAACATGGATAATATCAAACATTTTCCTTCATGTTTACACATCAGATACATATCTTCCTGTGATAATGGACGTGTGACTCGATCTACGCCTGGTCTGCAGGTTTCCTGAGGCGCGTTTCATGTTCACTGCTGTTGTGTTAGCCAAACTCGTTGTGTTTCAGGTGTTGGTTTGTTGATTGCATTTGACTTGATCTATTTGTCTGATCACAGTTCTCATAACTTTGTTTGTTGCATAGATGGACCAAAAAAAAAATCTGGTGAAATCAAGAGAAGGAGCTTGATTATATTCTGATTAGGAATGACAAGGAATATAGAAGAAAAGATCAGGCGTGTGTAATATAATCATGGGTTCAGTAGAAGTTGTGGGGACATTGGAGAAAAGCCAGAGAGAGGAAGAAACCTGCTGCTTGTATCACCGTCATTTTGGATTTTCAAGATCAGAAGAGTTATGACTCAAGCCATTTCTGTCCACTCATGGGTCGGGATGCTCACGCAACGTGTTCAAGTGCTTCATTACTGTTTTTTGTATCGGCAATAACATATTCCTGAAAGAACAGAGGTGTCTGCTAATGTGGAATACAGATCAAACGAATAAAATCTTTACACTTGAACCCTTCTGGTTGCCTTCTCTTTCTTTCTCATGTTCACTGATCTCAAAACGACATGGGAATCACATTCTTTACTCTCATGACTTCTTCTCATCTCCTGACTGTGCAGCTCCACTCTGCTGCTGCCTTCATGTTCTGTGGGAATATCTGAACATCCTGGAATCGTTGAAAACTCTCAAGATGCCACAGAGCAAAGTCATAAATTAACAAGAAAAGTATCCCCATATTAATTGAATGGATATTTTTTGTTTCTGTTCTGGAGATAAGCAGCTAAGAGAACCAAATGTGCCAATGGAGTATTTAGTTTTTTGTTAAACCTGCAGTAAAGTATGTCTTCACATGATGTGCCTCTTTTCTCATATGGAACTTAAAAGCATGACTCTTATAACATACAGACTTTATTCTCTTAAGGTACAACTTTGTTTCTCGTGATATTACGACTTCATGATTGTCAACCAATAACTTTATGCTCGTAATTTAACGTAGTTATCCTTGTGAAGCAACTCTTTTCCTCATAATAATATGACCCCTTATATTATTAATTGTAGAAACCTCAGAGAGACACGTGTGAGGGGTCCCTCTCCTAGGACGGATAGAAGAACCTGTGACAAAGTACATTAGCAAAATATCCGTATTCACAACATTGATTAGAAGAAAGATGTATTAAATATATACATCAGCCAACCCCCCCCCCCCCCCTGCACTTTATTTGGGAGTTTGAACTTATACACACAGTGTAATAAACTGTACATACACACATACATGTACATGCACTAACTATTCGAACGGACTACATACACATTTGAATGTATGTAGTCTTAGTTTTGTATTGTATTACACTTGACTCTTTATACTAAGCTCTTTCTATCTTGCTTTTATTTTATTGATATTGTAAACCTTGAAATTGGAAAATTTTAAATTTCTGCCTGTATTCGAAGTGTTAAAATCTGAGCCTCCTTCCGGTACGTGAACGCAGCGTGAATCTTTCGACAGCCAATGGCGGGGGGGCGTTGCCTCGTGACGTCAGGGGGTGGAAGAAAACAGCAGAGCAGGAATCAAAACAAGAGACGGACACGCCCTCGTCAAGACACAGACCCAGAGACAGGGAGACAGACACAGACAGGGACACTGACAGGGACGCGGACACCGTGTCTACAGCCGCTTAGAGCATATTGTTCTGCCGCCACAGCCGCACAGAGAGCCGCCGGAGCTTCCGCGCTAATGGAATCCACAGACGTGTCCCGCCGCGGCCGCTCGTAGAGGTCGAGAAGCGCCCGGAGTCCCGCACGATGCCGAACCAGAAGAGCAGCAAGGGGAAGCGGAGCCGCCGCACCAACAGCAGCGGGGACGAGCAGGAAAATGGAGCCTGTGCGGCGGCGGCAGGGGCAGGGGCTGCGGCGGCGGCGGGGGCCGTTGCGGCGGCGGGAGCAGGAGCGGCAGCCGGAGGAGCGGCGGCGGGTGCGGCGGCTGCTGCTGCTGCGCCCCGGAGCGAGCGCTCGAGCGGTAAGACGGGGAAGAGAGGCTCCGGGGATGCGGGGAGGTTCTGGGGGCCACGGTGCCCCCGGTGCTGGTCCGTTGTCGCAGTGCATGGACTCCACGGACCAGCACCAGACCTCTATGAGAAATGTCGCTGTTTATTAGCGCTGCCTCCATTATCCCCACCTGCAGGCTGCACGGCTCCATCACGACCGAAGGCCTTGCACGGGCTCGTGGGTATTCGTGCGTGTCGCGGGTGTTTCCGTGAACCAGCAAGTAGCCGGTTCCCACCTGCACCGGGGATTTCACCCGGTAATGCGATTGATTTGCGCTGATTTGGACGCGCAGCAGCGTGTTGCGTTGTGGCCCGAGGAGATCACGGCCGCAGCAGCAGGTGAAGAAGTGAAAGTGGCCCTGAAGCAGAGGGTGTTTCAAGGAAGCCGAGTTAAACAGCGACTTGTCGCCCTTCGGGTGAACACGTGAAATCAAGTCTGAATAGGATCCGATACTTCCCGAGGAGCAGGGAATCCTTAAATTGTGAAAACTGTAAATGGAGTCTGGTTCTTGAATCATAAGGATTATTCCAGTTTGTAAATGATAACCGTGGTTGTCGAACGTGCAGCATCAGTGTTTACATGCACGCTGATGCTCGATGGCTGGAACGTGCAGTGTGCAGGCCTCAGCTTTTACTGTTTCCTTATCCTCTCAGTTTATGGTTGTGGCCTTCCTCCTCCTCCTCCTCCTCCTCCGCCTCCTCGAGGGCAATACTGACTACTCACCGCTGGTCTGCGCACTCAAGTTCAACTTCATCCCAAACAGACTTGAAAAACAGAGAGAACGGCTCCCTGTCTGCCTCCTCACCCCCTGAATGTATTAAGCATATGGTTTTAAATAGACTTTTACTTTGAAAACCCATCTCTCTTCTGATATCATAGACTTCATACAAAACAGATAAAGACAGACAGTTAAGGATGTAATGTATGGATGTAGTGCAGTATTACAGGCCGTGTCTAGTTATTACATAGTAATATAATAAGCCTGCTACAACCAGGAGAAAGCAAAGTAAACACAAATCAGTGCACTCATAGAGATAATCATCATAATGCAGGTTGGCTAACTAGTATTTATAATAATTGTCCTAATAATTAGACGTCAATTCACTGGTACTCGATGAAGCGAAAACTTCTTGTCATTCATTTTCTATTAATTGCCTGGAATATTTGACAATGTCCTGCTTCTTTTAATGTCTCACAATATGCTCAAAAGAATGTTCTTCAAAATTTAATTTAACTATTTTATTATGACATCTCCGGCTCTGGGAAGTTGTGACGAGCATCTGATTTAAAGATAATCAATAAGCAGATGAGACGAGTAGTTGCAGCCTGCAGTGAAATGGAAATAAATCGACTTTTCAGGAGTGTAAATTATGTTTAAGTCATTTTTAAACCCTCAGAGAATTTCTGCAACTTTTCATTCATGCTGAAGTTTGAATCCAGTGCAGCACTTTCTCAAGTTCCCCCCGCCTCCATTGTATGAAAGCACCAAGAGTGCACAGGAAAAGGAAGAAGGAAACTACTCCCACAGTATTATGATCATCTGCTGCTTGTGTCTCTTGTGTGCCCACATTAGCTTGATTCACATCCAGACTCGGGAGCTGGCGAGGCTTGAATAGAGCCGCTCACAGGCTTCCATGGCCTAGTTGAATTTCATCAATCGATGGCGGCGAGGCAGACAAAGACGCCGGAGTCTAATAATCTCAATGACGTTGATGATGTAACTTCTGATGGAGACACATTTTTGGCTTTAAAGCTGCTCTACGACAATAATCCATTATTTGATTTGTCAGTTTATGGAAAATGTTGATTAGGGATTAGTCTGTGCGTTATATTTTCAAGGTCAACTGGTTCATTTTCTGGGTCAGGAAATGTCAATAATGTGCAAAAATTGGAAAAAGGGATCACACTCACACAACTCCCTTGAAGTCAAATATATACCTGTGTCTAAATTTCACCAAAAATTCGCTTTACAATCATGAAGGACAAAGAAAATCAGCAAATGGCATATTTGAATTAATTGCAATGACATGATTCATCACCAAAATTATAATTCTCCATAAACATTTGCTGGATTCACCTCAAAACTTAGCTTTTACACATTTACTGACGAACCGATTGCTCAGTAAAAGAATCATTATTTGCAGACCTCAGGCTCTTTTTAGAGAAACCTTCATGAGAATCACATTCAACCCCTCCTCCCTCCTCTTGTCCTCTCAGAGTGCCAGTGTGCCACGCCCCTCGGCTGCAGCCTCGGCCGCCCCATCGACCTGGAGAAGGACGACTACCAGCGAGTGCTCTGCAACAACGAGCTCTGCCCGTACGGCAACTGGATGCATCTGCAGTGCTTCTACGAGTGGGAGAGCTCCATCCTCGTCCAGTTCAACTGCATCGGCCGTGCGCGCTCCTGGAACGAGAAGCAGTGCCGGCAGAACATGTGGACCAAGAAGGGCTATGACCTGGCCTTCAGGTTCTGCTCCTGCCGCTGCGGCCAGGGTCACCTGAAGAAAGACACCGACTGGTACCAGGTGAAGCGCACGCAGGACGAGCGCAAGAAGAAGCCGTCTGAGAGGAGCACGGGCAGGACAGGGGCCAGTGGCGGGGGTCTGGGGTCCGGGGACGGGCCCTTTGAGGAGCCTAAGAAAAGTAAGACACCTGGAGCAGGAGCAGGAGGAGGTAAACTGTCCCACCGGGCCTCGAGTCAGGATTTACCTCGCAGACAATCAGTGGACCGACAGAACTCTTCGGAGAGAGGAGCAGCAGTGGGAGGACACTTTCCTCTGGGCCTCCCTCAGAAGTCTCCGTGTGACTCTCCGGGACAATCTCCTCCCACCGGCTTCTCCCTCTCCCCCACTGCTGCTCCCGGATCAGGGGGAGCAGGCCTGAGGGGTTCCCGTCAGCTGGGAGAGTTCCTCAAGTCAGCCGTGCACATGGACCCGCAGAGGAAACACCTCCTGGTCGGGGGGGCCCTCAGCAGGGCGGGCGGCTGCTCTGTGGGAGCCTCCGGAGGCGGGGGGCCTCACCTGGACCCCGGCTCTGTCCTCCCCCTGCCGCTCTCCTTCGCCCTGCCGCTCCACCACCGCCTCGCCTCGGGCAGTGGGGGGGACGGGACCCACTCTCACCCGGTTCAGTTCCTGAGGAGGCTGGACCTCTCGGAGCTCCTGACCCACGTCCCCCGACACAAGCTCAACACCTACCACGTCCGCATGGAGGACGACGCCCAGGCCGGACAGGGGGAGGAGCTGCGCAGGTAGAGCTCCAGGGACATTGGTTCTCTAATGACTGATTAACAAATTGAATCTATTATGAAGTTGATGTTACAGTTCTTTATTAGTTTAAATCTAGAAAGTTGTTCATGTGTGATCAGGGATTTGATATATTCACATTTCAGATCGTAGCACAAAGGCAAATGAAAGTTTTTATGAATGTCAGTCTTTCAGGTTTTATTAAGGTTCAGCATATTATTGAAGCTTTAAGCAAATAAAGCAAAATTCAACATTCATGTCTGAGGTGAGAGGTTTAATCTTTGACTAATATCGACATCTGATAATCGTCTGTGTCACAGGTGGAAGAAAAGTAAAGATTAGAAGGAACATTTTGTAACTGACTCCTCAGATTTAAAGATGAGCTTAAACCCGACCAGTATAATTCTAGT
Source organism: Platichthys flesus (assembly GCF_949316205.1). Taxonomy (NCBI): domain Eukaryota; kingdom Metazoa; phylum Chordata; class Actinopteri; order Pleuronectiformes; family Pleuronectidae; genus Platichthys; species Platichthys flesus. The sequence continues at coordinate 17,973,095 of NC_084962.1, forward strand.
GTAGGAGACGTGATGAAGGTGTTTTTCACTCTTTCAAAGCTTGTCCCCGTCGTCTGTCCTGCAGGTTCATCCTGTCCGCCCTCAGCGCGAGCCAGAGGAACGTGGTGAACTGTGCGCTGTGCCACCGGGCGCTGCCTGTGTTCGAGCAGTTCCCCCTGGTGGACGGGACCCTGTTCCTCAGCCCCTCGCGCCACGACGAGATCGAGTACGACGTGCCCTGTCACCTCCAAGGTCAGAGCTGGGTCTCAAGATCAAAGCTTGAGACCAGAGATTAGGTTTCACAGTAGAGATAGAAGACAGTAGGAGAGTGTTCCACGAAGCTGTTTCAACCTCCTCTTGATTTTACTCGGGGTTAAACCCTGGTTCAGTGACTCAGTGTTAAACAGTTCTACAAAGCTGGTTAAGAAGTTGGTCCCTTAAGTCCTTTTTCCATAACAACCCAGCAAACAGCAGTGGTTCCCAGAGGAAGGCTGCACGTTGATTCTGAGCGGATTCGAGGAGATTAAACACAGTGAGATGTGAAACTGTTAGAGCGCACATACTGGCACATGTTGTCTCGACTTTATTTGTAACATGATTGACATGTAATGAATTTTAATTATGTGAAAACACTAAGGAGACTTGAGTTATGGTCTAACCCTGAAATTGACTCGTTCCTCACTGAACTTTGAGCTTCAACCACGATGGAAGATTCACCTGCAGAAAATCAGGACGAAATATAAAAACATTCTGTAAAGTCTGAAAAGTACGAAAACCCTATTAGTTTTTCTAAATCGTTAAATCACAATAATAAAACGGATCCACTTGATCTTCATCATCATCTTCATCACAGCAGAATCTTTCTCTCAACACTGCGTTCACACTTTTTTTAATGGGTTCACACAATTTTACATTCAAACAGTTTTCAGTAGAACAGGCCCCCAGCCGGAATTTAATGAGAACTTAACTAACATTTCCACTATTATTTTAATCATTTACATATTTTGCTTTGTTCCTATATTGTGACGATCATACAAAATAAGATGATGGATGGATTCACACTAAACTGAGTGGAGAGATGCAATATGGGTCACGGAGTGAATCCAGATCTGGAGACAGGTCCATGAATTATTCATCACTTTCTTGGTGTTGGGCGTTTTTCAACAGTTTCACAAATTTTCCAGGGAACAAATTATTTATCTTGATGAAAAGAAACTGATTATATGTGAGTGTGTGTAACTCGGTGCAGCCTGGTTTATTCCAGGCGACCACTGAGTGGCATCGCAGTTTAGGAAATGAAATCACATCAGTGGAGAACTGTGGCATCAAGCTAATCTAAAAGAAACACATCTCTGTCACTCACCGTTGCATTACTCGTTGCATTTTGCTTGTGTTCCTCACAGGCAGGTTAATGCACCTGTACGCCATCTGCGTGGACTGTCTAGAAGGCGTCCACAAGATCGTCTGCATCAAATGCAAGTCACGCTGGGACGGGAGCTGGCATCAACTGGGAACCATGTACACCTACGACATCCTGGCTGCTTCCCCGTGCTGCCAGGTAGGAACTCTCGTCTCTGCCTGCTGATGTATCGGCAGCAGTTCTGACACAAACGTGTATAGTATGAGATTTTTTCAGACCAAAATCTAGAACCCAAGGCCTGCTTCTTAAGTTTAACCAACCAGCGTCCCCCTCTCCTCCCTGTGCATCCTCAGGCTCGACTGAACTGCAAGCACTGCGGGAAGCCGGTGGTGGACGTTCGGGTCGGGATGCAGTATTTCTCCGAGTACAGTAACGTCCAGCAGTGCCCTCACTGCGGCAACCTGGACTATCACTTTGTTAAACCCTTCTCCTCCTACAAAGTTCTCGAGGCTTATTGACAAATGTTGTGTGTGCATGCTCGTGCGGCTGCTCCAGTTCTCGTTGGTTTTTTTCTAACACAATCTAGGAAAGATTTTATTTTTTTGGGCCTTATGGTGGTTTTATGTGTTTTATTTTGTATGTAAAAGGAAAGAGAATGATTCTAGTTTAAAATAAGAAATGAATAAATAAATCCCAGGACAGGATCTCTGCTGTTGGAGAAAGGTGTTGACAAAAGAAAATGTGGCTTTGACGCTTTTAAGTCAAGCAAACACATTTTACTGTGACAAGTGAATGTATCTGTGCGCCAAAATGTACTTTTATTTTTTAACAAAAAGAAAAATAAAGATGAATCTTGAACTGAAGCAGAGAAAGATGAACACGAGTGTTGGTTTGAAATGTTCCTCACATCGAGACACACGTTTTCCCTCCAATGAAACGGGACAAATGTTTGATTCCCGTCAGGTCACGGCTGTCTCGACCCATCAGTCGATACAGCCTCAGCCTCCTCGCTGCTAATGGACGGTGATTGGCTCGGGGCGACCTCGGACCCGGAGGCGTCCGACCGCGGCGCCGCAGATTTCTTTCCTTTCTGTGCGATCTCCTTCGCCGAGGCCGGCCGGAGGATGCACGTGGCTCCTCTGCCCTCACGTACGACCGTGGGCTTGGAGACAAATCCCACCATTACCTCCAGCTGTCCCACCATCTGCTCCAAAGTGGTGTCCTGTGGAAAGAAGATGCCGATACTTGAAAATAACAGAAAAGATCCTGCTGGAGATCCGTCTTTTCTCCAAAGCTTTTATTGATAAATCTGTCATTTTCAACCAAGATATGGAACCTCGACTGAAAGGGTTTGATTTGACGGATTAATAAACATGACAACAGTTCTAAATTACTTCGAACGTATCATAAAATCCACTTTCTACTTTACAGTGTCCAAAAAACATTTCTTTAGTTCGAGCTGTTTATTTTGAAGGGTTAGCTTTGACAGATGAGAAACTAATCTGCATGATCCTCAAACATATCTCCGGTTTGTCGCTTCTTTGGTAGACGAACACTAACATGACAATAAATCTGTGATAACCTGCTTCATCAAAAAGTCCTTATATGGTGAATTGAGTGTAATTGTATGATCTCTGTAGTTTGAGCTGTTTTTGCTTTAAGGTTCTTTAAAGAATATTTTCTGTTATCGTTGTTCATGAAGATCAGGAACTGATTTGTGACATATCTTTGTTTCCATACGAGTTCACAGCATTATTTTCTGTTTATGCTTCATAATTTGGAGTGAATGGAAACTGATGGCCGACCACAAACTATACACTATGTCAGTCTTCTCCTTTCACATCCTGTCGTCTCTTCCTGTCATAAAAAAAAAGGCCAAACTTTGCCCTAAAAAACTACTGAACTTTACAAAGGTTTGGAACAAAGTGTGTTGGTCCTCACCAGGTTGCCGGGGGGGGCTCCGCGTGCCGAGCGCAGAGTAATCCTAACGTGGTGCTTCTTCTCCAGCCAGCTGTCCACTTGCTTCAGCTTGGTGCTGAGGTCATGAGATGCGATGCCAGATGTAAAACTGAGCTCCTTCACCTGCACAGACGCTGTGGAGGAAATTTACAGTCAGTCTCCTTTACACCGTGTGTCACAGATTCACATGGCAAGGGACTGTCCAGTAAGTTATTGCTAAATTTTAAGTGAGCAAAGATGAAACAATGGAAAATTACATTATAAACATTTGAAGATGTCTACTTTGACTATTGAGAAAATGTTGCTGACATTTACAAAATAACTACGCAATTAATTTGAGAGAATGGAACAGATGAAATAAAAAGACATCCTGACTTTTAGACTTTGTCATAGTTGAAGCTCCAAAAACACTGAATCTGACATTTCCCATCATGCAACTCTTAGTTCATTTCAAAAGCACCAGTTCTACCTGCTGGTTTTTAAATGATATTGCTTCACTTCTGTTGTCTCTAATCTGACAGCAGATTATTATAAAGAGTTGTCAAAGCTGCTCCATAAGGACACAGGACACTGAACAACTGTGTGCACGGGCTGAGGAGGCATTAAGTTGTGAAACCTCTCTCTCGGGACACCACACACCTGGTTTCGCTTTTTGTTTCTCCCTCAGTTTCAGCTGCTCTTGGTGGATTTGTTTGCCGCTCATCAGCTGGTAGAGGGGAGGCTCTTTGTGTTCATTGAGCAGCACCAGTTTCAGACCCTGCTCGTCCATGACCCTGATCACATCTGCTCGGTGCATTCGGCCCATATCCTCGCCCGTCTCGCTGATCACCTGGATCTGCTTCTGAGGGATCTTACGGCCGATGCTGCTGATCGTGGCGTGGGATCTGGGATCCTGCTTTTTCTTCTTCGTCTGTGCAGGAGTCTTTTCTGCATCGTCTGCCGCTGTAGAGAACGGCGAGCATCTCCAGGAGACGATGTTTGATCTGTCACTGCAGTTGAGAAACCGCGATGCTGTGCTCCGGGAGCCAGGCGGGACGCCACACACCGCTCTGACGCCGTGGTTCAACACCCACCGTATACATCCTGCAGACATGTCCTGGATAGAAGGAGAGGGTGTCGGATGTTTAGCACGATAACACAAAGACTATTTAACGGATTACCACGAAACTTGGTGGAAGAATGCGGTCTGTAGAGAACCTGTTACATTTTGGTGCGGCTCCGGATCAGGGGGTGGTTTCAAGAATAGAATGGTTTTAATCCCAGAAAAAAGGTTTAGTTTAGACTGATTCTGTCAGTTTGCACACACCCACCACACCAGCCTCCATTCACAGAGTAGCCAATTAAAGGTAATTTAACTTATCTGTCAAAAGCCACACACAAACACGTTAAACACATTGTTCTTTCACGTGTTCTGGCTCAACTCTATCATTCGGTTCACACCAAACTCACTTAATTCGTTTTGTAGAGGTTGTATACACGTTTCTTATTCGGATTTTAACCACGTTGGTTCACACGTCTGTGGCCAAAACACCGTGTACGACAAACAGAAGATGCCTTGAAAAATGAGTCCAAACTCGTAGTAAGGTCGTTAAAGTTAAGGCCGAACTGATCACGAAGCCTCGATGATTTAGTAAATGTATTCCAGCACATGAATCATGCATCGGTTGTTGTGTAATAAATGTGTAAACACTTAGATGTGAGGTTTTGTAACGGAGTCTTGATTTGACAGATCAGTTTAAAAATATCTAGACCAACGCTACACGTTGTCCTACACGTACAGGTGTGTACAGACGTGTACAAGTGTATACAGGTGTGTACATGTGTATACAGGTGTGTACATGTGTTTACAGGTATGTATAGACGTGTGATTGTACTTTAACACATCCTCGGTTACGAATATTACTGCAAACGCCAAACGGCCGAAATAATATAATATAGTATAACGTAAATAAACGCCAATCACGTGGGTCATTAAACGCACGCTTGTTTTCAATAGTTGTGGTTTTTTTTACTCACTGTGCGTCAATGTCGTTCACTCATGGCTACTTCCGCTGTGTTCTTCTTCGCTGAAGCAGAACCAACACACATGCAAGAAGACCACAGGGTCGCCCCCTGTGGACAAAGCTGGACTCGCAGGCTCACCAGGTGTTTTCTGACGCTGCAGCTCACAGTTATTATTTATTTGTTTATTTATTTCTGAGAGGTGGAAAACAGAGACAGGTCACATGTGGACAACACAACATTTTGAACAAGGAAAACACAATATCCTCAGCCAAGAATCTCTTCAGGTTCTACTGGGATGTACACCTTTTATATTATATGGTTTTAATATGAATCCGTGCCATTGTCGTGCTGCTTACTACATTACATTATTAAATTACATTTAATTTAGCTGATTCTTTTACCCAAAACGACTCACAATAAGTGCATTCAACCCCGAAGGGTACAAACCCAGAACAACAAGAATCAAGAAAGTACATTTCTTCAAAAATAAGGCAAAACTACAAAGTGATATAAGTAAGTGACATTTAAGTGCTACTTAATTGTTAGTTTCAATATTTACTAACTTGCAGATCAAGGATTTGATCACTAAAGTCGGATTTCCACTCGGGAGGTCAGAGGAACTGAAAAAAAATGGCCCCTGTGTAAATCAACAGTAGTGGAAGCTGTGGATTTTACTGTTTATTATCACTTGTGTTGTTTTCGGGAGCTGTCACGTTGTCCATCTTTATATACAGTCTATGATACTTATACATACATCCATGAACATACACTAAACATGTATTCGTGACTGCATCCTGCACACACACACACACACACACACACACACACAAACAATTCCAGCTCCACTGCTGCTGCTGATAAAAATGTTAATTTCCTGTTTCTCTCTCACGCTCTGTGCTATAATTACTCCAGCAGCTCGATCTTATCAGTTGACATTTCCCTGCGTCAGTTGCAAAACCCTTGTAAAAACTCAGAGCTCTTGATCCTTTGCCATTGACTTTACACACAATAACTCACTGATGATGTTTCAGAATGAGAAATTTAATTCCCCATGTAGTTTTTGTGCGTTATTTAGTCAAATTACAACATTTTTATCACTTTGTACTTCACGTTTGTGCTATTTACCTATACAAGCATGTTCCTTGTGTACTGTCACACCTCCAGTGCATGTGAATCCAAGCGCTATGTTATTTCACAAATTTTGCATAGGACAGTGGCATCAGCATTAATCCTTCTCACGACTCATCCAGGAAAAAAGTTAATTTGCAAGACAAATGTTTTGCAGCGGGCGGCTGAAAGAAATCCGCTCGGCAACGCAAAGTCAGCAAACTGACGTGGTGCTGCTGCTCATGTTCAGAGGCTGGAGGTGACTTCAAGCTGAGAGGAGGTAAGAGCTGAAATACTGATGAGACCTGATAGAAAATACTAACTGAAGAAATATTGGTTATACATTTAGAGTAGCAGTGAATGGACCACACCTCTTAATGCCTTCAGAAGAACATGACGCCAAAGTCCTGGATAACGTGGGTTTTGCTCTCAGGCCTTCTGTGGAATTTAGTTGCTTGTAAGTAGAATCAATTTTCACTTTTGAGAATCTGAATTGAAAGTCTTCGGCACAACTATGTTCCTTATCGTTACTGTTCATTTTGTAGAATAAGTTATATGTACGATAAGATACTTACATGTCTGTATAAGGCTGTAATGGATAGATTATTATCATCCAGGCTCTAGTTAAATAAAGGTTGAGAAATGTTAATTTTTCTGTTTTGATTCTGTTGCTTTAGCCGGTGGACAAAAGAACGTTGATGATAAACTGAAAAACTGTTTGAAGGACCATGAGAAAATATTTTTTTTCAAAGACACCTTCAACCTTTTCATTACTGCAACAAACCCCATGAATAACAATAAAATAAATAGTCCGAATGGATATTACAAAAGTAAGTCAAAAATGCAACAGATATTTTCACTACAGTAATTGTTGATTCATGACAAACTATAATGTGCACATGGTTTGATGTATTTTAGACCCAACAGCGTCTGAACAAGTAAACAAGAATCAGTTGAAAGGTAAGGGTGAGAATTTTGAAAGATATTGTGACTCCTTAAGATATTATATTCTGCTTTGCTGTAACAGCTGTAAAGTATTGCGTAAAAGTATGTAAGAGATGTAAGATTGATTACATGGAGCAGTATATTACTCTTGTTTACTAATGATAATAATAAAAACTTTACTTTACTTATTCTACTTTACAGCTTGCATCGTATTTATAAAGGAAAAGGATACTGTGGAGAGTGAGTAAAGACTTTTCAATTCAATTTTTAATTGGTGGGAAGAGAGAGAGAGAGAGAGAAAGAGAGAGAGAGAGAGAGAGAGAGACCAGGAACAGTTGTGTGATCGCCATGTTGGATCCCGAAGCTCTAGAGTCAGAGAGAGAGAGAGAGAGAGAGAGAGAGAGAGAGAGAGAGAGAGAGAGAGAGAGAGAGAGAGAGAGAGAGAGAGAGACCCTTATCATACCTGATAGCTTCCTTCTCAGAGGGGATCTTCATTTATTCATTTATTGATTTTGTTTAGTGATTTATTTATTTATTTGTCATGTTGATGAGTATAATCATTTTATTTTGGTTTGTCTGGCCCGTGTGTTGCGGTCTTCAGGCCTTTATCGCGATGAGCTATTAATTCTTTAGAAGAGAGACAATATCATTTATGAATTATGTGTTAATCTGTGTGTTTATTACATATGTAAATGTTACCACCTATTGTTTGCCAGGTGTATTTCTTTATAATAGGGGTTAGGCCTGGTTAGAGACAGCCTGTGAATTTGAATATTAAAGCATCATTTTTCAGCCATATTAATCTGTATTTTTTTTTTAAACTACCAGAAATCTCGGAAACATTATACCCTCAAATGGCAAAACAAAATTCATCCCATCTGCTGCGTCTGTCGAACTGGTACACTAATAACATTGATACGGTGTATGTCGTGGGTGGGAGGAACTGCTGCTCAACACTTTGCAACTTCACAGGTGATGGAACAAAACTGCAGTTGACTTTTATTTTTCATGATTTACAAATGTGTGTGGGCTCGTGATGTGATGAGACGTAAAAGATGATGATATGTATATATTTTATTTTTTTCATAATCCAGCCTCCAACACCTTTGCAACAGGTAAGTTCACATATCACCAACGTTCCAGGCCCGGGATGGAAAAACTGTAACAACAATGAGATTGAATTAGAAATTTGGGGCTCAGCTCACCCTCCCAGTCCAAACATGAAAGAGAACCAGTGGCAGCCTCCTGTCGTCATAAAACCTCAAAAGGTGTTTAGTTTGTCCAGTCTGGGCTACTGTAAAAAAACATGGCGGCCCGCTCCTGATGTTAATATAAACTATTTAAATAAAAAGGGCTCATTCTGAGGTAAAGAAAACAACAATTGGTACAATTTGGGTGAAACCTCATTAGGACTATTGTAAATTCAATTCCCCCCCCCCCCATTCACTTCACTATCTACAGAGTCAGATCTTAGCTCGTGATGTGAACGAATATAAAAGCTGATGATATACATATAATCTCTTGTTTATTTTATAATCCAGGTTGTGAAAAGCGTTTACCCTATGACTTCAACCCCCTCACTGATGAAGGTAAGCTCATACGGCCTAAATATAAAGTATGTCTCTCAAGGCTCTACCAGTCAAGGCCGGGATGGAAAAACTGTAATGACAATATAGTGAATGTTCTTATTTGCAGTGGATTTAAAGTTTGGAATAAATCAATTGTCTTTTGATCATGTTATTAAATATCTGTTAAGAAACTCGAATGATTCATTTCAAAGACTAAATTAAATCCTCTCAGGTGTCTGTGAAGTGTCATGTCCCTACAGTGTAGCTTTATTAGTTTAGTTTTTTTTCTGTGTGTTGTATTTCTTCATGAATGTGCATAGATGTTATAATATGTTTCTATTAAAAGGTTCTTGCTGGATTAGACGTGTCTGCACCAAAAAGCTATGTGAAAACCCTGTTAAGGAGGGACCACAGTGCAATGACATCGGTGAGTTCCCTGAATATAAACAATAATAATATTAACAACAATGATAATAAGAATAAGTATAATTATTATTGTTCTTTATATCATTCTTATTCTTATTCTTATAGTGAGTGAGTGAGTAACGCCATTTTTTGTGTCACATACAAATTTACTTTGTTAGAGGACTAACTGTCTGCAGATGTGCACAGGGCTTATTAATCACATGCTCCATCAGAGTTGACACTTTGAATAACCAGATGTTCTTCTTCCAGGGATCAACATCAGGTACATCATCAACGTAACAGCAACTGACAACAACTGTTACGACTGTAAACCCTCCAAAGAAAATCCTAAACACGTAGAGAAAGTGGAAGAAAAACCTCTGGATCAAAACGGGAAAATTAACCCAGCAGCAGCTAGGTAACACATGGATTTATCAAATGCAGAGTTATTAAGGGAAATGTAATTTTTCACCACCCAGGAGCTGTACAGAATAAAGAGTTCAACGATGGCTGATATGAAACATGAATATTTGTTCTTCCGTCAACAGTGAAACCATGAAAGTTACGACCAACATAGCCTCCACCATGAACGAGTCTTCAGCAGTCTTGTCTGGAGGAGAAGGAGTCCAGGGCGTCATCAAGAAAATCACAGAGACTGAAGAAGTCTCCTTTGGTTATAATTCTCCAAATGACCACTTGAGTGTAAGTGCATTTCACCTTCATACACATGAACTGGACTGGATGCACAAGAGAAAAAGCCTGGACACGAAAACATATATATAACTTTCAACTCAAAATGTCTTATTCTATATTATGTTCTATATTTATATTTATTTATATTTTCTACGCTGTTTATTCTAGATAGATAGATGGATACTTTATTAATCCCGTGGGATATTCAGAATTCACTTTTTTTAGATGGATAGATATTCTGTCAATTTAAAGTTTTCATATCTGCAAACAAAAAAGATAGATATCGATATGACCTCAGACCAAAACCTGTCTATTGCCAGGGATGTTGCACGGAACAGAAAAACTGCTGCTTCAGAAGAAAGCTCTCAACTCCCCCTGAAATCTCCGCTGCTCTTTCCTGCAGATCATCAGTGACAGCTCTGTTCTGCAGAGCTTCACGAGATCGGTCTCGGTGTCAAAAGAAGCGATGGATAAAGCTCGCAGCTCGAACCTCAGTGACCCGTTCGTAGCGATTATCAGATTCACTAATATGGCTCAGGTAAGAACAAAATTAAAAAACAGTTTTCCCCCCTCGACGATGGACGCAGCATTTTTATACGAGTAAGAGTTTGTAATGATCCTGTTTTTCCTCAGGATGAGAAGAGCAGCACTGTTTTAGGTGATGAGGTTTTAGGCGTGGAAATGGGAACCGTGATCGAAAACCTCACAGACCCTATAGGCATCAATTTTCTCAACATGATCTACGTAAGTTATAAAAATAAAGTTAAATGTACGTCTTTACCATTCAAGAGCACATTTTCAGTGCAGCTCTGTTGATTTGTTTACAGGAAGGAACTCCATCTTGTCAATCATGGAACGGTGACGGTAAGATGCGCGTAGAAATGTGCAATGATGACATTTTGGATATGTCCACATCCCCGGTATTAAAAAATTGACTTTATAACTTTGCTCAGATAACTGCTATAGAAATAAAGTTTAATTATTTATCATGATTAATTCAGCTTTAAATGCAGCTGAAAACTGTGGTGGGCTACAAGTAAACTGGTTCACGAAGGCTTTTCATCTAATCCGAGGATAATGCTGAAGTCTTTTATATTCATCCAAATACGTTGATGAATCCTCCAGTTTCTGCTCTGCACTGTTCACATGCAGGCAAGCTACCAAACTGGACCACTGATGGATGTGAGACGCAGCAGAATGGAACCAACATCACATGCCAGTGTACACATTTGACGTTTTTCGCCATCTTGTTGGTTTGTTTAACTTCTTTTTTAATATTTAATACCAAACTTCCCCCCTTTGATTCCCTTTCCTGGTGTGATGGATGATCCTTCTGCACGGCCTTCTTTTCATTACTTTATCAGCTCAGTATTCCCCTACATTATGAAATTAAATCCTAAAATCCATTTTGATCATCAATCCCAAAAGGTCTCAAAACCGTTTTTCCCTGTTTTGTTCCTGTGCAGGCTCCCCCGAATGAAACCATCTCTAGTGCTGATCTGAAAAAACTCACCACCATCACCAAAATCGGCTGCGGCTTGTCCATGTTCTTCCTCTGCATCGTCCTCTTCATGCACTTTCTTATAAGGTAACAATGATGGAACTGTCCGGAACTTTTATTGACATTTTGGTTCCTGCAACGTGCTTCACATCAGATTTATCATTAATCATTTCAGAGTAAAAATAATTAAGCTGGCCTTGAGCATCTGTAACAACAAATACATGTATATAGATGTAAATCATGAAACAACAACTTGTCCCACTGACGTTAATGTGGTGAGCATTGATGTAAATAAGTAAATAACAGAAGTAACGCCTCCTTATTTACATCAATGTGGTAGCTTGTGTCAAAATAGCCACAGCAGGGAAATGAGACTGCTGAGTAGCTTCATTGTTATAAAGTAAAAATGTCACAGGAATATTTTAGTTAGGATTATATAATATTTAAATTAAGATTACTTACATGGGTCCAGTTTTGAATAGAGCCAGCATTATTTGAGTAACTCAATCGCCAGTCAGCTGTCAGTCATGATGTTTCACGCCATGTTTTACAGCATCAAACAACAAATTTATCAGAAACATGAACACTTGAGATAAATGTATTTTTACTTTTTAGTTTGGCCCATGTCCCATCCACTAACATGGAGGGGGGAGGCCTTATTACACCCATACTGCGGCCTGTCAGCAGGGGGCGATCAAGACGCCCCCCTGGATTTACTCTTGAGCTTGTTCAACAAAGAGTCAATAACTGGAGGCAGAAATTATTTGGTGCTTTTATTAATTAAACTAAAACATGAGTTAATCAATTGAAAGTAATCGTTTCTGACCCCCTTCTTCTTGCTCTTGGCCAAAACTCAACACATGTGTTTCTATTTGCCAAACGAAAGGTTGTGAACTCTTAAGAAATCCCAGCGTCATCTCGTCCCACAGGAGGACCAAGGCCACCGACTCCACCAAGATCCTGATCCACCTGGTGTTAGCCCTGTGCCTGCTCGACCTCCTGTTCCTGCTCAACAGCACTGTGGCCGATATGAAGAACGCTGTGGGTTGTAAGGCCGTGGCGGCGCTCATGCATTACTCCATGTTGGCCACCTTCACCTGGTTTGCCGTGCAGGCCCTCCACCTCTGCCTGCAGCTGTACACCAAGGGCAACATTGTGATCAATCGTTACGTGCTCAAAGTCTGCCTCGCCAGCTGGAGTGAGTTCATAATAATAATATTTTTGGGGATTTATATAGTTCCCAAGGCAGCCTGTTGCGGTTCAGCCATGAACTTGTTTATTTTCCTCTCCTCCTTTTCCAGTTACACCCAGTGTGATCGTGGTGGTCTTGCTCATCTTGGGCAAATATGGTGAACAAGTCATCAAAACTGAAAACGCTTCAGAAAATGTGACCATGTGAGTCTAGCGAGTCGAACCATCCTGACGCCTGAGGATCATCTGTTTCCTTCTCTTTACTGACACGAGCTTCTGTTCCAAGGTGCTGGATCACTGATGGGAACGTCCACTACATTGTCAACATCGGCTACTATGCCATCGTCTTCGTCCTCACCTTCACCACCTTCACCGTCATGCTGTCATGGCTCTGTATTAACAAGAAAAACCAAAAGGACGACAAGGCGGTTAACAAAAACGAGATAAGCTTGATGAGCGTCATGGGCCTGTGCTGCATGATGGGTGTCACGTGGGGTTTTGCCTTCTTCGCCTACGGTGACCTCCGGATTCCCTCCTACTACATTTTCACCGTTCTCAATTCTTTTCAAGGTATCTGGGATCAGTTCGGATCTCGTAGAACTAACATCTGTCAATTTATCTCATAAGATTTATTAATTTAGGTTTTATACTCAATGCGTTCCAGCCAGATTTCCCCCCTCAGAAGTAAACAGAGATCAGAAAAGAGCTAAAGAAGGAATAAATGATAGAGCTACATTTTTTAGGTGACCAGAAAAATGACCCCAAATTAATACATGTGGTTTCAGAAGAATCAAATGCAGACATTTAATAACACATTTTGAATTGCACTCAGGTATGGAAGCCCATTTCCGCCACTGTGATGAAGAAAAAAATTGGCATCTCATAATTATGAAATAGTATCTCATTATTATGAGATAGTATCTTATAATAATGACTTAGAATCTAATTATTATGACTTAGTATCTTATAGTTATGAGATAGTATCTTATAGTTATGACTTACATCTCATAATTATGACTTAGCATCTCATTATTATGACTTAGTATCTTATAGTTATGAGATAGTATCTTATAGTTATGACTTACATCTCATAATTATGACTTAGCATCTCATTATTATGACTAAGTATCTCATACATATGATCCCAGCTTCACACGACGTCTCGGTTCATCTCATAATGAGATGCTAAGTCATAATAAGTAGCTTAGTCATAATTATAAGATACTATCTCATAACAATGAGATTCTAAGTCAAAATTATGAGATACCAATTTTCTTTTTCTTCATCACAGAGGTGGAAATGGGCTTCCATACTCCGGGGACGAATAAAGTTTTTTTGAATTGAACACCACTCCAAATTGCAGTTAATTGACCACGTGTGTTTGCCTTGTAGGTTTCTTCCTTTTCATCTACTACTACAAAAGCAGGAGCAGCACGCCGCCAAGGACCTGCGAGAGCGACAACTCAACAAGCGCCAGTCGAACCACCACCATCGGACCGGATCTGCTCGGACTCGACAACCCCTACATCAACACGCCAGGAAAGTAGAAACCAGACTGAGGACGACTGAGGTGTGAGGAAGTCTCCAGCTCCCAGAACGGACGTCGAGGTAGTTCAGAGAATGAACTGGAGAGTGTACGGATGTTAAAATGGGGTATTTCCTGACTTTAGTATATAGCTTTAATAGTGCATTTTTTATTATAAGCTCACGATCACAATAAGGTTTGGATTAGAAATAGGAAGGATTGTTTCAATTTAATCAAGAACTCTCAGACCCTTAAAATTATCATAAAAAAGCTTTGAACCGATGAATCGTTTAATTTATTTATAAATTTCCTGCTTTAACCAAACGAACACCAAGTGAGAAATCATACGTTCTGACTGAAATACGAAGAGGGAAGAGGAACATGAGGAAATCCTTTATTTATTTTAACATTAAAATTAAAACACAAATTAAACATTAATAAAACACATGAAGTTTCTCATACAAACTCAATTCAAATGGACATATAATATCACAGTAAGAGAGCCTCTGCTTCCAGGAGAGCGTTTTCCATCTCAGCAGCCTCCAGGGAGAAGTTCTCCCTCTCCTGCAGCATGTGTTCTCGTGCTTTAGTGAGGTCTGTCATCGTTGCTTGGATTTCCTGCAAGAGGCATGTTGAGGATGGCACATTTCAAAAATACACCGCACACATCACTAACATCATCATCTCCAACTAATTGATCGAGACAGAAAGGCGGAGGGACTTTGTCTCACCTCGAGCCGAGAACGTTGCTGAGACGCAGCTTCACTGAAAGTCTTTAATTCGCTCAGCAGGTCTGCGGAGACGCTCTGAAAAAGAGACGAGGGAAGATGAGTTGATTTTATTTTTATTTAACGACTGAAAGCCTTTGCATGTGTGAAATGCAAATATAGATTTATTTTACATTTACACTAAATAGGCAATGTCTTTCTTTGTCAGGACTTATGTAGGATTATGAATTTTGTGTGCATGATTAGAATTTCCTCTGTGTTGCAGGTTGTAGTTATTTGTGGGAGTTTGATTAAAATGTACTTTAATGATGAAACATGAAATATATATAAAACACTGCAGGTAAAAAAAACTTGTTCTACCATTGCTTCTTTCCGTTGATCTTCATTTTGTTGTGCAGCTTCTCCAACGCTTCCTCCTGAAACTAGACAATTTGTTTACGTCACTTTCTATCAGGCAACCTGGGCAAGATCACCTTTTGAAATTGGAAAGTAAACATATTCACCTGGGTCAATGTTAGCTGCGACAAGGAGAACGTGGCAGTTCTTCAGGTTTTTCTGTACATCTGTATTTTCCTTTTCCATGTCGCTAAACTGCAGCTCCAACACGGAGACTCTTTGCTGCAATATAACAAGGACGTAAACAAAGTGACATACTTTCATATAGAACCTCTTAAGGATTAAAATAAGTACTTTGTTTTCTTACCTGTGTCTCTGCGAGGTTTTTCTGCAGCTCCTCATTAACGGTCATCAAATGTTGATTTTGCTCCTTGAGCTCGGCCTCTTGCCCATAACGAGTGGAGACTCTATGGAAGGACGCAACATATTCAGTTGTAAAAATGAAGTCCACCTCATGGTCTGAATATGTAATATAGTCTGCGACTTACCCTTTGTGAACTTTAGGAACAAGGTTTTTCCTGAAAGACAAAAAGGGGGAAATAATGTGATTTAACAGCTATAAGGCAAACGTACGGACACAACATGATTCCAGACAGGGTTAGGGTTAGAGATGTTAGGGATAAACATGTTGGTAAAGGTTAAATGGATTATATCTGCTGTCTGATGATGTGTTCACTGCCTGCTGGGGGAAAGGAAATGTCTCAAGAGGTGGAGACAGTCTATCATCCCCCATGAACCAATCTGTGAACTGTATATGTATTGATAATCTCTCTCTTTATATGATTTAAATTTACTTTTATTATTTCAGTTGTATTTTCCACTCTTTTGCTTGTGTGAAGTTCTGTAAAATTGAGAAAAATAAACAAAAATAAAAACAAATCATACTTCTGAGTGCATTATAATACATTTCTTACCTCTGCGTGTTTTCTTTCTGAGGTCTGAGGACACCCTCGGACTTCGGGCCAGCGTTCGCTGCGTCTTTGGATTCTAACCTACGACCTGTTCTCTTCGTTTCTGCAGGAACCTGCAAACCTGGAAAAAACACACAATCATCTCTGTTTGACTTTTACCAAATTAAAAAAACACACACACATTGACTTGGCTTCTAAACGACTCTGCTCACCTCTGGGGATCTTTGTAGACATTGTTGACCTGTGATGACAAATAATTAAAGTTAAGTTAAAGTTTAGTTTAACCGACTCAGCTGACGTGTACGACTCAACCATATATATGTATTATAAGATTCAACATCTTAACCACGAGTTGTCAAACCTGACATACACGGATCATACAAATGGGCATTTTTTGAATGGAGTTTGGTTCAAAATGCTCAAATACGACACTAAGAAGGAAAACTAGCTGTAGTTGCGTTGGCCCAAGTGTAAGTGACGCGTTTCCGGCTGGTGAATAACGCTGATAAACGACACTTACCTTCAGATTTGACGTTGAATATGTAAAAGTTTGTCAACAACCAAAAACCATGAGCGGCAGCAAATTTTTAAACACGTCCCGCCCTCTGCGGTCACTTCCGGCCCCCTTTCTGCGTCAGATCCGGTACACGTACAAGTACTGCACAAAATAAAGTTATACCCCGGTTGTTGTTTTTTGTGTCAACTCGTTGTTAAAACGTTGTAAACTATTTGTTTTTAATCATGTGGCTGCAGTAAACCCAAAAAGGCAGGAAGAAGAAGAAGAAGAACATGTGGACTACGTCAGTGGGCTGGGACGCTGCGTACTGCGCATGCGCGGAGGCGGTTAAATTCAAACCTGCAGACGTTAGCCCCGTCGCTCGTTGACGTTAGCTTCGGTTGGCAGGTTAGCTTCGGTTCGCAGGTTAGCCGAAGACTAGCGACATTTAAAGTGTTTTGGGTTCGTAAACAAGTCACAACAACAACAATAACAACATCAACAGCCGGAGGAACTAGCTCGTAGCTCCCGAGAGGTAAGAGCCGCAGTCGGTCTCCCGGTGTTGTGATTGCTTAGCTAGCGCGAAAGTTAGCGTCAACTGAAAAACTAAAAAAAAACGATTGATTTAGATTTGTGTTTGATACCAAACTTGGTTTTATTACGAAGTTATTAATATCCACGACGTGTTGAAAGGGTTCTGCTGGAACACAAATAACGTCTGTTGACTATTATTCATCCTTGTGTCGCTCGCTTCTATTGTTTTGTGCAAATGTGTGTTTTTAAAAGTTAAAACCGCCCCCGTATTTCACTGGTGTCATACATTCCCTGATCGATGTTGTTGTCCTTGTGTCTGTATGAAGTATGAATTTGACACTGACGGTCTGTTAACAAACCCAAGCCCCACAACAACAGAGCCTCACACTTTTCGACCTGTACTTGTGTCCTGGTGGCGTGATGTTGAGGTTGTAATGGCCGTAGGATTGAGTTTTCACTGTCACGATGGTGCCATGCAATGGATAATAATATAAACATCCCTGAAACCATATTAACTTTGCTTCAATCATGGGTTCAAACTTAATTTCCATGTGTTCACAGTGGAAGATGGAGCCCCAGGACTTTGCAAAGAAAGAGTAAGTATTTTAACATTATGACATCAGCTGACCGATATGTGCTTTTCTCCTGTTACCCAGAGGCCAGGCAGGATTAAGACTCTCTTATCATAGGGATGGATTCACTTTGCATATAATAATAATAATAATCCCCTCGAAAATATGAACACTTGAGCTTACTGGGTTTCATTGTTTGTGTAGCAGGGAAGGCAGTGGATTCTCCAAGCGGCGCATTTCCTCAGTGAGTACAACAAATCACAGTGTAGATGAATGTGTGTTCTTATCCTTTGTTTTTAAATAAATCTCAACCTGTGTGATCTACAATTTATTATTTTTATTAGATTTTAAAGGGACCACGAAAATCAGCAAGATTCCCGGATCCGGAGCAACAGGAAAATGTGGTAAATGGATCGTTTGATTGGAGATTTCAACCAAATAACCATTATATATGCTTTTTAAATATCTTTAAGGGTATTTAATATTTGATGTTATTTTTTTAACATTGATTAAGGTTGAAAGTGCCAAGCCGGTGGAAAAGAGGATTTCAAGAAGAGTCAGTTTTGCTCCTGCCAACGATGTTCTCCTGTTTTCAAAGTAAGACACCACTTGAGTCTTTTAAATATTCATATACAAATACTCTTATATTCCTAATCAATACTTTATCTTTACAGGGATGTGAAAAATCCTTCCCCTGCTCGAAGTCCTTTGCAAGAATTAATGACAGCAGGTATGTAATATATTTCTTTTATTTTTTCAGTACAACAATCTTTTTTTAATTGAAACATCTTTGTAATATTTGTCCTGTATTACTTTGCAGCAGGGGCGACTGCACAAAATAGGTAAGATGACTTTCATGCTTTACCCACTCAGCTGTATTTCAGATGATAATTTTAAATTTTTGACTAATATGTATTTTATCACACAAGGGTCCCGGTTGTTGTTGCTGAAGATGGGATTCCACAGACCAGAGGTAATGTTTCTTTTGTACTTAAGACAACTATTAGCTAATGCTTCTTTTTTCTTTGCAATTTAAAATGTCTGTTATTAAATTTAAAATCTCCCTTTTTAGTTCTGGAAACCCTCCTGAATGCTCCTCTACATGCCACTCAACAGGATAAGGTGAACTTGAAGTCACTTTCCAATGTTGTTTTGCTTTTACAATGCTTTACAAGCTGATTATGTGCAGAACAGATTGAATATTAAAAAAATGGTTCATGACTTAAATGTTATTAACGTCCCCAGGTCAGCTTCGACACAGTGGAAGGCTTTGGGGAGAAAACTGTGATGTTTTCCACAGATGATGCCTTCATGGACATGACCCACAGTCAAACGATGAACGTGTCCAGTTATGCAGATACCTCCCTCCACGTCTGTGATGCTTTACCCGCCGGTGGAGAGAAAAAGTGGATGTTCACTGCAGATGATGCATCCATGGATATGTCACTTCTCCCTGCCAGAAAGAAGGATTTAAGTGTGGAGAAGAGAGACATACCCTCATCAGTGTCAAGTTTGGATCACGGATTTGAAAACTTCCTGGCGAGTCTCTCCAAACCTGGTGGTCCCTCCTCTTTAGCCACTGTTGACACAAACATCTCCGTCGCTCAAGTGAAAACCCAAAAGGCTACTGTGGACAAAGAGAATCTGTTCCCAGCGTCTGTCTCAGCCGTGATGGAGAAGTCACTCAATAAACCCAGGAAGGCAGAGGAATCATCTTGTGGACCCAGCCCAGATGTTGATGTTAGCATGAACCTGACTGAGGTTCAAACGGGACGCATACTGTCAGTCGCAGTGGACGATAATCCATTTCAGTGTCTATTTCCCACACAAGACATGTACGCGCTCTCCGACGAAGGAGAATCCCAAATAGCGAAAGTGACGACGATCAAGTCTGAACCTAAAGGTATCAACGTTTCTATGAATTTAACAACTGACTCATTTAATATGTCTTAGAGCAGCCATCTTGCCATATCTGTCATTATTTTTCATTTTTATGTCTTATAAACCAATCTCTAAGATTGTTACATTTTTATTACCAAATTTAGATATGGCCTCCTCGAAGAATCCTGCTCGAAATGCTTCACAGCCAAGAAGGAAGGTGAGTTCAACCGAACCCTGTGACCATCAGCTTGTGTAGTATTTTAATATGAGTTGCAGTTTTCATGGATCAGTTTTTTTTCATGCCAGTTAAAACTTGAAAGCTACTTTTTTAGTGAGTATGTGGTAACAGGGATTCTTCTTCTTTAGGTCAACCTTAATGCCAGAGATGAAAACACAGATAAAACGATACGCTTCACTGCAGGTGATGAGTTCATGGACATGACTCAAAGTCACACCGTTAACATTGCCGGTGGTCCATTAGCTCCTCAGCCAGGGTCCGCAGATGGTTTGGAATCAGGATTTAAGAACTTCCTCACAGGTCTGTCGAAGCCAACTGTCCCCAGTGTTAATCCTGGGATTGAGATAGAGGCGCCCTTGACTGCAGCATCATCTCAAAAAAACATCAAAAGGGACAGATCCTTGTGTGAGTTAAAAACACCAATGCCTGATGCAAGCAAAGAAAATTGGTCTCTGAATCCAAGCCGGAGCTGCAGAGAATCCTCCATGGGGGTTGAGATCTGTCCGGATATTGACATGACCATGGAGATGACTGAAACTCAAACAGGCCGCATTTTAGAAGTCTCTGGTTCAAACGATCCGTTTCAGTTTCTTTTCCCATCACAAGACATCTATCCACACGGGGAAAATCTGAAGAAAGCAGAGATGACGTCAGGACAGAAGAACAGTGAAGCACTGGGGTCACTGAAACATGCTGGTCTTCACACCCAGGATGAGTTTGACCCTGAAGACGACCACAGAGAGAAGACGGTGAGGTTTTCTGCAGATGACGCCTGTATGGATGTGACACGAAGTCACACTGTCAACATCGGCACTGACTTCAGTCACAAACATTCAGGCTCTTTGTCTTCCAAAGATAAAACAATAAGATTCAATGTAAAAGACGCAGGTATGGACATGACCCAGTGCCTCACGGTGAATATTGCCAATAATTTAGGATCCGATTCAATTCTTCTTTCCGAGAAGAAACCAGAGAGTGAGAAACGTGGTCCCTTGAGAGACAGATCTTCATCAGCACAAGGTTTGGATCCAGAGTCAAATAGTTTCCTCACCAGTGTTGATCCTATGTTTGAAAGAAAGACGTCGTCAGCTGCACCTTTCTCTAACGTGAGAGACTCATCGGCTGGAGGCACAATCTGCCCAGAAGACGATGTTAGCATGGATATGGATATGACTGAGGCTCAAACAGGCCGGATTGTAGGACTTACACATACAGAGGATCCTCTTCAGGGTCCTTTCCCACCACAAGACATCTTCCTCCAAAGTGGTTATCTGAAGAAAGCCGAGATGACTTCAGGACGGAAGAGCAGTGGAGCACTGGGCTCATCCGGTCATACAGGTAAACCACCACCCTGCAGGTTTTTATGGCACAAAAGCTGTATTTGTGCCATAGTTCAGTTTATTTCTGAATGTTGAAATTATAGCTTTTGATTCCGTTTGTTAATTTGCTTTTTATTTATTTCCACATTAGGTATGGGAACCTCATGGAAGTCATCTTTAAAGACAAAGGAACAAAAACCTCAGGTGAGCCTAATTTGCGCTTCAGGTTTTATAAGCATGTGTGTTTATTTACAGCAAGTAAGCTGTACAATTCATTCTGCAAACTGTATGTCATATATAGTTGAACTATGGCACCGCCTGTTTTCATTGGACTGTTTGTTTGGCCTGTGGTAATGCCAGATGCAGCTTTCTTTCTGAAAATGCAAAAGTGATCTCCAGTAGTTGAGAAACAGGAAGTAAAGACCTGCGGGAAAATCGTGTGGTGCTGCTTCTGCACAAAGAGCTGGTTCACCTGTTTATTCAAGGTTCAGTGAAGCTCTCGACTCAGAACGCAGAACCCCAAACTGGAGAATCTGGTTTTACTAACTATTGATGTAAACATCCTGTTGTCGTGACAGACAACGTCACTGACATTGAGTCCCTGTCACCTGTTTATTCCAAGTTTTCAGAGTCTTATAGCTTTATTTGAATTGAACTTTATTTTTACACAATGTATTGAATCAACTCTCCTAGAGAAATACATTTGGTGAATGCTGCAGGATCCCAGTGATTGAATTGTTTTTATTTATTTTTTCAATATATACTTCCACTGATTATTCTTTTCTTCTTCACACCCAGGATGAGTTTGACCCTGAAGACGACCACAGAGAGAAGACGGTGAGGTTTTCTGCAGATGACGCCTGTATGGATGTGACACGAAGTCACACTGTCAACATCGGCACTGACTTCAGTCACAAACATTCAGGCTCTTTGTCTTCCAAAGATAAAACAATAAGATTCAATGTAAAAGACGCAGGTATGGACATGACCCAGTGCCTCACAGTGAATATTGCCAATAATTTAGGATCCGATTCAATTCTTCTTTCCGAGAGGAAACCAGAGTTTGAGAAACGTGGTCCCCTGAGAGACAGATCTTCATCAGCACAAGGTTTGGATCTAGAGTCAAATGTGTTTGAAAGAAAGACGTCGTCAGCTGCACCTTTCTCTAACGTGAGAGACTCATCAGCTGGAGGCACAATCTGCCCAGAAGACAATGTTAGCATGGATATGGATATGACTGAGGCTCAAACAGGCCGGATTGTAGGACTTACACATACAGAGGATCCTCTTCAGGGTCCTTTCCCACCACAAGACATCTTCCCACCACAAGACATCTTCCCCCAAAGTGGTTATCTGAAGAAAGCCGAAATAACTTCAGGACGGAAGAGCAGTGGAGCATTGGGCTCATCCGGTCGTACAGGTAAACCACCACCCTGCAGGTTTTTATGGCACAAAAGCTGTATTTGTGCCATAGTTCAGTTTATTTCTGAATGTTGAAATTATAGCTTTTGATTCCGTTTGTTAATTTGCTTTTTATTTATTTCCACATTAGGTATGGGAACCTCATGGAAGTCATCTTTAAAGACAAAGGAACAAAAACCTCAGGTGAGCCTAATTTGCGCTTCAGGTTTTATAAGCATGTGTGTTTATTTACAGCAAGTAAGCTGTACAATTCATTCTGCAAACTGTATGTCATATATAGTTGAACTATGGCACCGCCTGTTTTCATTGGACTGTTTGTTTGGCCTGTGGTAATGCCAGATGCAGCTTTCTTTCTGAAAATGCAAAAGTGATCTCCAGTAGTTGAGAAACAGGAAGTAAAGACCTGCGGGAAAATCGTGTGGTGCTGCTTCTGCACAAAGAGCTGGTTCACCTGTTTATTCAAGGTTCAGTGAAGCTCTCGACTCAGAACGCAGAACCCCAAACTGGAGAATCTGATTTTACTAACTATTGATGTAAACATCCTGTTGTCGTGACGGACATTGAGTCCCTGTCACCTGTTTATAATAAGTTTTCAGAGTCTTATAGCTTTATTTGAATTGAACTATATTTTTACACAATGTATTGAATCAAATCTCCTAGAGAAATACATTTGGTGAATGCTGCAGAATCCCTGAGATTGAATTATTTTTTATTTATTTATTCACTATCCACTTCTACTGATTATTCTTTTCTTCTTCACACCCAGGATGAGTTTGACCCTGAAGACGACCACAGAGAGAAGACGGTGAGGTTTTCTGCAGATGACGCCTGTATGGATGTGACACGAAGTCACACTGTCAACATCGGCACTGACTTCAGTCACAAACATTCAGGCTCTTTGTCTTCCAAAGATAAAACAATAAGATTCAATGTAAAAGACGCAGGTATGGACATGACCCAGTGCCTCACAGTGAATATTGCCAATAATTTAGGATCCGATTCAATTCTTCTCTCTGAGAAGAAACCAGAGAGTGAGAAACGTGGTCCCTTGAGAGACAGATCTTCATCAGCACAAGGTTTGGATCTAGAGTCAAATGTGTTTGAAAGAAAGACGTCGTCAGCTGCACCTTTCTCTAACGTGAGAGACTCATCAGTTGGAGGCACAATCTGCCCAGAAGACGATGTTAGCATGGATATGGATATGACTGAGGCTCAAACAGGCCGGATTGTAGGACTTACACATACAGAGGATCCTCTTCAGGGTCCTTTCCCACCACAAGACATCTTCCTCCAAAGTGGTTATCTGAAGAAAGCCGAGATGACTTCAGGACGGAAGAGCAGTGGAGCACTGGGCTCATCCGGTCGTACAGGTAAACAACAGATCTTTTAATAAATCACACTTTTGGGACCATAATAATAATAATCCTAATTTATATCGTACTTTTCAAATCCCAGTGCTTCACAATAAGCAAGACGACCGATCAAAATAAAAATAACAATGACCAAAACGCCCAGATATAATCACGAAAGGCTTTCTGGTAGAAGTCCAGTTTTCAATGTTGTTTCTCGAATCACTTTAATAATGTATAATTTTCCTTTGTCACGTTTAGGTGTAGATAAATCTTCGAGGACCTCTTTCAAGGCAACGATGCGAAGATCTCAGGTGAGCTTAAACATTTTCTTAATTTCCTCTTGTTTAATTTTTTTAATCTACTGATGGAGAAAATGTTTTAATAAAAAAAGAATCATGGTGTTGGCCCAGAACTCCATAAATATTGTATTTCATGTCTTACTCGCTCAGGTCAAGTTTGATGCTGAGGACGACTGCAGAGGGGAATCTGTGAGGTTGTCTCCAGATGATGCAGATACAAATGTGACCGACTGCCTCGATGTAAATGTTGTCACCACAACAGCATTACACTCAGTTCTTCCACACCAGGAAACAAACATCACAGAAGCCCACAGAGACGCGGATTTACATCTCATTGGGAAGAAGAGAGGCAGGTCTTTGTCCACACGCAGTCTGGATCCAGGATTTAAAAACTCCCTCTCTAGGATGAGTTGCCCGTGGGTTAGTCCTGTGAAAGTAGTGACTCCTACTGGACAGCGCCCTCCAGAGGCTGCCGATGCAAATGACCAGCTTCAAATACAGAATCCTGGTGTTGATACTACAAATGATGCCCTGGAGAAGTCACAAAACAAAACCATGACAGACTTCACAGAACTTGACCAGAGCATGGAAATGACTGCAGCTCAAACCGGCCGCATTTTTGGACAAAGCTGCACAGATGAACTCCCTCAATGTTTGACTTCATCACAAGACTCAGACCTCAAGTTTGAGCTTTCGAAGCAAACGGAGGCAAAGTCACGACAGAGCGATAAAGCTGTGGAAATCTCAAACCTGACAGAATCTGCTGACTCATTTGAAATCGTGACCAGGAAAGAACACGAACCACAAAATGAAACCACTTCATCACAAAAGACGGACGATGGAAGTTCCCTCGGTGCCGTTGACCAAGACTTGGATACGTTTGGTTCGCGGAAGTCGAGGCGGATTAGTTTAGCCGATATCCATTCAAAGGTCAAGCGATTGAGTCACATGATAAACACGGCTCCCGTCGTGGAAAGCTGCACGGAAACTTTGCCTCATTTTGACGACGACTCGGACAAAACCAAACCCCCGCCCGCAGTGGAGCCTGAACTCGACATGAGTTTGGAGAGCAAAGAAGAAGAAACACAAAATCAGTATCTTACCCGAGGAGGAGAATCCCCAGCTGCTGCCACTCCGTTCAACTTGAAGACTAAACAGCTGATGTCGAGACTGTCGATGGGAGGGTTCAAAGCCAAGCTCCCTCAATTAAGCAAACCCAGTGATCCGAAGGTGCTGACTTGGGCAGGAGAGCACATGAAGACCATGACTGTTAACGTCACCAATCGACTGAGTAACGTTGACCACGATGTGAGCGATATATTCGACGAACAGCTCGACAGCTCAGGGGATCTGTCGGATACTCTGAAACCGAAAAGTCCCGAAGAAATCCCTGAAAACATGAGTCATCAGCAGGAGGCCGACGAGGAGCTTCTAGAGGAAGACGTGTTTGAGGAGGACTTCATCAGTGCGGTCCAAGGGAAGAAGAGACCTTTGCCAAATGATGAGAACAATATGGAGGATGAGAAGAGGATGAAAGCCTCCATCGAGGAGGCCGATGACATCTATGATATGGTGAGTCACATTGGTATATTACTGTAAATTCTCAAATATGGTTGGAGCGTTTTAAACAACTTAAACACACTTTTATCATCATTCTCAAATAGCCTCAAATATCCTTTTACAAATAAATAGTAATGTGCGATTCGCCCTCTGTCATACCCATCATGGTTTTTCTCCCTTTTTGATATGATTCATCTAATTTCACAATAAAAGCCTGTTTTTTTTGTTTGTTTATCTCAGGGATCCCAGTCTCATTCTGTGGAGTATGATGGAAACCTCACCTCGGCTCCAACCATGACGACACACACCACCGACTGCTCCAGCAGCATTAGCCACACAGCCAGCGGCCGCTGTGAAGCCACATTTGAGTCAAGTAAGTTTCACTCAGTTGGGATGAGGAGCTTCATTTCTGACATCATTGTTTTTCTTTTATACAATTATACATCTTTGTTTGAATTTTGTTTTTTCCAGCTTTTAAACATAGTATGTACGAGTCTCAGCTTGAAGATTACACAAGTGATGCACAAAAGGTACATTTCCAGTTTATTTAGTAACACATATCAGGAGAATCTTTTTCCTTGATGTCGGTAATTGAACTGTTTTTTATGTTTTAATAACAGAAATTGGCGGACGGCACCATTACAGTGTTGGAGTTCTTGAAACTCTTCAACATAGACTTTGTCATCCACAACTCTCGGCAAAGTGTCCTTCCTGGCAGAGTGGGTTCATCTTTAATTCATTATTTTAAACAAATCTTAAATGAACAGTTAAATGCAGTGATCTAACTTTGTATTTTGTTTTTGCAGATTCCGTCCGACACAGAACGCACAGAAATGGACGTACTGAGAGAACGACACATCTGTCGTCCTAAACAGACAGTGTATGAGACAGACGTCCTCAGCCTCACAGAGAAGGTGGAGGGGTACGTACTCGTCTGGCTGTTGAAATACTTTCATGACTGAGATTAAATCTGTTTATATGGTGCTTTTCTTGTTACTGTCTCAACTTCCTTCATTTGGAAACTCAAATATTAAGAATGAGGGTCTAAACGAGGACTGTTTTTTTGTTTGTCCACAGGTTGAAGGTTCGATTGCAGGACCTGGACAAACCTCTGAAGACGATGAATCAAGCTTTGTGGGACGAGATGAGAAATTCTTCAGAGAAAGAGGTTTTATTTGATAATTCAGTTTTTTGATATACTGCAATATTCATTTTCATGATTTCCCCATTAAGAACCAATTGCCATGTTATTGTATTTTCTTATTAAAAAGCTTTTCCCGTTTCGCTCTGTAAACGATTTGGTTCTAACCTTCACTGTTTGAATCCACAGCTCAAATCTTTTGGTTTGAAACTGAAAGAGAAAAACAGCTTCTTCCGAAAGACGAGCAAAGTTCTGGGGCATGAAATGAAGGAGCTCCTCTACTCAAATCTCGTGCAGGCAAATCTGGTGAGATTCTTCACACGGACATAGTGAGTGACAACATTGGAGCTTGTTATTACTGTGGATGGTAAATGTCCTTTTCAATGTTTTCAGGAGGAGCAGCAGAAGTTGAGAGGAACCATCGAACAAGCAGATGAAATGATAAAGAGTCTGGACGACTGTATTTGTGAAATGGAAGCAGGTATGTTAGTTCCTTATCCGTGTGGTTGTTATATAAATCATTCAGACCAACAAAAGCTTTATAACAACCCAGAGAACAAGTGAACGTGTTGCTACAGGACGGAGGTAGAGCAGAAGGTGAAACAGCAGCTGAACTCCTGACTTGTTTATTTCTTTAGAACTCGCTGCAGTTGAAGAAAAAGGCTTTGAAGGGAAACCAGGTCTGGGATCATGTCAGGAAGGTAAAGGACTCGTCTGATTCTCTCTTTTGGTTTGTTTTTTGCAATCTTACATCGGCCAGTTACTTATGTTGTGTTTCTTTGCTCAGAGATGAAGAAAGTCTCTGAAGCTTTGGCCGACAATGACCGGTGAGTTGAGAAATATTGACTATTGAATATCTTTCTTGAACGCTTGACTTGAATGTAGATTTGTTTCTTATTCGTTTTGTTTCTACCTGCGGCAGACAAGTGGCTGAACTGGAGTTGCTGAAGAAGCAGAATTCAAGTAAACTCAACAGGCTGCAAACTGACACGAGGAACCTGGAGAGCCACATCACCGCCATGCACCTGTAGGTTTCATCAGGGTTTCTTTAAATGCAGTCAATTGCGAGCCATTAAGCTAATTTCTGTCTTTGTTTTCTTCATTTCTACACAAATAAAGTTTGTGTTTAAACTTTGTTCTACAATCATTTGTTTCAGGGTCAACGAGTGGAAGCTTGGAGAGAAGCAGGAGAACTGCTCCATCTACACATTTCTCCATGAGACCATGCATCTGCAGCTGGTGTATGAAAAATCAGAAGGTGAATAAGTTCTTAATTGTTTTAAATTGTAGAGAAACTAGGGGAAAAAAATATACTAATTGATTATGTGTAAACTGAAAATTGTAATTATATCTACCCCGTAATCAATTTTGTCAGCATACGATTTGCCATTAAAACTATTGTTAACCATCTAAACTCTGCAGAACTTTACTTTGTAGATATGGTGTGAAATAGTTTTCCTGTAGAACAAATGATGATTTACAAATGTTTGTTTTTGTCTTGATTATGAAGGAACCGATGCTGATCATCAGACCGAGAGGAAAATATCTCACATCAACTTCAAACTTCAGCTTAACGGTGAGAAGATGTTCCTCGTGTTCACCTGTGTTGTGTATGTTTGATTATTTGAGAGAACATCTATCTGACTGCTATTAATCAAGTAGTTAGTTCTATTAGTAAATTAGCGATGGCACATTTAATTTCCTTAGACTCTTTCATTTACAGTTTTGTTCATTTTGTTTTCCCACTAGACGAGAAGTCCCGGTGCCACGCCCGCCTCGTCCACAAGCTGCTCTCTCACTACGTGGACAGTGAAGCATCCTGGGTAGACAAGTATCCAACGAGCAGACACGTGCCAACGGTTCGTACCAAAGGACAAAGATAAATAAGAACCAGTGTTTTTCTCCATCGAGGAAACAACAGTCTAGTTAGACTGAACCTTTGTGTTGGATTTCCGCAGCTGCTCCATGACGTCGGCCTGGTGGTGAGTCGCTGTCGTCTCCTGGGAGAAGAGCTGCGTCTGCTGAAGATGTGGGGGGGTCTACAACTGGATATTCTGGACATCAGCTGTGAGGACACTCGGTGAGACACTTAGGACCTGGTCTGCTTTCTCTAACTATCCTCATCATAATATTTAGAAAAACAAATGTATGTAAGATGTGTTTTTCCTTGGGCCTCTTTTGATTGGTGCTTGATGTTCTGTTTCCTCTTCTAGGGTTCACATTGTCTTCAGCAGCCTCAAGACACTTTCCAAGTTCAAGGTGGTCTTCTCCGTCGGTTTGATCGAGCAGCTCTGTGTCGTTCAAGTCGAGAGCTTCCACAACGTGATCGGAAGCACTGGGTAAGTACGACTCCGATGCTACGACTCGTGCTCTCGTAACGTGGAGGTGAACTAACTGATATTTGATGATTTGCAGGAGGCAACAGATCGAAGAGGTGGTGGCGTCGTTCATTCCGTCCAAGAACCTCCTGACGAAGATCATCAAAAAGATTCACGATCACCTTCTGTGTTGAGACCGGCAGCTGTGGTTGTTTTCCACCGGACGTCCTGTCGTCCTGAAGCAAACACGCCTGTTTAACGTTTCACTGTTTTACAACAAGTTATTACAGTTGGTTAGAAATACAGGAGGTTGTATATCTGTCACCTGTCGTATACATATGTAAATACTTTTCATGTTGTTTTGTTCTCACTGTAAATCAGTTTAATCTCTTTTCAAGATTCTCATTAAAAATTGTAATATGTCCTGTCCCATGTCTTTTTGTGTAGGGGGGGGGGGGTTACTCCACTTATCAATGTGTGTTTGTGTTTGTCACCTCAATCCTACAAAAATAACTGCAGCAAAAACATTGATCATGTGAATAATGATAAATAAAGTTTGTTTTTTATAATAGTAGAACCTGAAATTGTATTCAGTGTTTCCTTTCCTTGTTTAAAGCATTTCTTGCAAATTTAAAATTAAATTTCTGCTCTTGCTGTTCTGTTTTTAGACTTAAGGTGGTGCTATTGTCTCAGAAAATACACAATTCACTCCAACGCCCAAGTTCTCATCTCAGTGGAAACTCAATGTTCAGCTTTAAAAAAGCGAAGTAGCTGTTGAGTGATTGTTAATTTGAAGGACTTTAGAGGCTCTGAATACTTCAAATAAGTTTGTTAAGTTAACATAGAAAAATCATTCCAACCATTCAATTTGGTATCTATTAAATAATCATAGTAGTCACATAGAATAAAGTTTTTACGTGTTTCTAAACAGTAATCAACATTTATGTTTCATTATTTTGCATAAATATATAAACAGACATTCACATTGTTTTAGGTTAATCACTGTGTAATTTGTATGGTTTTTAACAAGGATTCATTGATTTTTCTCAAAACACAAGCGCCCTTGTGATCTTTGTTCAAGTAGGAGCTCAGTTCATTCCTCAGCTTGAGAGCTGCAGAGAAAACTCAGATTCAAACATCACGATTATGTTTCTTCACAAAAGGCCAAACAAATTCAAACATTTGCAGGATCCTGCTGCGTCCAACACAGAACCGCAACAGCCGAGACATGACTGACATGGGCAGTGTACAGCCTCTGAGAGGATGTGTGTGAGGCGAAGGGCGGGGGGGGCATGACTACCCCCCCCCCCCCCCCCCGAAGCCCTGACGTCAAAGGTCAAAGTGGACTTTCCAAACCGTCACCCTCGAGTGAGCCATCAGGGGAGACGAGGTCCCTCCCTCATTCTCTCCGTCCGTCCCTCCCCCCGGGAGCAGCGGCTGCTGTCTCCCCACGCAGGGGACACGCCGGGTGTCCAGGCCGGGGTTGAGTTTGACCGGGCCCACATTTGGTTGTGCCTGACCTCAGCCGGGGGTCAACTCAATTTCATTCTAATCGATCCGCTCGGGGACTTTTCACCCGACTCATTCATCAGCTCATTTTACAACAGTACACACAGGGATCAGATTTCTTCCTCCTCTACTTTGAGGTGATGGTAGTTTTTCTAAATTGTGAAATGTTTGGTATGTAGACAAGTCTTTGCCTGTTTGTGCCTTTGTTATATCTGTAATACCTAATTATCTAATTATGACACTGGAAAAGTAAAACATAATTCCAGGGCTTTATTTATTTATTTAATTATTTAAACACCTTTCAACAGGTTCCTCCCACAGTTTGTATTCAACATGATTTTCTGTGGAGTAAACATGGTGAACGCCCGTCACGAGTCATATTCATGTCTGCACCAGGGACGACAGGCTCCTGGATTCTCTGTTGTGAGGGTAATCGCAGCAGTTTTCCTCATCACTGTAATTTCAGGGTAATTTCACTCTCAATAGAAAATAAGAGGTTTAACTTGTGAGAGCATTTAGCAGAAAATTGATTAATTAGACGACATGAAAGAAGTTTGAAGGATCCACGTGGGGGGGGGGGGGGGGGCATGATCGTCAACTTCAAGTGGATGGACGGAGAGGGAAGGGATCAACGTCTGTAGGGTTCATCCGCTGGGGAATATGAACGTCAGAAGGTTCTCAGCAAAACATCGGATCTCTGGTGACGAAAATGGACGACATAGATAGATAGATAGATAGATAGATAGATAGATAGATAGATAGATAGATAGATAGATAGATAGATAGATAGATAGATATAGATAGGTAGATAGATGGATAGATAGATAGATAGATAGATAGATACATAGATAGATACATAGATACATACATAGATACATACATAGATAGAGAGAGAGAGAGAGAGAGCTATAGATAGATAGATAGATAGATAGATAGATAGATATCTACCTATAGATATAGATATCTACCTATAGATAGATAGATATAGATAGGTAGATAGATGGATAGATAGATGGATAGATAGATAGATAGATAGATAGATAGACAGATAGATAGATAGATAGACAGATAGATAGATAGATAGATATCTACCTATAGATATAGATATCTACCTATAGATAGGTAGATATAGATAGGTAGATAGGTAGATAGATGGATAGATAGATAGATAGATAGAGAGAGAGAGAGAGAGAGAGAGAGAGATAGATAGATAGATAGATAGATAGATAGATAGATAGATAGATAGATAGATAGATAGATAGAACGATGACAAGTGACGACACAAGCGTTAATATGGACAGATGTCTTTGTTTAGTTTTATATTTAGCTTTGTTTGTCATGGTGTAAAGATCATAAAGGCGTCAACACAGATGAGAGGTACAATAAAACCCTGTTCTTCCCTCTGAGAGACGGATGTAACTGGGAGCTGAGGTCTTGATGAAATAAGGAGGCGACACATTGTCGCCACACGGAAGATTTAATTCTGTGAAGAGGAACATTTGGCTTCAGGCGACCTGGTTGTAATTTGTTTATCCTCAGACACAAGAGCAGTTTTTCACCTTCGTAACATCATCAGTGTCGTTCACCAACATCAGCCGGTGGGGAGGAAGTAAAAACACAACCACCTGCCAAGAACACATTGTTCTTCATCCAGGAAAGAAAGACATTGAAACATATGCACTTTCATTCTAAAAGAAAGGATTAGTTCCAATATAAAATCTGAGGAATGAGACTTTAAAACTTTAATAAAGAGTCTTGATTGTGATCAAAACAAATGTAAACCAGAGAGTTTTGAGTATATTTAAAAGTGAACCTGCTAAATATGGAGATAAAATGTTAAATGTGTTGTTCATTATGAGACCTGCCGCAATCCTGCTTGAAATAAAAGTGGATCATGATAAAGCTTTAATAATGAATAGAGACCTGAATACTGGTTTTAATAAAGCTGCCTCATTGTGCTCTCACAACGTGGAGTCCCGCAGGGCTCGATTCTGGGGTCTACATTGTTTGGTTTGGTTGGAGAAGGTGTTGAGATCTCCCACCACTGAAAGACCATAGTGGAGTTATTCAAGAATAAATGGTTTTTATAGTCGCATGTTTTAAGAAGGTCGGAGTTCAAGAGAGAATAAACCAACAACTCTAACTGCCAACACCTTCAGTCGGCCGTCACTCTCCTCCATTGTCCTCCCTTTGGGCCGTGTTGGTTCACAGCCCTGTCTTATCATAATTATCTGAGTAAAGAGCGAGCGAGTCCAGCTGTGACCGCATCGCTCAAACAGCTGCAGAAGGATAAAGGGTTAGGGTTAGCACAGTTACAGCAGTGTTGGAAGTTAAGCTCAAGTCCCGAGGGAGAGATTTTGAATTGAAGCCCAAACACAATGTATCCACTCTCAAGGCTGAACTGTACATTCACAATACATAACACTGTCAATGAGAGAGTCAAGGAAACTGGGTCCTCCCCCCTGTGTTATTCTACTGGAGTCAATATGTGTATATATGTGGATATAGTTATGTTTCCATCATGTTCATCAGAGTCTCTCACTTCTCTGGAGCTCAGGTTATCTGTTCAGGGCCGTTACAGGGGGTTTAATTGGCTGCAGGCAGGTAATTAGCTCCAGTGGCATGTGGTCCCATAGTGATGCGAATGACGAGGATACATCCCACCCCTCACCCCAATAACACACACACACCTGTGACCCAAGTTGTCGCCTCATTCTCTGGTCCTTCTTGGGTAAAGACAATAGGTCTGTCTTGTTAAATCGTCTCCTTCTCAGCAGGAGGACAGAGGAGCAGCTGTTCCACTGCACCAAGCTTCAGAGTTTCCTAAAACACATCCATGCAGATTTGTTTTTTGATTTGATTTGGTGGGAATAAATTACTTCTCATCAGCAAGAAAAGTAATCATTCAAATGTTCTCTTAGTCTCTGTTTGTGGGGATATAATGTAAAATCAAATTTGAAGTTTAAGTTTAATAATCCAAAAAAGTAAGAATGCCATTTCAGGTCTGTTTGCCATCCTTGGAAGAAGAACAAGGACCAAGCAGAGAGCAGAGCTGGTGAGGTGCTTGTTCTCTTGCAAAAAGAATAATGACGACAAAACAGGAATTCTGACCTTGTCTGGGGAGAACACATCCTGGGGCCGGCAAGCAACAAGGGAACACAACAACAATAGCTTCTCCTAAAAATATAAGAGTCCGTTTTTCATTACAAGGACATTGAGATGATCAGAGGAGGGAGTTTGTCTTCATGAGACACTTCAACACAGATGGAGACACTTATTTAAGCTCCATCTTTGACTAGAGGGACTGATGAAGCTTGTGAGACACATCTCATCCACTAAGCTTTATTTTTAATACTTCCTAGTTATCAGACGACCCTAAAATAACTTTAAAAACTGCAATACTAGCAAAGCTGATTAAACTGTGTGTGTGCGTGTTGTGTGGTGCACCGTGTATTTTTAGAGCTTTCTTCACTTTGAAAAGTTGCACTGTTGCGAGGAATGAGGGTGACGAGTACAGCAAGGTTAAACCACCACAGTTAAGTTGTGTATTTCATTGCTGATAATTTGAAACTATCAGCAATGAAGTTGGTTTATTTCATCCTCTGTTGATATCAACAGATTTATCAGAGCAGCTTTAAATCCGACTCGTGTTCAGGTCTGTACTCTGAGATACTTAACCATTGTGTCACAGTGTGAGAACCTTCTGTCCGATCACTTCTTTGTGGACCTTGGTGACCTCAGTCCGTCACCATCTTGTCCGACGTGTCTTCACCACGGATCCTCTATCGACACCTCACACACCTCAACCACACAACGTACCGATTTCTGAGCCCAGATACCGAGCGCCCTTTTGACACGTGGCGCTATTTTGAAGTCGGAGCGCTCGTGGGAGGATTTGGGAGCGTCTCCTGGACCAGGCGAGTGGCGGCTCAACGTCCAGACTGCCGGACGGGCGGATAGCGGCCATCTTGACCCACACCCTGCCCTGCTAACAGAGGTGCAGCAGCCACCTTGACTAAGTGCATTCTCTGAGGTCCTGGCCCAAATCCCTGCTTGACCCTGACTGATAAACTATGCTATGGATAGACCACTCGGGAGTCTTTTAGAATAAGGATTTGTCCAAAAGTTTACAACCATATAGCTTTTTGAGCGACTGTGGTTCAGGTTATCATTCAAAGAATACACATAATATAAATATCCAATTAACCTGGCAATAGCTTTATTTTATAATGTGAATATCATCAAACAGGACAGTTCATTAATGCAGAAACCAAGTTTGAAAATAAGATAATTCAAAGTTGTATTAGAATGTATCTGCATCTCATAGAAATTGGGGTATCCATGATCATTTGATTTCATAATGAAAGCGGTTATTATTTCGATCGGTAAACAGACTGAAGTTGTAGCTATCAAGTAGTTTCACATGAGGTTTCACTTAACCTTCACGACGCTATCTCATGGAACAACCCATGAAGGTTTGGTGGCCTCAGTAGTTTCCAGGCTTGACGTTGCACTAAGCTCAGGGACGTCTGGCCGACCTCAGCGGCTGGCCGGCGGTAATTGGTTGTGACGGTGAGGACCCGGCAGCCCCATGTTCCTGGAAGGAAGAGCTCAACACGTATTGGGCCCCTGGATGAGAGGCTGATAAGATGTTTGGGGCCTTTTTGTGGGTGTTGCTCAAATGAGGCCACGGAGAGGTTCGAGTGGGAAAGTTCACCATGAAGACTACATCTGTAGGTTTACTGTCCAATAGTCAGGATGAAGTATGAGCCACTATCCACTGCTTTCATCGTGTGATGTCAGACATGTCTTTATTATCAAGAACACATTACTCTCTATGTTCACTGAACTTTAAGATTCTTTCCAGCGAAGACGTCCTGAGGAATGATCACTTTCTCCTGTTATTGAAGAGTAAATGATTTTTCATCTCTGTGGTGAGGTGGTGGTGAGGATTCAGTGCTCTCACCGCCGCGGCCTGTATCTGTAGCTTTTGCGTAATCCAACAAATGCAGATGAAAACAGATCCTACATGAAGGAGGTAATAAAAGACGTCCCACAGAGATGATGTTTGCATTTGTCACGTGCAAACTTGCCAAAGGCCTGAAAAACCGAATGAGTCAAATGCACGTACTCAAGCAGCTGATGAAAGCAATGCAGTGAACACCTGTTGCCATCTTGGATCAGCACTGACTCAGAGGAGAGAACAAACGACGCTCACAGCTGCTCAGAGAGATTGTTTCCACGTTATCAAGGACACAAGTTGTTTGAAAAACACGCTCCTGGTATGTTTCTGATCTTCTCATCCGGCACGTGTGAAGCTCCTGGAACAGAAAATCATTATTATATCAACATCAGCCTCCACAGACAAACAACACTGATGGAGATTATTCATTAACGCTTCTTTATTCTTTGCAGTGTCATTATATCCTCCCCGGGCTTTTTTTGTGTCGACTCTTCTGAGAATGGCGATAAACCAGAGCAGGCTGACTCCTGCACAATGCTTCCACTCAGCCGGCCCTCCCGTCTTATCGTGCCCTGCAGCTTGGCCGGATCGGGCAATTTATATTGGGTTTGCCCAGAAGAGAGACGCCGGTTCCTCTTTTAGGTCGGTGCATTGTTTCGTCTGGGCCTGTATTTATTTAGATGTAAATCAGCTCGATAAAACGTGTTACGTCCTGTCCCTGTGTAGTGGGCGGTGGACTGGCGCTCGTTTGCTGGAGGAAGTCAGCCACGTCGAGATTGGGAGTTGTGAGGATTGTTTTTCATTATTAGGCTGTTATTGATGTGTGGTGGTGGGGGGGGGGGGGGTGACATCATGCGACCTCACCCCTTCAGGGAGGGACGGGTGAGAAAGAGCTCCGACACCTTCTTCATCATAACTCAGCAGCCTGGTGAGGAAGCTGAACATCATCATCATCATCATCATCATCGAGTTTCAACATAGCAGCGGGTGACAGGACATCTCCCCAGAAGGGAAGCCAATGTGTCTCAGTAGCCCCCTGGTGGCTGGCTGCAGGTCACATCTCCAACCTCCTCCATGTTAGCAGACGGGAGATGGACCAAACTAAAAGGTCAAAGTAGACATTCAATAAATTGTGGGTTTTGATTTCCTCTGATATGTTCTGCGTAGACTCTGACTCCAAACACGCAAAATGGACACAACGTTAGTATCTTTAATATTTTGCCTTCGTTTCTGGATAGTGAGAGGAAGTGGAGACGAGCCGTCCTTCTTTTTATACAGTCTACGATTTCTTAAAAAGACGAAATCTGTGAGATCGAAGCTCCCACAGCTTAAAGACAACCATTACTATTTAGTTTTTGTGCCGTGTCCGCCCAGCGCCCTCAAAGCTCTTTAAAGACACAAAAGAAACAAACGCTGGACTCCCTCTTGTCTCATTTGTTCAATTAGCTTCAGTTAAACCTGCAGATTAAGATATTAAACTGCTCTGAGCTCCGTCCTACACAGAATAATCCACACAAACACTAAACACCGTGCCCTTGATGAATAATGCACTCCTCCTAATTAGTAACAATTACGTCACCTTGCTTTGACCTACTGCTGGTGCTTCCCTTGAGCCAATCAGTGGGAGGTTAAAAATACCAGCACCACAATAGTGAGATGCAGCAACCCACAACACAACAGCTTCTCTTTGTCTCTTTGCTGTTGACTGTGTCTGCGGTGAGACAGATATTACAACAAAAATGTGTGATCGCAGACTTCCTCTTTTAGAATGTGATGTCAACGAGGATTCAGATTCGTTCCTATTTGAGAAGCAGGATATGTATTTTGGTCTTTGTCCTCTTTTGCACGGCCTCTGGTCCCTGCAGGTGGACGACAGCTGCAGGGACAGTCCTGCTCTACTTACACGTAATGAAACAAACCGGCGAGTGGTGGTGCTTCTTTTTTTGTTTTTTTTTACCAGACCATATGATTTAAAACATAACTAAACAGCACACGTGAAGGTCAAAGGGGATGGAACCCAAAATCCAACCCTGCTGAAGATTTCCTCCCCTGGTCTGTGTGGGTCTCATCCAGATGCTCCAGGTGTTCATCAAACCAACTAGCAGACAGTGGAGGCCACATTACTCAAATTATTAACTTTTCATAGTGTGAAGACCGTCCAGCAACGTGTGTACATCTTAGAAGCTGCATCACACACGTCCCCAATTCAAAACAGAGGTATTGTGTCTGTCTTGCATGTGTCGTTAATTTGCATTGTGTATTTCTCTTGTAGTCATTTATAATAATGTTTATGGTAAAATATCAAGTCCCAATTACATATCTTTTTCATAAGGGTTTGACCATGACAAATATATATATATATTTACTTTCTACTTTCTACATTTTTTCTCCTGCATGCTATATACATGTGTTTATGTGTGTGTGTGTGTGTGTGTGTGTATGTGTTTGTGTGTGTATTTAACACCAGGTCATCATTAAATTGGACGGCATGCAAGAGAAAAAATAAACAAGGTAGAAACTAAAAAAAGTATTCACTTCAATTAAAACCCAAAACAAATTCACTCATAATTTTAATGTATGTCGAACATGGACAAATTAAAAAAAAAGAGAATAAAACCAAACGCTTAATGATTTACTTCTTCTAAAAGGAGTCAGAAGAAACATACAAACTCATTTCAATCCCTCCACTTCTCCACGAGTCATAAATGAATAACTTTCTCATATAATTAAAAGATGATAAATGTGTTTAAAAACAAAATGATGAATGATTAACTCAGACTCGTGCAGATTACAGTTCTTGCAGTTTGAATATTCAGCAGATTTCATCTCCTCACACACACCATCACCCCCCAACCCCCACCCCCCTGTGTGTCCTCTCCCGGCTCCCGTAGACATTCCTCCGCTGTCAGTGTGCGGTGACCGTCGCTGAGCCACCACCACCACCACCACCGCCTCCACCTCCCCCGGAGCCCCGAGCGAGAACCATGGAGGAGATCAACAGCGTCGAAGTGGGTCCGTGCGCGGAGTCCGAGTACCTGAAGCCGCTGCGGGTGCACTACAACCAGGTGAGGAGGAGCCGCCGCTGCCCCTCGCCTGTTAGCCGCCGGACGCTGGAGGCTAGTCCAACCCTCCCCCTCCATTCATTCTGCGGCTAGCACGTTAGCATAACATGGGGGCAGCCGCGACCTCAGACCCGGCTGACGTCCGCGGCAGCAGTCGCCGGCGAGGCCACCTCCGCTGGGTTCGCGGTGGTTTCACACGCGAGGGTTCAACCGGGTTTTGTTGTTATTTGTATTTTGTCGCGACAACACCAGGGTTCGGCTAGCAGGCAGCTACAAGCTAGCATGCTAACGGTGGCTACATTGCTGCAGAGGCTAATGGGATGGAGCGTCACGTAAACGTTAGCACATGCTGCACATTAGCGTGTGTGTGTGTGTGTGTGTGTGTGTGTGTGTGTGTGTGTGTGTGTGTGTGTGTGTGTGTGTGTGTGTGTGTGTGTGTGTGTGTGTGTGTGTGTGTGTGTGTGTGTGTGTGTGTGTGTGTGTGTGTGTGTGTGTGTGTGTGTGTGTGTCTCAGAGGTCTCCACAGGTCAGGTTTGCATTAAGCTAACTTGCTAATTTTTATCACAAGGAGAACTGTAGAGCCTAAATACTCTAAATGTGTGTTTTTTGTTTAAAAACCATATGATCGTGAAAGTACAAGATACTACATTTAGTCCAAAAAACACTTCTGGAGTCTCGGAGGTAAACAGTGTTGCAGCAGAATCCAGTACAGAAGAAGTAACTGGGGGACCCATTCCTCAAATGTACAAAAACACCAGAGTAAGAACACAAGACACCTCCATGTTGTTTCTGTTGTGTTGTTAACGTGTGTGTTGGATCAGCTGCAACACTGACTGCTGAGACGATGTTAAGCATTTTCTGGATCCACTGTAACTTCAATGCCCTTGGCTGAGATCTCAACACACTAAAAATTGAAAAAAAGAAAACAAATACAAATGTTCAATGCTTTGTGAAGTTCCATCACCACTGATGTGTATTAGACTTCAATAACTTCACAAAGCATTGAACTGAGTTTGTTTTCTTAGTTTGCTAATTGGTCATTTTGATCAACTACTAGTTTCATGATCAAATAATCCATCTAATAATCAAACAGGGTGGACAGAGCTCTGCGTTGGCTGTAACTGCACATTTTTCTAAAGGCGGCACAATTCCTGACAAATGCATCAATGCTTAGCAAGATTTACATTTTGCACATTGGAAATAGAAAGGTAT
This sequence comes from Platichthys flesus, assembly GCF_949316205.1. Classification (NCBI taxonomy): domain Eukaryota; kingdom Metazoa; phylum Chordata; class Actinopteri; order Pleuronectiformes; family Pleuronectidae; genus Platichthys; species Platichthys flesus. Next base: position 18,013,245 of record NC_084962.1, read on the forward strand.
CAAGAACTGATGTCACCTTGGTTAGTTTGTCTGGTTGTGTATGAATTTGTCATTGGAAGTGGGTTTTTAGAAGAAGGAGGAAACCGAGTGGGATGCCTGTGTGTTGTGATGGTCTCCAGCAAAGTGAGAAATGTTTGCTCACCCAAACAAAGGCAGCTGTCCAGCATGGATTTAATTTGAGCTTTTCACAATATTTGTGCAGTTTTCTCTGCTCCTGGTTTATAGAGCCGACAAGAACCAAAATACATTAGCACAGAGGAAGTGCTGTGATGATACTCCGGCTTAGAGAATCACTCTAAAACCGGACTGAGGAGATGATACGTTGATATTCAGGCTTCATCCACACGGTCTACACACGTTTAAATAGCTAGTGTGGACCGAAGATTGTATTGGTTTCAAACCAGTGCTTGAAAACAAAATATAGAGCAAAGATGCAGCCATGATCTGGTGAGATTGATGAAGTCAGAGTTGACCAATCATTGTTTATTTCTTGAAGAGCGTGAACATAAAAGAAACTGCGACTATGATTCAAAGCTTGTTTGTTGTGTGGGCTGAAAACTCAAGAACCAAGTCCAACACCTGTGATGGGTGAGGTGGAGGGTGGAGTGGAGGGTGGGGTAATCTTGTCAGGAGAATGGCTGACAGGTTAAAACAGCAGATGGATGACAATAGAGCTGACGGTGGACGTCCCTCTCTCCGTCCCTTTCATCCTCGTCCTCTCCACGTCTCAGGAGAGGTCGGTTCAGGGACACTCCACACAGAAAGCTTCCCAGTGGCATCAAGGGAGCATCTCTTCCCCTGAACCTTCTTACATGCATGAGTAAATCTGCAGCCCGGGCCACTGGTCACTAACTGGAGTCCACACAGACCCACACCAGAAACACACACACACACACACACTCTAAGTAGACGCCATGTGTGGGAGGCTCTCCTCATCATTAGTCTTTATTGGTGTTGTGTCTCGTCTCCCTCGCCTCGCGCTACAAAGCAGGTGATTTCCCCTCGTTGACTCCGGGAAGCCCCTCTCATCTCCGCTTCCTCGTGCTCACGTTGAATCACGGGTCGACACTTAAAGCAGAATAATTGCCTCCCATTTATTCCTGATAATGATTTGAATTATTCATTGGGAATTATTAATCGTGTATATCTTACAGTCAGTGCCCTCCCCCCACTCCTCCAATGAGAGTGAGATCTGTTATTGAAACTAATTTCCCCTCATGAATAGTTATTCACTGGCTTGACCATGAATCGTGGAAGTGACACGTATATGTTCGAGAGCGAGGATGTTCAGTAGGTGGAGAGATAATCGTTTACACACTTCGATTTAGGGCACCGAGATATTTTAGTTATTAACTTTCAGTGAAATCTGTTTAAATCTGAGTTATTGAAGTTCTTGTTTTGAACTTTTCCCCTGAAAAGAACTTGAACAAAGAAGTCACCTTGTCTGAAGGAAATTGCCACAAAAGGAAAGTTAACTTTTATCTCAATGCTTAACGTGAGAACTAAACATCAAGGCTAAGTGATAATAGTAATTTAAATGATTTTAAATGAGTTTATAGACTAATATGATAATCATTTTCTCAATTAACTCATCTTCAGAACATCAAAACAGTCTCAACCTAAAGATATTCAATTTTAATATAAATCCAAATCAGTCCACAGCTAAATCCACTATTCCAGCATTGGGCCAACCCTGATACTTCATGTTGTGACAAACTGAATCGTGTGTGTTTTGAACAAACCAACCTTTCATCACTATTCAATTATTTCAGCGCTTCAGACAGATGTGTTCAAACAAGGTTAAATCAGAAGAAGGCCGCAGACTGTTCTGCTGTCTCTGAGTGTGGGGACATGTAACATGTGAAGTGACTTTATCTGATCTGAGGCGAACACGCTTTCTCTGGATTTCGCCGGAGGACACAGTCACGTGGGCGTGAACTTGCAGAGTGTGTCCTTGACACCGGCTCTGGCACTTCACCAGAGGTCCCACTAACGAGACCGGTCTAATGCGGCAGATCCTGTAATTCAGCTCGATCGGCTCCTGCAGGTGCAACATGCTTGTGCCATTGTCACGAGCAGACCGTGCCGATCATTAGTTGTAATGCAGGTATGATACTGTCTTTGTTGAGGCCGGTGAGAGGCCTCACTCTGTGGCTAAATCCAGAGAGCGAAAACAAAAAAAACTGGAGAGCCCATGTTGAGAATCAAAGAGCGCTATTGTATTTGAGGAGGTAGTCGATTTTAGTTTTTCTCTTCCTGCTGCAGCTGCCAGCTTTATAGTGTAGTGTGCACGGGAGATGTGTGTCTGTGTGTGTGCGTATGTGTGTGTGTGTGTGTGTGTGGTTGGGATGATTAGACTTAAAGCACCTAAAAGATCAAGACCATACATCCCTCCCTACAATGGCCATTCACACAGGAGCGTTTTCTGAAGCCCAAAGCCAGAGGGACCACATTAATTTCAAGGTCCTGTGTAGCCTGTTCCTGCTCCCCTTCCTCTCTCTCTCTCTCTCTCTCTCTCTCTCTCTCTCTCTCTCCCACTCTCTTTGTCTCTCTCTTTCTCTGTCTCTCTCTCTCCCTCCCCATGGGCTAATCTCTCTGTCGTAATCCATGTCAGCCATGATTCCCCATCTCCCCTGGGCCATTCAAGCTGAACCCGCCCCCCTTCTCTCAGCAAGTGGCCTGAGTAATGAGGGGAACCCCACCATCTGTGAGTGATGACAGGATACTATAGAGAGTGTGTGTGTGTGTGTGTGTGTGTGTGTGGCAGCACAGTGATGCCGAGCGGTTTTACCTAAAAGGAAGGTAATTGTCGTCTTTGCCAAATTATTTGTGTTACTGTAAACAAACTTCAGGTCTCTGTTATTGGTGGTGCTTTTTATTATTTCTATTTCATTTAGTTTCTCCTCCCTGGAATCCCCCTGGTTGTCTTTCATCGACCACAAGCTGCTCACAGACACACACACACACTGGTGTCCGGACGTTTTCCCAGTTAGTCGCTCCGGACATTTTTCTTGCCGGGCCCCTCATAAAAAATAACCGGGAATTGTCTGAATAAGCCAACGTGAGCACAGCAGGAAAAGTTTCTGGCGTTTTTAACACGTGACGGATGCGAATCTGGATGAATAAAACATTTTAAAGAAAGAAGAAGTGTTGACGTGCCCATGAAAGACCTCGATGAAGACAGATGATGGGATTCAAGAGCTTTTGGTGACGAGGGACGACACAAAGGAGCTTTTACTGAAGTAAAAAAAAAACATAATTTACCTGTGAAAGCTTCATTGACAGAGGGAAATAGCTGTGGCTCGCACTATATTCAACAAGCACTCTTCACTGAGCAGAAACTTGTGCCGCCCTGCCTCAGTAACAAGTGATTTATCATAGAAATGAACACACACACACACGCCTCCGCACTCATTCCTCTTTCATCGTTGGAAAGTGAGAGGGGCGCGGCTGGCGTAGCCTCGCCGAGGAATGACATGTATGTAGGACTCGCACTCTTTGTTGACATGACAGGATTTTGCCAGAGCGATATGGCCAGTCGCCGGTTTGCGGTGCAGCCGGAGAATCATTCATGACACGGCTGCACCGGCGAGGAGGTTCGATGACGTCAACGCTTCACTGGTGGTCGCTCGTCAACACGTTTACACCATGTGTGATAAATGCATAGCAAACAAAATGCATCATCTATAAATCAAATGTCCTTATTGATACAGTATATATTTCATTAAGTGTCGAGGGCTGCAGCTAAAGCCTTCAACGATTAAGTAGGATTAATTTGAATAAATATAATGCCAATAAATCGAACACAGGATTATTCTGACTAAAAGTTCAAACACTCACGTTTTATATTGCAATGATATAGTATAAAGCAATATATCATTTAATAATATGGCTTAATTTTCTTTTCATTCTCTGTGTTTGAACAAGAGTTTCATACCCGGTTTGACTTTTAATGAATAATCTGAAGATTATATTCTGCAAGAAAATTATTAAAACATTTGTTATATTTCCCCACAACTTGAAGAAGTGTACAGATTGCTTATTTAACCAAATGTCAAAAATCCAATTATATTACGTGAAATCAAGAACATAAATGTTCAAATTTGAAAAGCTGGAAGCAGACGATTTGTCCCTTTTTATTTAACAACTTTAATTTCTCATATTGCAATTAAATAATACCAAATACCAAGTAAAATTAATTTTATTAATGACTTTTTCATTTGCTCGGGAGTCATCTCAGAGTGTTTCATCCTGACGCAGCATTTGAAGCCTGCAAAGAGGATCTCATATTTCCATAGCATGAAACCTACACAAACTTTGGCTTCATGCTCTCGTTTCACATCACAACAGGAAAGTTAACGATGCATGAACGCAGCATTATTCTAGCTTGGCTTCACATCGAGGCCATGTGGTGGTGAACTGTCGTCCACCAGTCACTGGTCTGTTTGTTGACGTGGTTTAAAGTCGTTATCATCATCAGCTGAGTCTCTCTTTCTCTTTCTGTACCCGGAGGAAACATATAGAGAAGAACCGCGTCTCCACTAGAAGATGAAACACAATTAAGCAAAGTGTGTGAAGCACTTTCCCCCGCCGTTCTCCTTAAGTGCACTTGTGACTGTACTACACTACTAACACGTTCTTAAAAGTGTTAATTATTCATTATCATATCACCTAATGAGGCCGGCAGATTTATGCGGAGGCTGTTTAACTCATTGTTGTTGGAAGGAGCTGGTTATGGGTTCATTAAGAGGAAAGGAACCTTCCCAGTTTCCCAGAACCTTCTCAGTGTAGTGCTGAAGATATTTGGGGATGTATTCATCAATTTCTATAATCAATTACTCTTTTAAGATGTTTATAAAACAAAACGTTAGTGGGACAGCTCCCCGAAATGTGAGGATTTGCTTATTTGTAGTTTTTTGAACTAAACCAAATATGGCAGGGACCTGGGACTGTTTGTCAATTTATAAGAAAAAAACATGAATGAATAAAGAAAACTATAAAAGTAGGTTTAGGCTCATGTGCCTCTGCAACCTGTAATCACCAGTTTTTGGATCAGGTTGTGAAAGACAGAGCTACATTATGAGTCTCCATATTATTTTAGCAATATTAGTATTAAACTGAAAATAAATCATATTTGCACTCATCAGAAATTCTTATGGAAAAAGGAACCTCGTGTCAAATTGCTGATTTGTAATTAAACCTGCACGCGGGGGTGTTTTCCTTTTAGAAATCAAAACATCATAAATTGCAGCTCTAGCTACACACTGTTTGGCACGATGGAGCCTGTTGCTACAACAGCAGCTCTATTATATCTGATTCTATCGGTGCAATTAGCCGGCCACTTTCACCTCCTCCCATAGCCGTGGAGCTTCACTCGCAAACGAGGGGGCACGTCCATTGTACGTGAACCGAGCCTTTTGTTGGAATCCACTGTACGTGTCTGACAGATCCGGTGGGTGGAGAAGAGACGAAGCCTAATTTTGAATCAAGGCCATATTTCCTCAGGCAACAGGCATAGAAATATATAGGCCAACTTTAACATATTTATATTGCATGTAATGTGCACAGAGGGATACGTGTTGAGTTAATGATTCATTCTGACTCGTATATCTTTGCTGATTTTGATGTGAACGATAAAAGAGTAAAAGTCAAATTATAATGAATGGGATTTTTATTTTGTCTTGGACTCCGTTGTTCTGTGCGTCTCAGCTCAGAGCCCACAGGTCACAAGAATACTGCATTTTATTTTGGATTAATTGAGAGGAAACGATGGGAGAGAGATGTTTTACTGGTTTCATTCTCTAGATCACCAGTAACCAATAGTGCTGAAGTCGGTTGTTGGTCTTTCATTCAGGCTGAGCCACAGCTACTGGTATTAAGTGAAGTTAGATTGTGATTTTAATTTTTCTTAATGGGAGTTTGACTCCCTGACCTATTTGTACGGTTCCTCCCTCACCTCTTATGAATGGAAAGGAACCTGACTGTCAGGGCGGTTCCCCGATTTGTCCCTTTTACACTTTCTCCAACTCGAGCCAACACTTCAGACTGTGCGTGTGCCGCTGCCTTCATATTTCAGATCCCTGCATGATCTCTTTTGTACTGGGGCTCACGCCTGCATCGGCAGCTCCATTGAGATCGTGCTTCTGGAAAGTTACTGGTGGCGTATTTGGCTTTTTGCAGCGTCGATGTGACCAAAGGGCATAAAAACACTTAGTTACAACTTCTGTCGAGTAGGCTGAATAATTGCAGGACGTGTTTCGGCAATTTGTCATGAGGAATCTTTGGAACAGTTTGGAGTGTGCATTCGTTTCTTACTGAGGACGAATTCGATTCCAGGAAATCGCCCACAATACACCTGGGTGGTCTATAAACATCAATTAGCTATTAGGAATTAAAAAATGTATTTATTTAATTCGCTTTAATTCACACGAAGTGCCCAATGTATTCAACAGGCCAGTGACGCTTAGGTTTGAAAGTGATGGTGAGTTAATGGGTTTTCCTATAAGCCACAGGGACATCAGCTCTGATAACTGAAGGAAGAACAACACACAAAGTTTCCCCCCTCATGTTTTTGAAAAGTTTTAAACACAACACAAGCAATGTACTTTAGTTTAGTACTTGTTGAACTATGCAGTTGTCAAAGTTAAGAACGTTATGTGATGCAGTGCTTCCGGAGATGTTTCTGTGAGGTGCGGCTCGTGATATTGCTTTCGCGTGCCCAAGCAAGCATCAGTTATGGAATAGATGTTGTGTTTACACAGGAAATAAATCAGAACTTCTGACATGCCGCATCAAAGGCAGGGGGAAGCTGTCGCACACCGGCTGCCACCAAAGTACTGAATAAACACATTGTTAAATGGTTGCAATGTTCTGTATTGTGTTGGTTCGTGATGTTAATTGTTGTGTTATTCCTTCCTACAGAATGGCACAAAGAAGACCTGGGACTTCATGCAAACACATGACAGGTAAAACTCATTTTGTTCACTACTGTTGAATGAAAGCAACGTACACCTCTTCACTCTTTGTGTCCACACAAACACACACACACACACAAACAAACACATGATAAAACCTTTTTCTGAATGGGCCAACAAATAAAACCAGCCGACTCAGACTATGTGAGACAGATGGATGTGGAATAAGCCATTTGGAAGTCAGAAGGCTGCAGAAGAGGAAACAGGTCTGTTTGAATACTTACGTGTACAAGTACTCGTTTTTTACTTCTCCTGCAGAAAAATGCCAATGAAAAGATAACTTCCTTGGCCTAGATAGTAAATTAAGTGATCAACCAATAAGTTGACATTGTGTAGGCTCAAGTTATCACCTGAAGCTGTAATTAGCATCTTCTCCTCATGTTGTTTTTACACATCTGTCAACACACAGTTAACACAAACAGACCTTGTCTTTTTGGGGTTCTTACTCCCCCCTTATTCTCTTTGGGAATGTGTATAAATGTCCAAGCTTCACGGGGGGGGGGACACTGTAAGAGAAACATCACACATTTGTGTCAAAAGCTCGGTTACCACACTTTGTGTTTCGCCCAGGGTACCGTAATGCCCTGAGGTAAGTCTCAGGTCATTTAACTCCTCTTCCCTCAACCCCTTGACCCCAAGAAGAGGTCCCTGTGAAAAATGGTACCACCGAGACAAAGGCAGTAAAAAGTATACAGCCCATGGGAACGTCCCGCTGGTCCTCAGGTGGACATTCGGCCGATGTGTTATTTCCCCGTTAGCCTGCGTTGAATGGATGCAGGTCTGTTTTGCTTCTTTGGTTAAGAGTGCGTAACAGTTCCTTCTCAGCAGTCTCTGACAAAAAGACAAACCAGTAAAGAGATGTGAAAGACAGATTTCAGCAAAGACCACATGAGGCTGTTACGATGTTGTGAGAGTTAGTTAGAAATATTTAATTTGGTAACAATTCTTTGGCTGGAGTCTCGTTGTTTTATTTTTGCAAAGATCAGATACAGAGAGCTGCTTCCTTGAAGGTTTTGAGATTGAATCCTCCTCCTCAAAGTTAATGGCATAAATCTGCCGGCAAGTTTCACAAACATTCACCTTTAACCCCTTTCATGCTTACTCCTATTCACGCGTTCTATCAATAAAGACTAAAATGCACAAGAATATCTTTTTAAAAAATGCGTGTGGGCTAAAATTCCCCAACATCTAGCTCTTCCATGGAAAGATATGTTTGCCATCGACCTCACACCACATCGCAGCCTCACCCTGGATACATGTACATCCCTATGGGACCAGAGCCAACACCACTGCTGTCCCTCAATCGCTTGGGTTGGCACTAGAAGTCACAGCCTGATGAAGCCAAACACTGAATGTAAAAAACAAAAACACACACATGTAGATTGAAGTCTCTGTGCTTTGGTATTTCGACACCTATGTGTTTATAGGGGTGTTTGCATAGTGACGCTTGTTTATTACTGGAAGTGACTTTTAATGAGAGTTTAGCTTTATGCCAGTGCAAGAAATCTACGGTGAAGTCATTTGCACAGTTTGAAGTCTCGGTGTCGTCCGGCTCATGTTTCGTTCTCTCCCATGTCAGTAACTTGAGCGTCCATCCAGCCAGATAACACACTTTAGGATAAGTTTGGATTTACGTGAAATGCTCAATCGGAAACAGGAGTTTTTCAGAAGATCTCCGACGTTTGAACTAGTTTTGACATCACCGGCCTGATGATACAGTTCTGGTAAATGTCTTCAGGCGGGAACCTGTTCTCACTTGAGTCCTCCTCCACACATGTCTGCCCATAACCCAGTTTTTTTTCTTGCTGTCAAGCCAGAAGTGCTGCAGAGAAAAGCTTAACAGCGCATGAAAAGTCCTGAGCGTGTGTTTCGCCTGCTTCTTGGTTTAGCCATTAGATTGCCTTTCAGCAGGAAGCTTCAGAACAGCAGTAATGGTGCGGAACAGCACCACAGGACCAGGATCTGCCTCCGGGGACAGCTCTCAAGCCTCGGGCGTGTGTGGTCCACTTTCAGGCTAAATTTACCACATTACTTTATCTATACTCGTGATGATGCTGTTTCTGTTCGACACCTTCTGACGCCCCAGCTCGTCCGTCTGTTCACTTCCCGCAAGCGAGTCACTGCAGCTTCCAGTCTGCCCCAGATGAAGAAGTGCTCCTCGGGGGGGGGGGGGGGGCGTATTACACAACCTCTTGTTCTCGTCTAAATTATCATCACCACAACCTGGCGAGACAAAAACACATTCAGCGGCAGATAAGCACCTTTTTTAAATGATGTTTCTGTCACTGGCTCCAGATGTGGGACCTTGAAGGCTCAGTTGTTGACTCTTATTCTGAAAGGCCAGTCTGTGATGCCTCCACGGCCTCGCCATTGAAACGCTCATCTTTTGAATCTTGCAAATGTACAAAGGAGGATGAAGGTGCACGTTCTCTCCTTGAAGGTGTTCATCATGTTGTACTCCCGGCTCCACACCTGATTCCACCAAGACAAATATGGTTTGAGTCACTGATAGAAGATGCAGCATTAACTTTAAATTTTTAGATGAGCATCTTGGGCGAACTGGACTCATTCCTCTGTTGTCTGCTTCCTTTGTTGCAAGCAGACAATTTAAATCACTCTAATTCCCTCCAGGTTAACGACAAAGGAAACATGTTGAATGAGTAAAAGTGGAAGTTGTTGAACTGGCTCTTACCACAACTGGACAGCAGCTGCCAGACAATGACAAGCTGTCATCATTACACACCGTAGAAAGGCTCGTCGTGGACTTTCACTTTACATAAACTGTATTTATTGCAGATAGATATTAGTATCCTTGGCGCTGCAGCTAGAACCCAGTTGTGATTTTGCCATGGGAAAGACAGGGCAGGGCTTCCTGCCGCCTCAGACACATCCGCTTTCCCAGCACAGACCCCGGACCTCAAGTCTCCTCTGGCAGCGACAGTCACACACAAACACACACACACACACACACAAAGAGAGAGAGCAAGTACACAATTCACTGGCTGCCAATGATGATGCTTATCAGTTAATTGCTTGGTCATTCAAACTTCGATTTTTATTTGAATTAGATGAATGATCACACGTTGTAATGCATGATTGCTCCAGATGATTTACTGAAGATAGAGTCAAGAGAACTCGTTAAGGTCTTGAGTTTTTGCAATCGTTTCTTTCCTTGAGCATTATGTCATATCGTTCGCGACTCACTGCCGGGGTTTGTTTTGATCGATTGTTCCTTTTGTTTATAATTGGAATTTAGCCTCTTGGTTTATTTTTAGGTCATATTTTAAGACCCAATTGAAGCCAGGAGTGTGTTTTCTGCATCTTCGTGTCCATGAAGGTCTGTGTGATGAAGGTTTCATCATCTGCTCATGTCCAAAGGGAATATGTGCGGTCAAGCCCAAACTTGTATTTCCCTGCAAATGTGAACTTGGCTGTGTTGTATGAACAGATCTACGTATTCTGATTGGATGAAAGTACATTGTTAAGTTATTGTTTAAGGTGGATTGTTGTTGTCGTCGTTCCAGGGACAAAGTTGTTTGACCATGAAGTTAATCTAACTTTTTCCTCTTCTCCTCAGTGTATCAGTGCTGATCTTCAACACCACCTCTCATTGTTTTGTCCTTGTCAAGCAGTTCCGTCCAGGTAAGCCTGCGCCCCGCCCTGAGAGCCCTGCTCGGTACAGTGTGTTCACTTTCTCCTTGTCACCGACGCAGATCTAGATTGTTGTGTATCCTGTGGGCACTTTCACTAAAAAAGCAGTGCATTACAATCCATGTTTATTCAACTGGGCCCTGAGTAACAATGCAGACTCATAAATAGACTGCAAGAAGCCCCGTTACAGAGCAGCCTAACCTCCTTTGTCAGGAGTCACCAGGGACCGTTCCACTTCGCACTGAGCTAAATTCAAGGAAGTCTGGGCACTGATATATTTTTTTTCCTCTCCTCTCTCATTGCTGTTGAGAGAAAATGTCTTTTATCTGAAAGAAATCAGTTTGTCTGCAGCCAAGAATGGCATTGAGTTTTCAACAGGGAGTGCACAATGTATTCACGTGTTTATTGATACCAGAAAACAAATGTACATGGTGACAGAAAACTGTGAAACATGGACATTGTACCATATATGTTTGTCAATTTCTTTTATTATGTTAGAGGTCAGTTTCAAAGGCAAAAGTTCATGTCTTACTTTCTGTCTAAAAACTTGATTAGAGCAAATTTCTTAATTTTTATTCACATCTGTTGCAAGATTGTGTTGATTGATCTGTTGATTCTTTTTTCATTCGAGTTTTCATACATTTTCTTTCACAATTTTCAAAACTCTCACTAATTGATTTATTAATCCTCTGATTTTCTGCAATAAGCATTATGATAAAAGTACAATAGCCCAATCCCAAAGGAGGAAACTGCTCAGTACATTGTGATAATTCTGAAAGTTTGAGAGTATCTGTCAGTATTATATATATTTTTCAGTATTCTGACTTTCAAGATTCAATGATGTCCTTAAATTATTGTAAATGCAATGTTTTTGACAGTTTTTAGCAAAATGGATAAAACAAAAGTTATTATATATTATATTTTTTCCTGCCTCCACCCACTTATAACAATTCCCCTCTTTTCCACCACCAGCCGTATACATGTGTGAGTGGGAAAGGAGCAAGAAGCAGCCGCCTCAGCCTGCTGACAAAGCCGAGGAGGGCGCTGCCGAAGCCGCGGCCCCCGAGTCTCCCCAGGAGGGCCAGTCGGCCTCGGAGGGGGAGAGCTCCTCTCAGTTTCCCCCGGCCTCAGCGGGGGTCACCTACGAGCTGTGTGCCGGGCTGGTGGACAAACCCGACCTCTCGCTGGAGGAGATCGCCCGGCAAGAGGTGCTGGAGGAGTGTGGCTACGATATTCCTGCCGCTAAGCTGAAGAGGATTACTTCTTACAGGTGAGCTGCTCGTATTGAACTGAGGTAAATGGAGGTCTTTAAAAAATATGTCTTTTCCATTCCCAGAACAAAGATTAAATAGCGCAATGCTCTTCTTTGTTTTTTAAATTTCTTCTTTAGTTTTTACTCTCTGGATTTCATATCCCGTAACCACTATTTTCTCATCATCCTATTGGTGAGATATTTTCAGGGAGATTTAACCTACCTTTGTAGCTTTGTTTCTATATTTTGGTTTTTGGTGTGAAGTTCAATTCCAGAAAACATTAAAAACCTCTGTCTACAGTCTTAAAATTAGTCTCCAACCAAGTCTGGGTGGCAGGTAAAAGGTTTGTTGTTTCAATTTGGACAGAAGGATTCCAGAAGTTGTCAGTATGATCCAGATAATTCTGAATTACTACTGATATCTCCAGCTCTTTGGTGTTTTGCTTATTGACTCTTACTCTGGTTAAAAAGAAGCCAATCAGACCGATTGAGGCAAAGAGTGGAAATGTCATGGTTTATGGCTAAAACAAGAAAAATGGCCATATCCATAAAACAGTAGAAGAGAGAAATCCACAGAAAATGAAAGAGTGATGACTTTTCTTTTCTTTCAATTTTTCTATTTATCTTCACACTAGATGTTGTTGAGCTTGTTAGCAGGTGTTTATATTAGTTAATGCACATTATACCACCCAGCTCCTGCTCCTCCATTGTCCAACAATATCCAATAATATTCTAATAATACTAGTCTTCTAAAGTCTTTGGCTGTTAATATATCAAGTTTCAATAGATATACCCTCAAGTCAGTGGCTGACAGTATTTTTGGAGAACTTGATTAACAACCGACGGGGAAACGGCAGCTGAGAGTGTCGGCAGACGAGAGGTCCCACATGAGGCGGCAGCACCTGGGCAGCTCCGACAGACTCCTCTCACAACTCTGCTTTTGATTTGACTGGCACACCTCCTCCAGCTTTGTTGGTGTCGTCTATGGCTGCTGTTATGTGTGGGCTGCCTCTGTTAAGGAGGTGGGTATCATCTTCACCCTCACGTCCCCTTATGGGGGTGTTCGACAGGAGCAGACGCCGCGATGATGCTCTGTGCTAATAGCAGGCAAACCGAGGTCACGCGTCTCGGCAGCAGAGAAACACTCTGTGGTTTCCAATGCCAGAGAAAGTGTTGGTGTGTGTTGAGGGTTATTCAAAAAATATGGAGAACGACGGCTTTCAAATATGACAATGTCTCCTTCAAGGCTTGTTGGTGAAGAGGTAAATCAGATCTTCTCAAGCTCTCTTTCTTAGTTTGATCATGTCCCACTACATGTTAAATGGGAGACATCTATCTGTCCAGCACATAGACTGTGTATATAACGTCCAGATCGATTGTCCACAGCTGTGTATTGATCACTAGAGGTCGTTAACCCTGCCTCCTCCATGTTAGCTATAAATAAATCTTTCTGGTGATGGTTTCTGTCATTATCAGAAGTTCAAACATCACCCCGCCCTATGTAAACTTAAAATACTGGATCTATATATAGAAATCAACCCTTTTCCAGACAGTGTATATAACGTCCGGATAGATTGTCCACAGCTGTGTATTGATCACTAGAGGTCGTAAACTCTGCCTCCTCCATGTTAGCAGGTGGGACAAACTTAAAAAGTCAAACTTCACGTTAAATAAATCTTTCTTGTGATGGTTTCTGTCCATTTTAGGAAGGTCAAGCAATACGCACCCCTTTGTTATCTTCAAATACTGGATCTATATATAGAAATCAACCCTTTTTCCTCCTGTGTGTCTTTCAGGTCAGGCGTCGGTGTAACGGGCGCCAAGCAGACCCTGTTCTACGCCGAGGTGTCCGACGACAACTGCGTGGGCGCGGGCGGAGGTGAGCCACGGGAGGGCGAGCTCATCGAGGTGGTGAAGGTCCCGCTGCACGAGGCCATGACGTTCGCCTACGACGAGCGTATACCCAAAACCATGGGCGTCATTTTTAGCTTCATCTGGTTCCACAATAACATGTCTCCCAAGTACAAGATCTCAACTAACGTGTAACTAGTATTTACAAAACCCTTCTTTCAAAACAATTATTCCAAATTAAATGAAACACTGGCCCAGCACATCCATTCTTCCCCCTTATGGCTCTTGATCCTGTGTTGCCTTTTTGCTGAGTGGCACACGACGGAGGGTGGGCCCCTCGTCGTGGGGCCGGCAGGTTCCTTTAAGTTTTGTCCCGTTTACCTTTTCAGATTTGATGTGGTCTTAAATCATTTCCCTCAAAAAGAAATTTGCCATAGCTGGTCGTCTCTGGCACTTTTTTTTTCACGTTTTTTTTTATTTTTATTCTATGTATGTTAATTATCTTACTTACTGTGCCATCTGTTAAAACATGGCTGGATATCACTGATTTCATTTGCTTGCCCTTGATTAGAGGAATTCTCCACTGATCTAATTAAGGATCTTGAATGTGACCTTTAAAAAATCTGTTGCTGGTTGTGAGAAGAATATTATCGTTCCTCGAACTCGACTCTGAGCATTCCTGCAAAAACACAATCACTGGGAAACTCTCACCTCACATCAGATATCGTAAACACAACTTTTCTGACTTTTGAAAATCATCCTGTCAGGGAAACATGACGTCATCTACCTTGAATCCACCTCACATGTTCTCTCACAGTAAACCAATCTCCACTCTGCGCTCTCTCACCGCCGTGTTAGTGGAATCTTACAACGATCGTGATTTCGTGAACTCACTGAGGATCAACATGGAAATTTCCTCTTCCACCATCCACCCTGTACGATGTGAACTTGGCATCGAGCCACTCACCAGCCACGTGCCCCTGGTTACCTCCAGTCAGCTGACATTTCTTATTTTATTTTTATGGAGTCTTACTCATGCTCAAACATTTCAACCTGAACGTTAGAATCGAACATTTAGTATTTACAGCATCAGCTTTTTCACCATTGTTCTTATCGCTAATGCAAAAATAACAAACCAGTGGAGTATTCCTTTAAGCCATGATCCAGTCCTGCAAAGACTATGCTGTTTAATCGTGGGGCCTTGTATCGACGGGGGGGTGGAGTCAGGCGCGTGTGTTTGTTAACCACCACTTGTTCAGGCATGCCTCAATTAATCTATCTGATCCACAGCCTTGGAGCAATACGTATCACAGCACCCCTCGGGCTGAACCATCCCTCAGTGTTGCTGAGCTCCTTCACCGCTCAGACAGAGCACACGCCTTCCTCTGCACCGGGGCCCCGCCTCCCAGTGAGTCATCGTAGTCCAGCTCAATCTGAAGCGTCCTGTACTAGGTTAGTCGTAGACATGACACACAGAACTTTATCTCATGTATTCACGGTTATAGGAATAAGAAATAAGCTACAGTGGGTTTGTTTTTCAGGGGTTATCTAGGGAATATCAGTCCGACCAAAAGAGGTGGTCTCAGTCTGGTTCAGTTCGTTTGCAGTCTGAAAACATTTTTGGGGATCGTTTGGACTTTAAAGAAAAGTCGTAGGATTGACTTCCGTCTTTGCCTCCCACTAAATATTGTCAAGGACGTTCATTTGGCGCATTTGAACTAGTATCCAGGACTGGTTACTGATCCTGGTAGTAATACTATAATGGTATAACAGTGGGAACCTAGTTAACAAACTGAATTTCTTGAGTCATTTTGATGAATTGAAGTCAGACACACGCCCGTCTACTAACCACCCGATCTCTACTGTAGGTAGACGCAGCCCACAGTGCGTGTGTCATAAAAATCTTTTATTTAATGCGCTCCCTTAAATTCTGATATGAAACCAAAGCTGATCAGATCAATTTAAACAAAGTAATAAAGACTTTCAGTGTGAAAAACACCCTAAGAACCAGATATTTTGGCTCTAACCTGAACATCTTAAGATACCTTTTCTGTTTTTTTACCCTGGAGGACATGTTGCTCTCTGAGATACAGACACAGCCTGGAGGTTTGAACACAGCAGTGCAGAGTTTAGAAGCAGTCAAACCATCTGACACATTGCCTTGAACGATAATTCATTTTGGAGTTCCAGCGCAATACATATTGGGAATCGTCATTCACACTAATCTCACAGAGTTGATCTCCAACAGAACTTTGTCTAAAAATCTCAGGTCCAAATCATCAAGCGTTTTGGCCGTTCAGGGAAAATCCTCTGAGCGTGACGATGACCAGCAACTTACGATATTATCATATTTCCAAAAGTCACTTGCAGCCAAGAGGCGTCAAGGTTCTTACTCCTCTTACTGCCGTGTGTATTAGTATTTTTCTTCATTCACAAAAAGGGCTGGTACTTCATCTATGATTTAAAAAACCGTGACAAGACACAAATTCCCCCCCCACCTCCTCGTTTTGTTAAAAATATGCAAGTACTGAAGCAGAGCTGTTTTTAGAAAATCACTGCCCACCTAAAAAACAAACAACCCCCATCTCATTATTTTTACATTTCTAGAGTCGGATAGAAATAGAAGTAGAATAGAAGCACGCTGGCAGATCTTGCCGGTGATTTCACGTCTAACCAGGTTTCAGATCTTCTTATCGTGCACCAGTGGTTTGTACTGGGAGCTGTTTAAAAACTGACCTGCCTGAATAACCTGGTGGTTTGGTGAATTTTGTTATTTTTTTTGTAAGTATTTGTAAGGATTCTAAGTGCAATGTTTATAACACCTTAAAATCCCAAAACAGAGTTAAAACAAGTTCCGGTCCTAAACTCACTGGGTTTTTTTTTTCTTCAACCAGTGAGACCATTATGAAATACTCAAGGTCGATGTAAAAAATTATTTAACATCTTGTTTTTCTGGTTTACGAGCCTGAGGAACAGCTGACAATCAAACGCCAACACTTGTCATTTGTGGCCCATAGTACCTTGTGTGTTGTTTTGTAGTTGTGTTCTTTCGTTGAGTTGTTGGATGTTTGTTCTCGTCCCTCATGAATCTCCTGAATCTCCCAGCGGTTCTCTCTGAAGAGGACTTGGCCTCGTTTCATCCCTATCTGGTGCCACTCGGGCTCGAAATCGATTGTTCTCATCTGCACAAATTAACAAAATATATCAGAATTAATCCACCGAACTAAATATGTTTAGTTAGGTGGCAAAGAGAAATATTTGAGAATGAATTTCCAACCAAACTGTGTAGGAACATATGCATTCAACCCGTAAAGCCATATTTAAGTCCCTCTACGGCCCGATTATTGAGTTTCTTATCCATTGGAGACCTTTCCTCGATGTAGGATTTTCTAGTTTAACTGGAGCAGCTTGAATTTTTTTTTTATTCATTATTTTATGTTCATGTCTTTTTCAAAACAACTCTCGTTTGGTAAATTGATCCATAATCTCTCAGGAGTAATGAGGTTTTTCAAGCCTTTTGAATAAATGTCGGTATTAAGTCTGAATTTAGATCAAACTTTTCAAATACTTTCAAACTACAGGAATTAGATATTAGGAGTTGGGACACTTTGGAAAGATGTGGAAAGCACCTTTGGAAAATGAGACATATTAATTTCATATTAGGTTTATTGTTTTACCTTGGGTTAATACTTTAAAAAGGTTTGCACTCTTATATTCAGAAAACACAACTTTCCTCTAACGGTCAATTGAACTTTTACATTCACAAAAAAACCTTTATAACACAATCGAGGAAAGAAATCATATTTGTCCTTTAACAATATTTTTAACTGCACCTCACATCGTTATAATCAATATGTTTAAATGTCTTTTTATTTGGCAGCTTATCCTCCTTCACCTTATTTCATCCACCTCCACCCCTCTTTCCTTCTAACGCTGATCTCAGTGGTTTGATGACGGATTTCCAAACGGTGCTCCCAGTTTTCCAATGTCCTTGTCTGGTTTGAGTTGTGACTAATGAAAGTGGCCGCTTGTCTTCGGTTTGACTCTTGATTATCTGTCGCCCACACGTGAACACATTTTACAGGTCTCAGCCATAATCAGTGCAGAGTTGACGGAGACATATCAAACCTGTGAATCGTGAATAAAGAACAGTTCCTTGGCTGAAATGAGGGCGTCTGCAAACAAAAAGCCATTTTTACTTCTGAGGTCAGTCTGTAACTTTGTGCCTGTGAGTCGTGGAAAGCTGCCGGTTGACTTCTCCTCAGGAGCTGAAACGTTTGCTCAGTGGAACGTCGTCACAGAATCACGAGGCCGTGTTGCTTTCATCCCCAGCGTTTATCTGAGCGTTCGAGTGCGAGGACGCACAGTAGCATTAATGATTGACACAAGGAAAAACAAACATCCAGTCCCAACGTCTGATGTCGTTACTGAAGCTCGATTGTTTTGAGAGAATTCAGTTGCCAAAAGAAACACAACCAGTGTGGCAGCACGTCAGGTTCAGCCGGTTCATCCAGGACCTATACAGAACAAATATAAGATGGAAATGTGGATTTAAGTATAGGTCTGAGTGTTTGTTTAAGTTCAAGCTGTGGAGTCGAGATCTGCTTCATCAGACCCGCAGTCTGTTTTGTACTCAAACAATTTTTTCTTACCTTTATAAGCTACTTAGAAGTGGCTGGTTATGTTTTTTATTTGTTATTATCTTATTCAGGTTCAAATGTTTCTGTTCTTCTGCATAAAATACTAAAATTTGAGTTAATCCCCAAACCCCAGACTCTCGTAGTGTTGAGTTCCAGACTCGTAGACGTCAGTAATCGTGGCAGCGTTCACGGAGGAGTTAAAGGAAGAGTTCAACTGTTTGAGAAATGCAATATTTCACCTTTTTGCAAAGAATTGGCTGTTAAAAGTGACACCGCCTCCATGTTTGTACAGTAATTATGAAGCTATAGGGACGTACCACTAAGCAAAGGGTTAAAACTACATGCTACACGGTTTGACTCCCTACCATGGGGCCCTTGGGCAACTTATACCCCACTTGAATTAATGAGCTTTTTAGATTTTAGAGTTAAGCTGTTCAGACCTGGTGTTAACATCTGTCCCGAGGGATCCAATCACAAGGTCAGATATGAACATCCCATTCCACAAATTATATGGACATGGATATCGATATTGAAAATGTTGAACTTTTCCTTTCCCCCTCTGTGACGAGATGAACTCTCCCGCTGCGACAAAACTAAATGCACCTTTGCCAGTTCAGAGTGAAGTGGTCCGACCGGCTGTGTGTTAGATATCAAGGCAGATTAACATTTGAGGTAAGGAAATGGTCGTCTGACTGGTTCTTACCTTGTGCTGGATTTGGATCACTAGCCCAGAATCCGACATCTCTACCTCCACCACTTGTGTGGGTGTGTGTGTGTGTGTGTGTCTGTGTGTGTGCGTTCGCTCGCCCGCTTCTAAAGCATCGACATATCAAATTCCCAACGCTCACTGGTTCTCTGTGACAGAAAACCAGATCCATCAGTACCACGTGTTTTTCTACACGTTCCCCTCACGGCGCTGCTGTAGTTGCTTTTTCTTTTTCACCTGTGATTGTTTTTTAATTAATGGTTTGTGCGCCGTTCGACAATTTCTTACTGTATTCTCCAGCGATCACGAGCTGAACCACGATTCATCATTTTAAATGTCGGGTTATTCAAAGGTGCTATGTGTAGTAATCTGTATTTAAAGAAGCGGTATTATCCTGTTACATTGATATCGACCCAGGATGTGACGGTTCCCGGGTTCCTCTGGCGATCGGCTCAGTTTGTGATTCTGTGCTCATGAAATCCTGGAAAAAGGCACTTTTGATTTTTTTGGGATGAAGTCCGCTCACGTTTGCTTCTTCACTTGCAGACCGGTAGCTGAATATTCAGAAGCAACAGGAGGAAGATCAATTATAAGATTTGCTGCTATGAGGCAAAGATGACGTGTATCTCATTCGATTCATATTTTGGTGAAAACACACACGATACCTTTAAGCGAAAGAAGTACGATTAGTTTCTTTTCATCGTGAAGAGATTTGTCCAATTGTGATTTTCTTTTTTTCTTTCTTTCTTGTGTCTTACTCTGAATTTGTGTTTTTAAAAGAAAAATATTTTCTGGAGGAAAAAAAAAAGTACAAACACGAACATTTCTGAATTTCTCATGTATTTTAAGCTTTATTAAAAGTGTATACTCATTGTGGGCAGTGATTTCAGTAAGGTTTGGATTTTGTTAATTTATTACCTTAATGTTGAAATGTTTAACTTTTAAAACATGACACTTGGTACAAACATACAGTATATATTTAAATATGATACTTTGCATGTGCACTAACTGTCTTGGATGACATTGCATTAAGTTGAAATAAAATGGGTTTGATGCCCAAAACGTCACTTTTCTTTTTCTGTCTTTAGTTGATTTACTTCACTTGTGTTTTTAGTGTCTTTACTATTTAATTAATATACTTTATTTTTATTGGTACCTAACAGTGAGAATTAAGGGCTCAGCTATTAACATAAATAAAGTCGGATGTAAGTTTAAGTGTTTATAAGGTGTCAAGTTTTTTTTGGGAATAATGACATAAGACAAGAAAATTGTTATTTACACTTTAATTGGCAACACACAAATTAATTAAGATTTTTTAAGTTAAAGATTTCAATTTTGTTTATAGAACTTGCTTACTATAATTTGAACAAACTTAACTAAATAAAGTTGTAGAATGCAGCCTTCAAAGACCTCATGTAAAACATCTGTGCGAATCCCAGCAACTGGATAGAGAATTTAAGATTAGCGTAGTTTAAAAGTAGTTGATCTGACCAAAGAATTGTTAGTTGGCACAACCTATGAAAACTTAGTCAAAATTGGCATCAAAATTATTTGTAATATGTGCTCAAACTGCAGTCAGCTGATTGTCCTCTTTGTTCTATTCATTCATGAAGTGAAACAATGAACAGCTGCAGCTTTAATGTTAGCATTATTACAGTTGGCATTTCAATACCAAAATTCAGGGCAGTCAATGAATGTTTAGATATTTCACTCTGGACCAAACTGTGGGTTCGATAAATCTAGCGTCACTAGAGAGAAGCTGAAAGTGACCATGAACCAAGATGAAGGTGGTAACAGTGAGAAGTTCCTCTGCTTCGACTAAAGTAAATTCTTCCAGATATTCTGTCTCCGACCAACTGTCCTCGATCACGTCCTCCCCGGGCCTCCACCCGTCCTCTTCCACAGGGGCGGCGGTGGTAACTGGTGGACGGACGCTTACTTGAATTGTGTCCCCGCTGCTTTCATGTTGTAACAGGACACACGGGATGCCTGTGTTCTCCAGAGACCATCTGGATTAGTGGGCCGGCCGCAGCAGATGGATTACCAGCCCTCCACTCTGAATGCTCTCCATTCACAGGTGGGAGCTGCGACCTTTCCTTTGAAGGACGGACAGGATCCACCGCTGCCGTTAGTCGATCCACTGAGGTGGACTAAGCCCAAGTGATTCCACGACACTAACACACACTCTCCATCTGTATGCAAATGACACCATATGCATGATCTACTGTCGGGTGCTCCGCGATTCCACTGGAGTCAATGCAGACTAATGCCTGCAGAGGTTTAACGTGGATTTTAAGAGTCACACAGACATTGGGTTTCCCACTTTTCTGGCTTATGTCAATTTAAAGATGTGCTTTGTCTCCTCAGCATCAACCTCATATTGCTTATGAGTTGTTAAATTAAAGGTTTGTTATCTATATATATTTAACTAGATATAGAAAAATATAAAACCACAAATATAAAGAAACTGTCCCACATGTCGTGTTAACAAGGCGACGATGCTACAAACTCTGTGACACTGTACTTCATCACTTTGGTAGATATTTAGTCAACGATCAGTTTATGGAATTTCTTCAATATTCATCAAGTGATTATCAGAGTTAGTTGGATTCGTCCTCCGGAAAACCACAATAATGTCTGGACCAGACCATCTAGTATTTTTTGGGGGTGTCTCTGAGGATGAGTGGAAACTTTGACCGGCCAGTGAGACAGATGAAAGGTCAGTTCTCCATCGGGCACAGAGGGAATCCATCCAATATTTTAGGTATGTAGTCTAACTGGTCCTGGAGAATAAGTCCTGAGACTACGGACGTCTGTAAGGATTCGTCCTCTCGGCCTCGTGAACGTCTATACAAAGGAAATGGTGATGGAAATATTTTTCCATCGCCACTTGAAATCACTACAAGATGTTCTGCTCTCCTGCCCCCGACTGCATGAGGTCATAACCTGGGATTAACGTGGCGTTGTGCTTTGAGGAAGAGCAGAGGAGCGACTGGTTCGAGCTGATAAACAGTCGTCAGACGGGAACCAGGTGAAGTCCCGCCGCCTGTTTCTGGTTCAAAGGGCTGATATCGAGCGGGCCATAAAAGTTTTGCCGATGTACTTTCTGCTTTCTTGTGCCGGACGTTATCAGCGACGTATATTTACGAGGTTCTGTGCTGTGCATGCTGGGCTGGATTTAAGGGCTTAGGGTGAGTCGCCCCTTTAGGTATCTCCATATGTGGAGAGAGGCTAACTGGGAAGATCTTTCACTGAAGGGAAGGAAATCTAAACACTATACCACATTTCCTCTTTAATCACATGTTTCAATCAGTGATTCACTGTCGGGCTGACGGCGTTCAGGTTGTCTGAGCATCTTCTCCCACAGGCTGGAGATAGAAGGAAGCACACAAGGCAGTAACTTAGATTCAATGACCTTTAGGATCCGCCTCGTGCAGCTTCCACCTCCTCAAAGTTGTGGGAGTTTGTTTTGATCACTGATGTCGTGACTTCATTGTGTAAACAAGAGTCGTGCTGGCAGCCCATCACAGAAAACACATAAAATATAAATCTGTCTAGAACCATATATTTTTCTTGTCACGTCTCTGCCTCTCGGAGGTTAAACGGGGACTGTCACTACAAAGTCACTTCCAAAGTATGAACAAGAAAAGCGAGATGTAGTCGACTGCAAAATGTCGTTAACTCGCTGAACTGGTTAAGATTGTAACTGTGTTTTTCCATCGTGAACCACTGAAGAAATAAACCTGTGTGTGTCTGAAACCAAACCATGCACTTCCTGATAGTTTGGAAATGTCCGTTGAGTTTCTCTACAGTAGCCTGCGACACTCTGAATGAAATCTGAGCTTTTAGGAGTATGAAGCACTATCAGAGCAGAACATGAGGGTATGAGAGAGGTGCTCTGGACTGTGTGATACAAACTAAACAGTGGAGGACTGGAGCAGATGAAAAAAGGGATTCAGGTAAAATACACAATTGCAAGTTGCACCGGTCAAACTCTACGCTGACGATGTTCTCTTATTCACACACAAGTAAGAAAAGTTGATTATCTGACATTGGAACGTTTCATTGTGCATAAAAAATATCCTGAAAACACTTTTTTGTCATTTTCTGCAAAGATACTTCCTGATACTTCATCTTTTCTGAGGATCTGGATGTGACCTCTGGACAAAGCAGTTTTACTATAATGGTTTTAACATGATAATCATTATTGGACCATTTCTGTTAAAGGCAGGAAACAAGCTTGGTCAATAACGCTGAACCCTGGAGGTCACTAATCGAGGGTCATCAATTATGAAATGGCCCCTTTTCTTTAAAAAAGAGCTCTGTTTGAATGAATCCACAAGGGAAGTAAACTGCTGTTAAACTGCATCTTTTATTCGTGGTCCATGTGGTCAGACCTTTAAAGTATGAGGCTTCGCCACATTCACACATCTGCACCGTGGAAAACGTTCTGATCCACACTGAATATTCAGATTTCAGTGTCCTGTGGTTCAACCGGGAGAAGAAGACACAATTAAAAAGCTCTTCTTCAAAGACTCCAGCAAATGAGCATCATCTAAGTCGCCGAGATCGTCATTAGAGCTCGGTGAAGAACAGTATGTCTCAAACCTTGACCTGTGCTGTCACCGTCGACACCCCCCCCCCCACACACACACACCACCACCCCCCATCACCAGACAGACACACACACACTCCCCAAAAGATGCTCGGAGATAAAAGCGAGTCGACCCGTCAGCCGTATGTACAGAGCCTGGAGATCTGAAAGGAGAAAAGCCATGAAAAATGGATGAGAGAAGAAATCCACTTCACCTCCCCCCCTGGAGGCTGGCAAACCCCCCACAGTGCTCCCACTCATAATCCCTTCTCTTCCTGCACACACACACACACACACACACACACACACACACACACACACACACACACACACACACACACACACACACACACACAGACACACTCAGGCACACACATACACGCGTACATGTGGTGTATGCAAACAGTAAGACACAGTATAAGCACACACCGCCCGGGGCCCTTTGGTAGGTGTTAGATTCAGGAGATACCACGATTTGATTTGACGCTACATTACATTAATACTCGTCCTTTATTACATATTCCATCTCATTCGGGGCAAAATCCTCATGAAACCGTTTTTTAAAATTCAAATCATTCTGCACATTTCCTTTGGTTTTGTGAATTTTTTTCAGTTAAAGATTTTGTGTTGACTCATTTCTTATTCAAAGGGCTAAACGTATATCCAGGTTCCTCGGCTGAAGCTCTCAGGCTCAGAGAGATGCTTGACAAATTTCATTAGTCACGCTTTCAATGGCGAGGCTCATATTAGAGAACCATTATGGCCTAAACGCTTGTTCAGAGGCAACAACAAGAACTCATTTACATGCAGGAGGAGATGAGCTGAGGTTTTCAGTTTCATGGGCAGGGAAATAAAAACTACATCCAGAAGATATTACCAAAATTAAGAATTAGAGAGTATAAGTGCTACAGCCATGTTAGGGTGAACCATAGACTGTATGTAAAGATGGACGACACGCCCCCACTTCCTCCCATTGTACAAAAATGAAGCCAAAGTATCTTGTGAATGGGAGCTGCCATCTGGCCTCATTTGGAGCCATAGTCTGCCCAGTAGATATGGTGGTGTCGAGGTCCTGCTGGTGCACAAGCTCGACCAATCACTAGTCTGTCTCAGCTGTCAATCAGGATGTTCACCCATATTTTATAGCACTGAGTTGCTAATTAAAACGAAATATCAATCAATCAATTATCTGAAATGACAGAAACCGAGAAAAATGTATTTTGAACCTTTTAGTTTGAATCTTGTTTCCGTCCACTGACATGGTGAAGGCCTACACTGCAGCCAGCCACTAGGGAGCCAACTTCAATGGCAATTCAACCAAAAGCTGTTTGACTGAAGTTAAACCTCATGACAACTGGTGGTTCATCCTCTGGGCACCACGAACGGCTGCACAAAAACCTCCTCACAATCCATCAAAAAGTTCTCGAGACATTTCAGTCCGGACCACAGTTGTGTATTGACCGACTGACTGACATGTTGCTGTCCCCGGAGGCACGCTGCTGGTGTGGCCACAAACCCCCACATGTGACACACACACACACACACACTCACAGACACACACTTGCACACGGTCCCTTCACCACCTGAGGCCCTTTACAAGGTGCGACCCAACTTGAGGCACTCACATGTACTCGTGACAGCGTGTGAAATGTCCCAGTCACAGCGGCTGCAGCAGCTCTGGCTATCGGGGGCCTCCTCTGAGGGCCTATCTGTCGGACTGGCAGTCGCCTGACGAGAAGAAGACGGAGACATCATGGGGGGGGGGGGGGGTGTGCTGCTGTCACACACACTCTGATTGGCAGCTTCTCTCTGTCCTGTTGTGTCTCCTGGTAGCATGTTATGTTTCTCTTACACGTCAGCGGGGCATGTTAAAGGAAAACTCGTTGTGGGTAATGTGCCGCCCCGGCGTGAGACTGTTTACCGGAACATGATCAACTGCAGCGTTTGACATAATGGAACTTTAATGACGTTCAAACAACGGCTAATGTCAACAGGTAATATTAATATCAATCAGAACGGGTTTAGTATCGATGATTGAGGCCAATTAGCCGCCGTAAGTCAAAGCAATCATATCATAGAGAGACAACAGTTAACGGATGACTGACTTGTTGGTTTATTTGTCGACAGATTAATGGAAGAGTGTGTGTGTGTGTGGGGGGGGGGGGGGGGGTAGGAACCCATTCAATTTAGCTGCAGACGCTGATTAAGGGTCAGAACCAGGACTTTCTTTAACTATCTGTTGGTAAAGAGTCTTATCGATCACACACGGCTCTGCCATCAGGGTTCAGCGACTTGCTCAAGGACACTCTGACGTGAAGACAAGAGGAGATCGGGGATCGAACCACTGACCTCTGTGGTTAGCGGACGACCCACAGTACGTCCTGAGCCAGTGCAGTCCTGACAAAGAAATCATTCAGGTCATCAGACCACTTTATGTTTCTACTACAAGAACTAAACCATCATTCCTACCCTACACTACTCAAAATCCACTATAGACCTTTATGAGGGAGGAAGAACTCACAATGAGCATTGTTATAGTTGTGTCACGTTATTAAGTCACATTAATTAACTGTGCTTTAACGGGTGCTGACCTCCATGATTACACTTTATCTCATCTGCACCCACAAAAGAAACACAAACCAAAGGCCCTGCAGGGTATAGGTTATAGAGAGTGAATTCAATATATGTGGGCGAAACAATATTAGGCACCAATAACACAACATAACCAGACATATTAAGTGAGAATACAAAATAACCTGTTTTTATTTGCACATTTAATTTATTCTTTATTGCAATAGATTGAGACTGGGGTGGTGAGTGGTGCTCAGACAGTAGAGGGCGCTCTACACTTCTGAAACGCAGTGTGGTGGATTTAAGAGGAGTCTTGATTAAAAAAGTGCTTTTAACAACCATTAGTGCTGAAACAGATGAATTCAAAATAAAAGAGAATACATCCAGGCAAGAGGATTAAATAAATCGTGTCACAAAATGGATTAAGTCAAATCTTGCAGTTTTTAAAACATCATAATGATAAAATAAAAGCGAATAGATTAATGTCAGGAAACAACTAAATGTTCCATGTTCACTGTAAATTGAATATTAAGTATAATCACGAGTCAGGAGTGGTTTTAAAAGTTTAGTTTTATGGATAATAAAACACACACAAAAGAAAAGATCCTCCATCTTTGTCTTTGTGCTCAACACAAAGTGGAATCTAAACCCAACACAGGTTGTCATATATAGAGAGGGAGCTGATCATATCTGTGGCTGCGTTTTAATTAAAGACGCTTTGTCCGCACTGTTCAAATGAAGCTCAATGGTACAGAGGCAGCATAATTCAAGTTTTGGGAGGAGGAGGAAGAGGAGGGTGGAGGAGGAGGAGGAGGAGGAGGAGAGGGGGGGTCATTATACTATTGTCCGCCCCTTAATCCGGTTGGCTCAGAGACTGCCCGCAGGCCAATTTGTAAGTGGTTTGCGTGGCTGCCAATCAAATCAGACATCCTCTCCTCCTCAGGCTGTGGCTACGAAACATCTCAGTTGCTGTGTGGAGAGATTTGACGGAGGGATCCTCTGTGCATGGACCGTCACACTGCGCTGCAATCCTCTCTCTCTCTCCCTCCACCTCGCACACACACACAGACACACACACACGCGCCTACACACACGCATATAATGGCTCGGTGAAATCCGGGACGCACACGGCGGAGGAAAAAAAAACGCGCATGTGAACAATCGTGCGTTCTTGCATGTCAGGAGAGGAGGAACTCGTCGCCGGGTCGTGTGTTTCTCCCCGCTTCTTCTTCTCCCCCCCCCCCCCTCATGTCACTGTGATCCACCGGAGGCATGTGGAACCACCGCACCGGGACCAGGAGCCGCTTCCCGATCACAGGGTGCCTGCTGCTGCTGACGCTATGGACGGAGGTGAGCTTCGCCTCTTGTTTATTTCTCCTCAGTGATCCAGCCTCGTGAAGGATGCGTGATTCCTGCCGCGCGTAAAAAAAAAAAAAAAAAAAAGAACCCAACCAACCCCATTTTTTTGTTTTTTTTATAGAAATCAATTAAACGTGTTTTTCAATGTCAAAAGTTGGGTGGGCGTGGGCCCGACGCGAGGCGCATTCATCGATAATTGCATCGCGTCGCCGTCAGTTGTGCAGCGTGTGATCGAGTCCCGGTGACAGGGCTCGAGACAGGCGCCTCTCTCCATGTTGGGTTCTCACCCCACCGAAATGATGATGTGCGCAGATTGGAACAAGTTGTGGTTTCAATTTGGGTCGTTCTTGCTTCTGTAAAGATGAAGAAGAAGAAGAAGGAGACAACACCCCCCCATGCTGCAAAGTGTCCCCTGTCACGTGCTCCATTCATGATGCAGCACATTATTTGGGCACATTTTTTAACATGCGCCAAATGTTGGGTTCCGACGCCACTTGTCTTTACGCACCGGTTCAAGCAGCCCTAACACCCTCCCACACACCCCCACACACATCCACCCTGCTGTATGTCTGATTCCCTGTCTTCTAACCCGACGTGTGTCCCTGCAGGTGTCCCAGTCAACCGGCTATTTCGAGCTACAGCTGATCTCCGTGCAGAACGTGAACGGGGAGCTGGCGGACGGGGAGTGCTGCGACGGCTCCCGGGGCTCCCAGGACCTGCGCTGCACCCGCGACGAGTGCGACACGTACTTCCGCGTGTGCCTGAAGGAGTACCAGATGGAGGTCACCACCAGCGGCGCCTGCACCTTCGGATCTGGATCTACGCAAGTTCTCGGTGGAAATATGTTTTCTTTTAAGAGCGGCAGGAGCAACGCGAACAGAGGCGACGAGCCCGGCAGGATTTTGATCCCCTTCCAGTTCGCGTGGCCGGTGAGTGGACATGTCTCTGAGACCCTTGTCTTCTTAGGAGAAGCTGGTTGGGGAACCACAGGGGGGGGGTTTGAAGGGGTCACTCATTGGTGCATGTGTTCAGAAACAACATCAACATCTAACGAACCACATTCTGCTTCGTTTGACTGAAGAACACTCCTATGGAGAAAAGTTCATTCACTCAAAATAAGTTCCTCAACGTTACATCTCTTAATGCAACAAGGTTTGATTTATAAAACACCAGAAAGCTTACAACCAGAACCCCAAAAGTACAAGATTGTGTCAACAAACGTGTAGTCTTGTCTCACTGATTGTCCCAAAACCCCCGAAATATTCAATTTACTTACTTGAAATGATCAAAAGTTGCACATTTTCACATTTGAGAACCTGGAAACATCAACTTCAGTCACATTTCATCTTGAAAAATAACTTGGGCGACTAATTGATGAGCAAAATATAGCAGTTAAATCGTCATTTGTGTCAATAATCAATGAAAGGACTGATTGTTGTGTCGGTGGAAGTTCTAGACAGAAATAACCTTTTTGTAAAGTTCCAGTTTTACATATAACCAAACCAACTTTGGGGCCAAAATGTACCTTTGGGGTCCCTGTGTGAGGATGAAGGGGGGGGTTGGTCATGTCTTGGCAGGGTCCCGTCCTTTACGAGAATTGACACACATCACGGCTAAATGATTGCGCGCTCCACCGGGATCCGGTTGCAGCTACAGTGCTCCACGGTGTCATCTGGGTCATCTTTTAAAGTCGCCTTGATATACGAGCGCTGGCTTTGTTCCAATCCTCCAGCTTGCACCTGCCAGGCCCGTGATGGGGTCGTTAGACAGGGGGAAATGCTTTTGATATGTGGACCCTCCAGTTGGGGGTGGGGGGGGGACTATGCTTACTCCTCTAGTGGATAAAACCGTTAAGGCAGAGCTCTAATTCATCAGGGTAACTTCATCTCGGATTGTCCAGACTTCAGCTGGTTACTGTTGGATGAGTCAGGGGGCAAACGACAGAG
Organism: Platichthys flesus; assembly: GCF_949316205.1. NCBI lineage: Eukaryota > Metazoa > Chordata > Actinopteri > Pleuronectiformes > Pleuronectidae > Platichthys > Platichthys flesus. The sequence continues at coordinate 18,042,789 of NC_084962.1, forward strand.
GAAGCAAAAGTTAGATTCGACTTAATGTGGAAGTGCCTGGTTTGGTTTTCGGCAGAATGGGAACTGGGCTGAAGGGGGGGGGGGGGGGGGGGGGGGGCACACCTCCATTGTCGCCTGGTGTGACGTAGGAGCATGTGCTGTGTCCGCGGGCCCGGCCTGGACGGATGCTCCAATTAACTCCCTGATATAATCATGATTGAGTGACATTATTGTGCGAGCGTGAAAAAGACGTGTTCAGCCGAAGTGTTCGATGCCCTGGGGGCAGTGGTTCTGTGTGTGTGTGTGTGTGTGTACTGCTGACTGGTTTTAACACCCCTTCCACCCCACAGCTTCCACCCCTGCTGTGGGTGCCAGGAGGCCCCTGGTGGCCCCTGGCAATTAATCTTGTTTTACAGCAGATGAGTGATAGCTGACGGATTAGGCGTGTGAAGAAGGTGTGCAGGCAGGGAGGAAGAACAACGCTGTAGTGTTGTGCTGAACACACTCGGAGCGGTTTGTTGGCTTTAGCTTTTGTTCCTCCTTGATTCGAACAAACTTACTGTAAATAGCTTCGGTCTGTGTCATTGCTCCAATCGCAGCTTGTGTCTGATTCAGACTTTTTGCTGCAGTGGAAGTGGAGTTATTATAGAATGAAGGAAGTTCTCTTCACTTGGAACAATGGGCTGTAGAAACAGAATATGTGCCTTTCATTTTGAAATGTAGTCGCAAGTGAAGTATCTCCATGATCGGCTTTTGGGAAAATGAATTGATATGTAAGAGCTTAAGAGATAAAAGTCTAATTCTGTTGAAATGTGATGAAACTAATAATCAGCAGCTCACTGTGAGATCTTTCAAAAAACAAGGAACATACGTTTTTGTCCCTTTTTTGTGTTGAAAGCATCAAATGTGTGATTCAGCCTCCGTCTTTGTGCGTTTAATGATTTCAGGGTTCCCTGCAGCTGAGAGTCGCTTTAGTGAATTCACAACCCGCTTTTTTTACTAAGGTTTTTTAAGCTTCAGGGCAAAATGGCAAAGGTGTGATTTCACACAGTAAAGGCCATATGTTTATTGAGGGACGCTATTGTTAAGACCATCAGGTGGGGGGGGCGTTTACCACCTGAGCAAACCCAACCATGGGTAGTTTTTTTTAAAAGCTACATGCATATAAAAGCGCTCCCCATCACTTACTGTATGAAGCCCTGGGCGTCTCTCACTTGAAGCTCTTACTGACACCTCGAGGAGGAGGTGAAGAGGGCTATTCTGGTGTGTTGTCTTTCTGCTAAGTGGCCCTGGCTGATAGCGGTGCACTATCCCGGTGCCAGATGTCACGGCGGGCCTGCGGGGTCACTTGCAGTGGCGGCGTTGTCGCTTTCCTCGCTGGAGAAAACAAAGATGCAGTGTACTCTTGGCTGTGTCGCCTGGCCGGCTGCCCGTGGACACCAAACGAGGGGATGGACCATTCTGTCATCTCCAGCCCGGCGTCTGAATCAACCCCCGCCTCCCCCGAAAAATGGAAGTTCATGCAGGAATGGTTCTGAAATGCGAGGAGTGTCCTTTTTCTGATCCGTCCTGAGTCATGCAATCCACGCATCATTTGTGTAGAAGAAGCTGACACAACCATGGCATGAATGGCATCTTGTCTGTGCAAGTGTGTGCAGGTTGAGGACAGATCTCGGCTCAGTCAGCATCCCAAAAATAAATATTTACATAAAAATCGTCTCAGCCAAACCCAGTGCAACACTTACCAGCGTCTACGTTCCTCATATTGAACCATTTCCCCCCAAAATTGTGTTTTTCAAATTAACCATTAGATCCCCAGTTGTTAAAAATACCTTTTTGATGCTTTCTGTTATTGGGAGTTGGGATTAAAGCCATTTCTCACAGTGCACCTCTCCTCTGCTGGTTTAGTGCAGAGCAGTCGATGTGTAGCAGTGGATATCATCGGGTCGTTTCTGGGAAGTGGTGCAGCTTCTGTGAAGAGATGGAGATCACAGCCTCCTCTCCCTCCAGTCATCATCACACCATGCTGATACAGTCGATAATGGCTGATTGCATGATGCTTATCCATTGTCTGGGAGCGTACAGATGAGTCTGTATGTTACTGTCACGTCTGAGCTCTGCCAACGCTCAGTAATCTAGAGTAAATTACCACTGGATGCTGATTTCTCACCTTATGAGGATCTGTAGAGCGTCAGTTCAATTGGAATTGTCCAGCCTAGGGGGATGTTTTTACTGGGGAGACTATGACCGATGGTACTGCAGTTTCAATGCGTTCAAACAATCCAACTCATTTAAGAAATAGTTCAACCTTTTGGGAAACAAAGCAATCGATCAACGTGAATGTCCAAGTGCGACTCTCCGCCTGACCTACTGGTATAGAGTCCGTAGGAAAATCCATGTGAGAATCCGATGGGGGGGATACACCCGCGAGCGACAGATGCAAAAATGAACAAACTAAAAGAAAACAAATGATGGTGAAAAAGCGGTGACACACACGTGGAAGATACCAACGAAGATGTCTATGGAGATCGTTCTGTGTTGTGCATGTCTGAAAACGAAGATGAATCCCTGAAAACACTCTGTTTTAGCTCCATGTTTGGTCTCCACCTCCTTAGATCTGACTGTAGAGTAATAGCTAATAGAGTATTTACTAATAGCACCAGTATGTTCACCTGAAGCTTCTTATCTGATGGTTGGTGTTGAACAGGTCGTGAACACTGGGTTATTATTACGACCCTGACGTGAAAATCACTAAACGAACTCTCTCTCCTCACGTTGTTATTTGATTTAGTTTAATTCTAATAAAGATCTTTTGTGGACGTCAGACATGAAGCAGCCATCTGACTGAGTTAAGGCCTCGTTTGCTCCGTCTGATCGAGTTTCCGTTTTCTTTCCGTGCTGTGTGTGCACTTCAGGAGAGAGAGACAGAGATGTCTTACTCCCATTTGATCACTAATGACATTTGCTGGTGGAATTTCTCTGCCCCCCCCCCCCCCCACCCCCTGCTGCATCAGCCGGACGTCCGTTCGATGCCTGTAACTGTATCCGCTCTCAACCTGGATGTGTATCCGACCTGCGTTGTCACTGAGCCGGTGAATGGACGCGTGTAGTCACGAGTGTTCCCGGTACCCAGCTATTGGAGTGTAGAGATGATGAGGGTATGAAGAGTGTGAGCTGCTCGTGGCCTCTCTTCAGCCGCTTGAAGCTGATCATCTCAAAAGTGGGATGTGCAAAACGACCTCATTCACATTTTTAACAAGTTAATCTGCACGGACCTGCTGGAAATCGTTTTTTCCTGGAACGGACCCAAACTATGTGAATGGTTTTTGGCTCGCAGCTCCGGTCGTGCGTATGTCAAACGCAGAGCGTGCGGCGTGTGGCTGTCAGATTTCTTTTTGTGCTACTGTTAAGCATTGATGTGCATGACTTTTTCTTTTATGCACACAAGACAAAAAAAGTGGTATTAAGTCCTTTTCAGGGAGGGATATCGGGACCACACAGGTCAAGGGTGGTGTCCCATTCACACCCAGTTTTCTGGTCTATTTAATTCAGAGAAATGGAATGAACAGACACACTCGAGGATTAATGTGTTTCAATCTGTTGTACAAACATTATGACCTGTAGTGTTTGTAAGAGGAACAACCAGAGAAATGGAGACGGGTTCAAATCCAGGTTACAAAAGGTTGCAGCTGCATTTGCAGATTCCAGGCATTTAGGGAATCTGACGCTGATTGATAATTAAGCTTCATATTTGAAACCTTTACTGGTAATGAAAGGGGGAAGCTCAGTAACTGGTATATGATGACTTGTAAGGAGTCGTCTGGCTTGAAAGGAAAGGTGTGTGGACAAAAGGTTCCTAACAGGGACTCGTTGTCTGAATGAGCTGAATTTTGGTGCATCTACATCTCTGTGCTGGAGAAGCTGAAATATTCCCCCGTATCATTTTGATGCTAGTTTTTGGTGCAACACGAACAGAGAACACTAGCCCTGAGCTTTTCTGTTTTGGAATCCCTGATCGATATCAACACTGAAAACTACACACCCTCTTATCTACTGCAGTAGGTTTTTCTTCAGCTCTTAGCGTAGGTGTTTATTCTCTGTGGGAATCATGGATGAGGTCGACTGGCTGCGTTTCTTTCCACTTATTAAAGTTTGTAGTTTGTATTGATGATAAAATGGATCGGATCTACACTCATTTCTTTTATTTTTAATTGGCAAAGGTGGGGTTTTACTTTGTGAATGCAATACGATTCCTTCTGCACGATACAGATACATTACAGTGCTTGATATTGAAGAAACAGGACAGAGGCTTTAGTGGAGGTCTATTCAAACATTTAGATTCTGTACATTAACCCCCCCCCCCACCCCACCCCTCCACCCACCCTCTCTCCTCATCTCTCTTAGAGACTGCAATTAAAGCACTAGCTATATTTTGGATACACACACACACACACTCTAACACACACACACACACACTCACACACTCACATGGTTAACCACACCTGATACGGAGCTTGTCAGAGCTGTTGCTAGGTGACGGCCACATAGGCCTCCAGTAAACAATTATCTCTCGTCTCCCTCCCCCCCCATCCTCCCTCCACTGGTCCCAGTGAGTCTGGTTTTAAAGCCACTCACACGCGGGGCCTCACCTGTGATGCAGCTCCGCTCTGTATTGATTATGCAATTAGTCAGTCAGGGCCGGACTCCAGAGGTGAAGTGGCAGCTTTTACTGAGACGTGCACGAGGGCGTGAGTGCACGGTTTCATCGCCTCGTCCTTTTAATGTGCTGCAGAGAAGCTTCTCCGTGCAGTAAAGATCCAAAAATATCCAGTCATAACGGCCTCACACGGCAAATTGGTATTCAGGGTCTGTGCTGCTGTTTCAAAATAAAAGCTCTCTGGTGATGCAGGCCTGTGGAAGAGTGTCCACTGGGAGTTACTACAAAATAAAATCAAAACCGCTGAGCAGAGACCGTACATCCAGGGGAAGATTTAGTTTGCTGCATCACTTTGGTTCTTAATCTGCTTCCTGTTCACACTGGCCTATGTGAATGGTCATGTGATTTCAAGAGTTTCTGTTGCTGTGCTGAGACCTGGTCTGGATGGAGAGATCTCTGTTTGAAATGCTGCTGATCAATAAATGAATGAGTTTGCATGTGGCTCTCTCTGCAGTGGATGTGGAGATCTGTCCTGATTTGCAGCTTCACACTGTGGGACAGTTACAACCAGGCTGGATTACAGTGTCTGAGGGAAAAATCCTGAGAGCAAACACATGAGTAACACTTCTATCTATGTGCCTTAGATTAGATGATAAGATCTTTCAGGATTTCTGGATTAGTTTCACTTTAAGGGGTTTATATTTAATCTTTTAGTCTGGCACAGTTGAAGATTTTTTTTTGCTTCTCGTCTCAAAACGAACAATAAAATGCAGTTTCATAACTTGACAGTCCGTAGTGTTTTCCATGTGCCTTCATGTGTAACCACGGGCTTGCATTCTAAATTTTAAATCGGCAAAACAAACAAAAGATCCTGTTGAATTCATAATATATTTTGTGCAAAGATGTAGTAGGAGAGAAAGTTCTTCTGCTCTGTTGCCTACAGACGTGTGTGTTGTTGTTTTGCTCATTAACAGAGTTGCTGTGTGTGTTTTGTCTGCACAGCTTCCCTGTAGAAACCTGTGGAGACTGAACTCTCACTACAGTGTGATCTGTGTTGTGATGAATGTCTCCACCTTATTTGTCGTCTTTCTGTGATTTCAAATCAGACACCGAGTGTACAGGCAGGAAACAACAGCTTGTAGGTTCCTTCTTCATTTGCAGCCCCTTCTCTTACTGAAGCGATGTGTTTTCAGCTCTTCAGATTAAGAGTTCTCGGGTCCAGTGGCGTTTCTTCTAATTTTGGACGTGTGTTTCCGTCTGGGTCGAGATGCCCCAGTTTCCCTCTGGTGCTGTCCTCCTTACCTACTTCACTTATAAAGCTGTGAGTCCAAAACTGTGTCTCAAACCTTAAAAAGCTAAGAATCTGGCTTCAAACGAAACCTGTTCACCATGAAAAGTAAATATGCTAGAATCCCTGCTTGCAACCTGCAGCCACGTTGTATTAGAATACTCTCATTACTCATGTTCAGGCTGGTGCCTCACATGGACTGAGTGGCCTCTTCACTTTTGAATGTTTAAAACCAACATTCAAATTGGTTGGTTTGGTGGAGACCTGTGCATGTTCTGAGTTGGTAGTAGTTTATCAGTAGCTATAACAAAATCATAATTTTCCTTACTGGCTGGTATCCTGTCACTTTTCATTATACATTTCTGCAGTTTGTTTTATTGTTGTTATTTAACTGCTGCCTCTAGTGGTTGACATGTTATTGACTGTGGAGCCTGCTTTGATATTCTCAGCAGTCAAAGCTAGAATGTGAAGAACCAGTAGAAGTAAAACATATTCTTGCTTTTGCACAACCTGAATCCTGAATGTATTGACGATTACTCCACACTGTGTATTGAAATTGATTGTGTGTCTCGTTTGTTAATGAAAAAAACAAAGAGTCCTTGTGTTATGATGCTGCAGGTATTCCTGTGGGTGCAGTCGTACGCACGCCAAAGAAACCTTGATTAATCTCTCTCGAGTCTGAAGTCACATAACGCGTGTGACACACGCTCCACCTGCTCCACCGACTGAGGCCACAATGATTGTTGTGCTCGGTGCCAAGTGTGTTGGAACCATGTGTTTGGGGCATTGCATGGCTTCTATTAAATGGTTGGCAAAAGAGAGATGACCGGAAATGACACAGACGGGAACAGAGGCTCCCAGCCGGACTCAGACTGGGGACATTCCAGCCTTGTGTCACCACTCCGCCACTGGGATACCCCCAAAATCTGCATATGCACAGTAGAGCTGTAGAAAACAGGCAGCATGTAAATATTATATAATGTTGCACAACTGAAGATCAACCCTTTGATAGAGAAATCCGCTTTACAGCACTTTATAAAGTAAAAGAAATAAAGGAGGAATAGATCCAGAATATCAACTGTATCCTTCAGTAAATAAAGAACTGTCAAGGTCTCACTTGAATCTCAGGTATAAGTACAACGTGTACCACACAGATCTGCATAATAGGTTTGTGCGGTTGTGAGTATTTCCGTTCAGTTTGAACACACTGTACGTGTGTGTTGCTGTGGCCCACTGCATCCCCTGCCTCTTGTTAAATGAATGGTGTGCAGGTGCTGCAGGCTCCTTGTGGGGGTAATTAAAGCACGTCATTACATGGGCAGTTAAATTGTCACTTTACTGTTGAACCTGTTTGAAATGATAATGGCGCTCAGCTGGAGGCGGGGACTTGTATTGCTCTCCAGCCTGGCGCCCTGTTGCTTCGGATCAGGAATTAGCCTGTTTAATATTTCTGAAGCGTTTCTATTGCCCTAATGGCTCCGTGACTTCTGAAGGCACATTAACACCTCAGGGAGTCGTTGACAAATATCCGAGGGTGCACGAGAACCGAGGGTTTAACTCCCAAACCTAAAGTTGTTGAATGCTTCTTTGCAGACGACAAGTGCAGAGTATTAAAAAGTGTCACCACACATTGTTTCTGTGACTTCTAGCCTCGTTAGACCAGTGCTTTCAGATAAGAAGCTTAAATTCATTAATAAATTCATATGCTTCTCATTTAATTGACGTTGTCCTCTGGTATTTTTATGCAAATGTGCATGTGTTGATGTTTGTGTTGCGTAGTCCTGGATCCTGCTGGTTAATTAGCACCAGGAGGGGAGGGGTTTGTTGTATTGGAAGTGCATGGGTAATGACCCTGTTGGCATAGTAGCGGCATGCTCAATGGGCCGTGTGTGTGTGTGTGTCTGTGTGAGTCTGCGTGCACAACCGGTACGCACCAGCCGGCCAAATGCCTTGTCATCAATGTGACATCTCTTGGCACTGGACTCTGGCAAACTGTGGGGTGTTTGTGTCCAGCGGAGATGTGACTGTGTTTGTAACCTGCGTCCACAACCACACGTGTAGTTGTAAACCTGAATGTAAATATTGTGCCGTAATAGAAGATGGAAAAAACCACATGAGGTCAAACGAACTTGGCACTTGGTGACAACCGCCGCTGTGAGTAGGATGTCTATGTTTAGACTGGAGCACAAATGAGAGTCTGGCTCATGGGCCAGAGGTGGTCCCGTCTCAATCAATCCAACACTCTAGACAGTGTACTTATCATTTGTCAAGTAAATAAGTCAAATACTCACTGGTACACGCTTCTCAAATGTGAGGAATCTACTGGTTAGTCTTTACTTATTGGGAACTATTTCAATACTTTAAAAGATGTTGGACTACTGGGGCTCTAAAAACTGTAATTGGGTTAGGCATTAATTGGCAAACTTTGAAGGGAAACTGGTCAGTTAAGGATCCAGCTTTCAGGTTGTAAAGACGTGCCAAGACTTCTTGTAGATACAAACATTGATTCCACTCCAATTTTGTCTACCTTGAATCCTTGGAGAGGTGCAGCACCGATTAGTTTGATGTCAGAAAGAATCAAACAAGCTGGATGGGTCTTGTCCGACCCGCACTGCAAACATCATCACCACGTTTGCAAGGATTTTGCCACTGGACATGTTTTGATCCTCGCCTCTGAACAGATTGAGGAGCTGGACCATGAGAGATTTACGTTTGAGTCCGATCCTCAGGCCAAAGGTGACGGGAGGCTGCTTCATTTCACATTTGCTTTTATGTCTCCCTCTTTCATCTAGAGAACGTAGCATCAAACCCCCGAACTCTCTTTGCCTCTGTAGCTGAGGGTGTCTAGGCTTTGTGCCCTCCAGTGTCATTAGTAGTTAATTATACCAAATGACTTCCCTTCCAGTTTGTCTCAATTAATTGTGATAAAATATGCGACTGGGAATTTCAGGGTTGATTGATTACATTGGACTAATATTCATCCTGTGATTCCTCATATTGAGGCAGCTAATAATCCCCATTAGGAGTGATGGAGCACCAGTGTGTAGTTCTGTCTGTAATTTCTAAGATTTGTGTTGGAAGACGGTGCTTTTGTGTCCAGAGACGACACAGCTTGGTGCCCTTGCTCTGGAACAGTGTAGACCCAGCCCTAGTAAAACCAAAAGCTGGGATTGACATCACAGATTAATGAAGATTACACGCAGTGATTACTGGCCACGGGATGAATCGTGATGACCTCATGTCCCATCAGAGGGCAATAAATCAGGAGACGTCAGCGGAGAGATCCCTGTGGAGGAGCTGGGAACTGGGAGGTGTACATTCAGGTCACCTCCCAATGACACGGGAAACAGAAATAGCTCAAGGTTACGGACGGCGTTTTACTGGAAGTGCTCATCTGTGATTTTTATAGTTATTGCATTAAAGACATTGTAAAACTGCAATAGGAATAAATCCCCAAGCTCAGCCCGAGACTGGGCAGATACTGGTCATTCAAGCCTCGGCTCCTCGACGCAGATGCACCCTTCTATTGATGGGATTACACAGCCGGCCTGGATCTCACATTCTTGGTTTTCTTCTGATGCAAACACTCACGTCGCCCCACATGCAGAGCGCTGACCCCTCTTTTGAAAAAGGAGCGTGCAGATACTATGCTTAGTGACCCCGACCTGCCCCGGCTTCCAGTCTCCCACAGCCACCTCTCTCTGTTCCCCGTCGATTCTCATTTCAATGGCCACCTTCCACTCAGTCATCCGCCGCTCCTCGTGGCGTGGGAACCTACACCTGTGGCTCTCCCCAGACCTCACCACTATCTCCTCCTCTGCCTCCACAAGAATGGCCTTTTGTGAAGACTCGGTTGACCCTACCTGGATTCAATAAAGGGACAAGGGCTTGGACCATTGTGTGATGCAAAGATGGCACTTTAGTGTTACATAATGTTGGGAAAACTGATTCCCAGAGTATCTGACACAGAACCATCTTCTTTTTTTTTTTTTTGTCTCCATGCCCTCCTTCCCTGACTTGAAACTTAGGATTTCTCTCAGTAAATCCTCTAATCCACTCGGGGAAGGGCCAGGTTGGGTTTTTTGGAGATTTGACTGACTGAGGATTCTTCATAGTCTCTGATAGTCATCTGAAATGTTGTTGTATGTTGTGTTGACTAAAAGGTCAGGTTAATAAATGAGTTATTTTTTTTAAAACAGATTGTTATTTCAACACTTTTGTGAGAACCACCGTCTGCTTTTCTTTTCTTTTTTTTTAAAAACTTTAGCCATGCAACCGTCCTGCCCAGGCTCAGTTGCACACATGCTGACACTAATTGTCCTCGTGCTGACTGTGTCTCTTCGTGGACAATGGTTTTGATTGGGATGGGGGTGAGTTACGGTGTTGGGACAAGGGTCTTTGTTCAGTAGCCTTTCCCCCTTCCCTCCCCCACTTCTCCCCTTTATCCCCCTGCCCATCCACCTATCTTGTTCCATCCATTTGGGCAGCTGTCACTTAATCCAGCTAATCACAGACTGGGATGGTCTGTGGGAAACCAGACAAGTCCGTGGCTTTGCTCAAGCCCAACACACACTGACTCGGGGGACTATTTAACCAAACATTTACAACATGGAGGCATGCGAGCAGGCCTGGCTTTTGGGTAAACCCAGAGGTCGGGGTCACAGTTCGGGCACCTGCTCTTTCTTTGGTCTGTGGTTGAGACTTGTCTGCGACACTTGCAAAGTCCTGCATATCTTCCTAAAGATCGACATCACTCGTCTTTAGGCCACTTGTAGTTCTTCTTGTGTGCATTGGCATACACACACACACACACAACCACAAACCCACTCGCATGCTCAGTCTGGGGCAGCCAGCCCACCCTTTTGTGGCCGGGGGGAGGGGAGATGGGTGGAAAGGTCAGAAGCCGAGCTACACATCGTGGGATGATCCACGTTTATGTCAAATAATCCATCTCTGAGGCTGCATCTGTTGTGCGTCTACGGTTGGACGGGTGGGCGAGCGTCCGGCAAACGGCAGCACGAGTTACCGCACACCGCCTCCCTGTGCCTGAACCCCAAAATCCCCCTCTCCTCCAGCCGGTCTACTCTCAAACATCTCCTCCAGCCCAGCCTCGCTCCTGAAGTCTCACGTCCTGCCGGGAGCTACAGCCTCATGCAGCTGCACCACCCGTCGTCCAGGCTCTGACCCGAGCCCTTGAGCTCACCTCTGTCCCATCATCTTCCATTCCCTTCCCTTGTCACCCGTGGTCCTCCACAATAACACTCCCCTCCCCTTCCTCCCGCCACCACCCACAGCCAGACAAGCCTACTTAATCCCACAGCCCAGCAGCAACCAGCCTACCAGCTTGTTGGTCCCCCAGATCAACAACACAGACACACACACACACACGCATGCACGCACAAACACACACACACACACACGCACATGACACACAGACACATTTCCCAATCCCCCTCTCTGTCATTTCTCTTTCCATCAAAGCGACCGCAAGTCCCTCCAACACTTCCCCAATTTGTGTGTTTGTGCCACACACACCCAGACTGGCGTCCTGCCGGTGACTTTACAGTAGAGGTCACGGCAGTCACACTGTGGCTACTACAACTGTCACTGGTGCTGACGTAATGAATGCTATTTAGGTCAGCTGGTTGCCTAGCAGTGCGGCACCAGCTAGATTACTCCTGTGATGCTGGTTAGCTTGGTTAGTTTCTGTGTGTGTGTTTGTGTGTGTCTCTGTGTGTGTGTGTGTTTGTTTGTTTACTCAGACCAGGGAATTATTGTATTATTCAATCAACAACTTCCTAATGTGCTTTAAGTTTCAAATCAATATGTACATAAGCTAATATTTTGGTGCATTTAAATATGTATTTCTGATATCAGTTAAACTAATCTGTTGTAATTGTCCAACTAGTAATGATGCTGTTGGGATAAAAATAGGAAAGTTTTGACCCAATAGAATTATTAATCCGGATAATAACGGGAAGATCAATTGATAATGCAAAGCTTTAGTTACTGCCCTAATAGCCCCCCCCCCCCACACACACATTTAAACCGAGCTATTAATGTAAAAATTGCATAAAACAAAAAAACGGAGCAGAAAATCCTCACATCTGACTCACAGCAAATATTCCATGACTAATTGATAAAACTAGATTAATGGAATAAAGAAGATTAATAAATGAATCTCAAGGTAAAACACGTTTAATTAAAGCACAGTTCCTGTCTCAGCAGTAAAGCAAAACTGGGTGTGAAACCAGATAATCCCCATAGCCACTGGTTTACCTCACAGTCTGACAGCCAAGGACAAAGCCAGGCCGAGTTCATCTCACACAAGCTAATATTGGCAAAGTCACCTTCTTAATGGAAACCATTACCTGATGAGGCTTTGTTTGTTGTGGGCTTTCAGAAACCATGGGGTACAGTGAGGAGATAAGAACATAAAACCTTTTGGGTCTCGGTAAGATCCAGACCTGTGATCCAAATATTTACTGATCTGTTGGTTAGTATATATTGCAAGTTACAAATCATATAAGATAAATACAAATGGCCAGTTTATTGCACCATAGAGGGAAAGCATCCTGTGAACTGGCCCCTTGCACTCGATGATCTCTGGATCTGTGGCCTTTCCCTCAGTTGAACTCCATCATGCCAGTCTACACACTCCACATACGGTCACACGACTACAACGCAGCCCTGGAAGATTGGTGTGGTACTTCCCTCACATCCTTTCCTCTCCCCGGCAGCTCCTCTTGGCCTCGTCCACCAGTCGTACTCATCTCACTCCCCTCCTCTCTGAGTCGTTGGGTTTCACCGGCAGCGTAACTCGAGCACCTTTCGGGGGAAAGGAGGCCAAGTTGCATATACGAGACTCTGTAGTTGCATGTGATATCGATTTTTGTATCATCTCTTGCTCAGTGTTAGTGTACGTGTGCGTTTGTAGAAGAGCTGCTTCACAATGACTACAATATCTGTTGCAAGCACAATTAATGTACTTTATTAACGAGCTCACTGAGAGAAATTTTGTTATGCTAATTTATATCCAGCATAACATTAATTCCCACCAGCTGTATCTTGTAGAAGTATTGATTGTGTTTCTTAAAGAGGGTTATAGAGTTTCCTTATACCTCAGTTGTTGTCTGGTGTGTGTGTGTGTGCACACTCATGCAGTGTTGTGTTACAGTAGCACATCGACACAGTTGTTTATACCTCCCACTATATGAAGGCTGAAGTTTCACAGATCACAGTTGCAGCCAAACAAAATCAGCAGGTGGACAAACCCAACAACGAACTCGTCGGCTTTGTGGTTGCAGTTATATTGTCGTTTATTATATCATAATCATAATCATAATCATAACTGTTTCTTTCTTTTCTCTGCAGCGGACGTACACGTTGATTGTTGAGGCCTGGGACTGGGACAACGACACACGAAGCAGTAAGTCTGAACTTCACATATAATCTGTGTCAATGCTGTGGCTTCTACTTTAGAACTTTAACTTGAGTTTTATCACATTACTACAAGGATTGTTATCGTTGAAGCACAAATCTCAATACTCCGAAGGGATCAAAATCCCTTTAAACCCCCTGACCCTCTTTGAAAAATCATTTTTGCCATTTTCCCACTTCAGTTTCTCATCAGGTGACACAGGCTGTACATTAATAATGAATTATCTGCAATAAGTCCATATGGAGTGGCTGTTTATTGTGCGTCTCTGATTTTGAGAGTTAATATACAAAGACACAAGGACTTTATTTGGAATCTGCTATGGACCTTGATGATGATTTTGATTCCATCTCATGAGCCTTTTCGAAGGTTCCTGAATACCTAGTTGACTTTGTTAGGTAGCAGGTTGAGAACATGCTGAGCTCTTTGCTGTCGCCTCCCTGAGACGCCTCCTTACAGAATTCCAGCCTCCTCCTCAGCAATGTTGGCTCTGGCGGTCGGTGCTGAGCAGCTGTATCCTGTTTTCCTTCGGGTTGTGTCCGCCGGGTGGACTCCTGGACACAACCCCTTTTTCCCATCTGAGCAGTAGCACCGTCTGGGAGGAAGAGGACTCTCTGAGGAGTGAGACGTCTGCGTGGACGCAGCTTTGATCTGCGGAGACGGGAGCGTTTTCTTCACGAGTCTCAAATGCCCTGTTCTGTGCCACGCACCTATCGGCATGAAGGTGTTTGACACACTGAGCCAAACCGTCCTCGCTGGTCCAAACCTGCACCGTATTTATAGGAGGTCATTACATCCTGTTTTGTCCATAACATCAAACGCATTTCCACTCGCGTGTTCAGACAATGGAGAAGAAATAGATTTTGACATCACGGCTCTTTTATTAGACCCGTTGCATTCCTTGTGTAGTCTCCTGCTCCTCCAGTGCTCCTCTACGTTTACAGTCATTAGCTCTGATGCTTCTGGCTGATGTAAGACCTCAGTGTTGCTTGTCCAATTGATTTCCTGTCGGAGAGAAGCACTTCAGTCTCGGCCAAATAGCTGTAAAGAATCAAACTAGATGTTTTTCAGGATGCAAGACACAAGAAACACTATTTTAACACTTTAAAAAAATTCAATTTTGTAGTTTACGCGTGGAAATGTTGGAATTTGACCTTTTTTCAGAGCGAGTTCATCGGACTCTGTTGCATGAGGCTGCTCTCGGGTCACAGACTGTCTGCTGACTTCAACCTTGATGTCACGGGTTCAAGAAAAGCAAACGTCTGGAACAAACGCTCCTTTCAACCTCTGAGGAAGATGACAAGAGAATGTGATTGTTGTAGAAAACGCCTTAAAGGTCGCAGCGAGTAGCAGCAGCGGCTGAAGCCTCTTTGCCTGACGGGCGGGTCGAGCAGGTCACACTTGTTTGTGTTTGGAGGATTTTACTGCCATGCATCACGACACAGATATTATATTAATAGAAATCCTTCACTGGGGTTATGCAATTCCCAATTTAAAGCCAGTTTGAGTCTCAAAGCCTGTAGCAGTGGCTCCACAACATCGCCAAACTAGGACTTGTTGTTTTTGATTGAGAGACCCCTAGTGGCCAAAGTTACATATTGTAAGACACAACAAGCTCGTATTTAAAATGTTCATCTTACCTTAAATTATATTGATCCTAATTAGTTTCTTTAAAAGAGGTGATTCGATTTTAAATTTCCGAAGGAGACCCAAACTGGGCTCGGACTGGGAATTTATGTTGGCAGATACTCAAGATGAATTTGGTAGCTGGAGAGAAGAATTCAAATAGATGCAAAGAGCTGTGATTGGATGGATGCTGCTGGTTTGCGTGAGAAGAATAAATAAATATAAACAAGGCTCCAGTTTTTATTTGACTTGTGGTTTCCCATCAGTCCCATTATCAGCAGACGTGGTATCTTTACTCTTTAGTTACGGAGACAACATATGTGGCTCAACTGAAAACTGAGTGTCCAACAGATTTAACTGCCGGTCCAGATCCTTCTGCATCGCCATGTTTGAAACATTGAGCCTATTCTAGGAATGTTGTAAAGGTCGGAACCCTTTTTAAAGTTGGCAGCTGTAGCTGTGGGACCATATCCGGAATAATGAGTTGAGCAATGATGGAGGTAGCCGTTTCCTGCCATTCTTGAAATGCACTGCAATCTGCTGTAGATGCACCAGGTTTTAACGGTTCTTTCTCCCGTGAGATTATTCTTTCCTGCACAAAACGGGAGATACAAGTGGAATAAAACGACTTTGTGTATCTGTGAGAGACTTGAACTCTCCCAGTTTTCTGGCCTGAGTCAGCAGCAGCCTCATGTCTTGTCCTACGTAGGAGCCTGTTGGTCGGTCAGTGAGATTCCTCTCCTCCAGCGTCATGTCCTCCGGTGTGCCTCGCTCCCCTTCCCCCTGTGTTCTCAGGAAAAAGCGGCCCGGCTGTTTTCCTTGTGTTTATCGAGCAGGAAGTGGAGTGGACTGGGCGGCCGGGCTCAGTGTTTAGACACCGCGGTAGCAGAGCCCGGCTTGGGCCCGGAGCCCATTGTTCTCTATCTGGCAACTGTTATTTCTGTTATTGTTGCTTAATTCTGTCTGACATTGTGTCAGTCCCCAGCAGAGGAAGGTGTGTGTGTTGCGTTGTGTTGCATTGCATTTGTGTATGTGTGTGTCCCTGCTTCCTCACTTCAAAATGTCCATGGTGCATTGCAGTCCAAAGCGATGGAGAATAGGAAATCACAGAGCCCCTATTTCCACAGAGATTGTTCTCCAGCGTCGATCCCACTCGGATAAACCAGTTACGCCGGTAACACTCATATTGTATAACTCAGCCCGAGGACTACCTCATTGAAAAACAGAGCCTTAACAAACTGGAATAACTTACCATTTAATATCTTCTTAATTATAAAGAACCTGCAGAAGCATTTCTAAGCGTCAGAACACAGACTGAGTAGAAGGAGGATTCCTGTCCGGCTCCATATGAGTTTCATATTCCTCACTCTTCTATTCAAATATATACACCGTGTTGTCAGCTTTGATATTAATGTGTGTATATTAATGTAATTAATGTTCGCAGCGAGCCACACGGAATCAAACCGTGTTTAATGAGGAGGTCGGCGAGCGAGAGGCTAAATGTGACCGAGCCCTGGCAGAGAGATCAGAGGCGATATGAGCCGTCACCAGAAAATAGATCAATTTCCAGACGATGCATTTCAATTGCATACTTAAAATTCAGTGGATACGTTCCACACACAGACACAGACACACACACAGACACACACTGTGATATAAAAGCATCCGTCTGCTGAATATCAATGCAACTGCATTCTTTAGAGAGGGGCGTGATTAGACGTGAGATTAAAAGAGACTTCAGACCCTTTCTCAGTGTTTGTAATAACTCATGTTTATCACCTCAGTGGCTGCTGGAGGCCGAGCCGTGTTTCACTCAGAGCATTTAGCTGTTCACTTCAAATGTTTGGTTCATTATCTCCTGTGAGAAATGCTTTCTGTTCAATATTGGAGACATAATAACACATTTCGGGAAATGCAGTGGAGTTGTGTAGACACTGTGAGGTTGCCAGGCAGCCGGCTGGGCTAATTGCTTAGTTATGTCTCCTGAGATGTGATTGGTTGTTGTTGTTGTTGCTTTTCTCACTTTGTTTTAATTGTTGAATTCAAATGATTCATATGAAAGAATCAATCCAAAAGATAAATGTTTTATTCATACAGCACTTTGTCACAAATTTAAAATTTAAGATTTAAAATCTGTCCTGAGGAGATTAATTTGGATAATTAAGTTGAAGAACTACATGTATATGCATTTCGGTTATTAATTGTCTCCATAACTCTTAGTGACCTTTATTATGCAGGTGCCATCGAGATCAGCATTTGCTCTGTGTTTGAATCGTCTTCCTCTTCGTTTCAGGTGATGAAGAGGAGCTGCTGATCGAACGCAGTGCCCACACCGGCATGGTGAACCCCGGTGACCCCTGGCAGACCATCCCGCACGCCGGGGCCGTGGCTCTCCTCACGTACCGCATCCGGGTGCGGTGTGACGACAACTACTACGGCAACAAGTGCAACAAGCTGTGTGTTCCTCGAGACGACTACTTCGGTCACTACCGCTGTGAGCCCTCAGGGGCCCGGGTGTGTCTGGAGGGCTGGATGGGACCCGACTGCTGCACAGGTGAGCTGCCGGCACCGGGACGGGTTAATGTCCCCGACTCAAGGTTCATGAAGACACTGAGATGTTGTCTTGTTTACATCAATTTCTTTATTGACCAATAATTAATCCAATTGTCCAAACCTATTGATTCCATCACCATTAAAACATGTGATTTACTACACAAGTGAATAATGTCACAGGGACCAAAACCCACAATCTCCAATATTTTCCAATTTACCAGCCATAAACTTCTGAAGATTATTTGGTGCTCAATATATTGGCCAATAAAATATCCCATTAGTTGCTGCTCTATATTTTGCAAAGGGATTATTGCTATTGATCCCACAGTCGTGTGAGAGCGTTGCTGTGGAGTTGGTGGGTGGTGATGGAGAGAGAGTGGGGGGGAGGGGGATGGGGGGGATCTATAAATCACTGCACTGACCTCGGGAGTCGAAGGTTGAAAAGAGGAGGGGAGTGCAGAGGTGGCTTTTTAAGAAGAAAGGGGGTCGTGTTGTACATGCAGGCCATAAAGTTGCCTCGCCGCCCCCCCACCCACCCCCCCCATTCCCCTGGTCAGGGTGCCATGAATCCTCGCGTCGTGTTGCACTTGTTAGAAAGAAGGGAAACAAACAAACCAGCGCCTCCTCCTCCTCCTCCTCCTCCTCCTCCTCCTCCTCCTCCTCCTCCTCCTCTTCCACCTCCCTTTCTCTTCTGAAATGTTCTGATGAGAGAAGATAGAAGATTATTTAAAAAATCATGTTTTAAGCTGATTCTCTTTCTCTCTTCTTGCCTTTTTTTATTCTCTAGCAATCTGCAAACAGGGATGCCACCTGTTACATGGCGGCTGCGCTGTGCCGGGGGAATGCAGGTACGAATATGAACTCTTTTCTTTTATGCAGAAATCATTTTTTCTCTGCAGGATCTTCTGGGCGATTAATATCTTAGCTAACATCTCACTCCCTGCTCCTGTGTTTGTTTGAGTTGCCTTTCCTTTTGAAATCGTTAATCAGCTCCTGTAAAAACAAAGGTGCAGCAGTGTTTGACTTGCACTCCTCCGTGTTTCATCTGAACGCCTGCGAGAGGGATTTCAGATGCCGAACCCGAGACGCTCCACTTGTCGGAGCCTGCTGCGTTTCCCTCTGCCAGCCTTTCCTTCCCTGGCGGGCATCTCCGCCTCGGTTCAAAGGAAAAGGGCAGCGCCGCGCCTGCCTCCTCGTATTTTTAGCCGCCCGAGGTCCTCCGCTGAATACCAAGCGTCTTGTCAGCTCGGGCCTGAAAGAAAGGGACTCGACGGTGTGTGAATTTGACCACTGTAACCGTGCCCCCCCCCCCCCCCCCCCCCCCATTTCCCCACTCCCCAATCCGCATTGCAGTCCCGCTTGAAGGGCAGGGGGCAGAGGAGGAAGTGAATATCCCACCGTGCCATGTACATTTCCCTAAAGTGGAAGCAAGTGTTAGATAGAGCCACGCGGAATGGGCCCCGTTGCTCAGCTCTTCCAGGATGTGGTGCATCCCGTCGTCATTTGGAAACCCCCCCCCGCCCCCCACACCCACCCACCCACCCACCACCTCCTACTCCCACCTGCCGGATGCAAAGAGACACTCGCCTCCTCGTTATTAGGGAAATAAGGTTTCTGGCTCGGAGCCGGGGAGCAGCAGGCGATGACCAGCTTTAGGAAGCTGTTACACATTTTCTTTTTTATTGTTGCTGCGACCTCGATCAGCCGGCTACATCCTCACTGCAGCTCGCGGACCAGACAACGGAGGGAAGCGCCTTGTTCTCATGAAATGTCAAGTTGCAGTCAACAGGAAAGGGTGACACGACTGGAGGAGCGGCAGTGAAGACTCTTCCTGCAGTGGCATGAATTCACAGGAGCTTCAGGTCCCAGAAAAACTGGCATTAAATCCTTTTGCCATCTCCTTTTTCATTCCCTTTATTCCCTCCTGGCTTTATGGGCTTTGCCCCCTTTGCTGCCGGCTTTTTTAAGAAACACAGAAGCCGGTACGTGCCCGTTGTTACGATTGTGCATTGAGGGGGATTTTTATTAGCACACATTCTACTTGTCCTGGCGTATTTTGTCGGAGGCTTGCCGTGTCCCAAGAATCCACTTGGGTGAAGCAGTGCAACACATTTCACGGCTTTGATAAACATTTAGCAACTTGTCAAGAAGCTGGAATCCGACTTGAACGCACCTGCACGTGTTCGATGAGTAAACACCATATCAACGTCTCCTCCCGAGCTTTAAAGGGACGTGTTCAGGTTTCCTCTCCCGACTTCCACTGGTGTTAGCCCCACTCTGCTGTCAGACTCCGGGCAGCTAATCATGTGCAGTGGAAGAAGAAGAAGAAGCATGACAAGTATTCCCAGCCGCCCCGCCCCCCCACCCCCACCCCGCTGCCTGAGAGTGGCAGTGATGTCTGAAGGCAGAGGCAGCGGTGCCGTCTGCAGGAGACTGGAAATAGCAGTCAATTGACGAGACAGCTGGCTCGACGACACTGCAGCCTTGGAATAGCCGATTGCTGTCATGAAGCTGCAGGCGTGTATACACACTGCCGTCTCCAGCCCCCCCACCACCACCCCCAGCCCCAACCCAACCCCCCACCAGCCCCTTGCCCGGCTCCCAGACTCCAACACGAGCCCGGGAGCCGCTGGAAGTATTCTTAACCCCTCCTGCCCTGGAATCTTACCCTCCACCGAGATTAGTCGGCAGGAGGCGTCTGGACCGGGGGGGGGGGGGGTTGAAGGGAGCAGGTACAATCTTAGATGCAATTCTACTGTTGGAGATGTTGCATTCAAGGGTTCACTTCCCTTTTCTAGAGCCTCAATATCATCAATCTACTCCCAGGGATTTCCTGAAAACTTTATCTTCTGTTGAACAATAATGAGCTTGTTCTTTACAGTTCTTTCAAAAGAAACTTTTTCTTTTTTGCAGAAAATGAACAAATGAACACTGTCTCTCCTTGTCATCATATTTAGAATCGGCTATCTGTCATTTAAACTTCAGGAGAATCATCGATCAACAGAAAGTTTAACCACAGATAAGGGGAATAGGGGAAAAGATTAACGGGGATGTTTTTGGAATCTGTGTTTGACAGGTGTAACTACGGCTGGCAGGGCCAATTCTGTGATGAGTGTGTGCTGTATCCGGGATGCGTCCACGGGACCTGCAACCTGCCCTGGCAGTGCAACTGTGAGAGGAACTGGGGCGGCCTGCTGTGTGACAAAGGTACGACAAAGTTGTGTCAGAGTGTCACACAAACTGCTGAACTTATTTCCATGAGACCCCGTGGAGGGATGGGACACGGGCGAAGAAAGAACCCTTAAAACGTTTTTGGGCAGATCCTGGTTTTTGCCAGATTTCCCAGGAAATAACTCCTGGATCTGGATGAAAGAAATCTGACATATTAATGTGCCTAATATCTGAGTTTGTGCAATTTGGTGTAAATGAAAATGTGGATCTATCAGATTTAATGTGGTTTGATGAGGTAAAAGAAGACGCTTTCTATAAACACTTACTTTCTATAAAGACATCAAACTCTCCCATAGAGTTTGATGTCTTTTATAGAAAGTGTATTTTAGATTTTTTTATAAACGGCCTCATCATTAATATGTGAGTGAGAGACCTTCATATGAGGTCTGGGTTCTGCAGCTGGATAGTTTTACTGGCCTGTGTGATCCGAGCAGCAGCAGACACTCGATCCCCCCCTCCCCCCCCTTCCCTTCGTCACCGAGGGCTCTTCGGGGGATGAGAACGGGTCCTAAGATCCCGAGTGGAGACAGATCCCTGCTCATTTATTTACCAGCCTTTACCGTGACCTGGCCCTCAGCCTAAAGGATGGCGTGCAGGAGGCGGATAGGGGAGCTTACTCTGGAGGTGGCTTGGAAAGAAACTGCAGATAAAGAAGGAAAAGACATAGAAAGACATAGAAAGACACTGGTTCCTGTTATTTCTTAGCCTCCGTCATGATGCAGTGCAGTAGAATGGTCGAGAAAACACTCGGTGCTTCCTGTTGAAGTCTCACAAGCTTCCTGGGAACCTCCGGCTACCGAGTGGATATAAATGGTGGAACGAGCAAAGAGCCGTCTCACAGGCTCGGTCCAATTAGTCTGAAGACGCCATAGCGGCTGACACTGGAGGTTTTCTCTTAGTTTTTTTTAAAGTGAAGATGCAGGAGTTTATATTTTATCTCCCGTCCCAAGTTGTTTGTTTTTCAGTTTTCATCTGTTATACAGGGTGCATGGGACCTGGCTGATGAGGGAAACCATGCATTTGAAATACAATTGTACTTTAAAGTGGATTTAAAATCACCTCTCACAATCAAATCCACATGTTTTGGGGCAGGATTCACTGTCACTTCAGTTTATTGAATGTTAAACACATCGTCACATCCGGTGTCTCATTAATAACCTGTTTTTTGTAGGTTTGTAAGCTGCATATTTAAATAATAATTCAGTCGTGATATTAATCTGTGTTCAAATTGCCTCCTCCAGATCTGAACTACTGCGGTCGGCACCATTGTGTCAACGGGGGAACCTGCATGAACACCGAGCCGGACGAGTTCCACTGCGCCTGTCCACAGGGCTTCTCCGGCAAGACCTGTCAGATAGGTGAGGGGGGGGGGGGAGCAGACCGGAACCTGGTTGATTCTTGTAGGAATTTGAAGAAGATGAAAACATGAGTCCTGTTTGATTTTGACCGTGTCCCCGTCTTCTTTTCTTTCAGCCGAACACGCCTGTGTCTCCGACCCCTGCGCCCACGGTGGCACGTGCCACGAGGTCGCCACGGGGTTCGAGTGCCAGTGTCTGCCGGGTTGGGAGGGTCCCACCTGCGCCAACAGTGAGTCGCCCTCTTGCCTTCCAGTCTTCTCCTCTCTCTCTCTCTCTCCTCACCCTCTGCTCTGCGTCGTTGTGTTCATGTTCGTAACAAAGTGTGTGTTTTCTCAGATTTGGACGAGTGTGCGTCCAGCCCTTGCGCCCGAGGGGGAACCTGCATCGATAGGGAGGACGGCTTCGAGTGTGTGTGCCCGCCGCAGTGGGAGGGCAAGACCTGCCAGATCGGTGAGTGTTCAGTTCCCTCGTTCCTCAAAACCAGTAAATTCCCCCCCCCGAGGCCCAGCAGACAGCCTCGCTCACTGTCCTGGATTAACTGTGTTGTGGGATTAAAACCAGCGACCTGAGCCCCACGGCCTCAGAGCACACTTCAGATGTCCTGGATGAGCCGGCAACACCCCACAGCTCAGAGTGTGTGTGTCTGTGTGTGTGTGTTTGTATTGTTTCTCAATGAGATAACCAGCTACTTGTGCGTCTATATCCGGTGGTTTGTTAGTCACTGCCGGTGGATCTCGTTCCTATGTCGCTCACATCCCAGCAGGCGGACGTGACCAGCACCGAGCCAGGAAATGGATTATGACCGGTAAACAAAGTTGGCGTGTGTGTGTGTGTGTCTGTGTGTGTGTGTGTGTTTGTGTGTCTGTGTGTGTGTGTGTGGGGAGATAGGAAAGAGATCCAAAGAGTCCAGTGTCATCTTACCAGCTCAGATCTCGGTTTACGGGCAGCCATTGGCCTCCTGTCTTACCTGGCGATTTGTGTGTGTGTGTGTTTGTGTGGAGTGTTGGGTTTCACACACAGAGAGAGAGAGAGAGAGAGGACAGGTGTGTGTGAGCGAGCACAGCAGGACTCCCCGCGGAGCTACCCCCACCCCTTACCAATCCACCACCCTCCCAGCCATTCGAATATTGAAGCAGCAGTGCTTTTCTTTGGTTTGCTCCACACCGACATGTTTGTCAAGACTTGAATTGAAATCGAGTGTTTGGGTCGAGGCAGCCCGCTCGGCGTCCCGGTGACTCACCGCCGGTCACTGCCACTGATTGTGTGTTTTTCTGGGAAAGCATTAGGAGGTGATGAGTGAAATGACTGTTTTGTCTCTGAGGCTGTCTAGTCGAATCCATTCCTATTGTCCTGTCGGAATAGAAAATGTAGAGGAAGTGAATTTGACCAGATTTTCCTCAAACTGTCGAACTTTGGGGATTTTTCTAGAAACTACAGAACTATACGTATATATATATATATATATATATTAGTATTGAAGTATAAAATAAAGGACTCCTTCCATTCCTTCCCTTTAATTTCATTTTTGTGTTCTTGAGGCTGTATAGTCTGTGTCCCCCCCCCGGCTGGTTCCTACTGACGGACTGGGTCTCCCTCTACTTCCTGCCTTCACAGATACGAATGAGTGCTCAGCCAATCCCTGCGCAAACGCTTACGCTTGCAAAAATTTGATTGGCGGATATCACTGCAACTGTTTTCGGGGATGGTCTGGACAGAACTGTGACATCAGTCAGTATTTTCTTCCTCAGAATCACTTCATCCTCTTCCTCTGGCTCTTTTTCAACTGACCACTCCCCCCCCCCCACCCCATCCCCTTCCTCACTCTTCCTGGACACACAAACATACGTGTGTCACTTCCCCCCCCCCCCCAACCACACACACACATGTTGTAACCAGTTCATTTCTTGGGAAACCAAAGCTCCCGACGCTGACGTCTGAAACCTGCATGATCAGTCTTTCTCTCTGGATCCGCTGCATGCTCAGGTCCACTCTGCAGGATCTGTCCGGCCTCACTAGTTGTTTCCTTTTCCGAACTTTGACTCAATCTGTGCACATCCCACTTTGTAGACTTCACCTAATGATTTCACGAGGCGACGGCGTGGGCCTCCTTTTTAATCCACACGTGAAAATGTTTGTCTTTTGTTTTTTGTGACAATTTAAATGAATGTGAAATGTTGGCGTGCTCCTCAGATGTGAACGGCTGCCGCGGTCAGTGCCAGAATGGAGCCACGTGCAAGGTGCGGCTGATTTCATTTCTCACTTCAATATGATGCATGCTTATTTAGTTCCGCCCTTTGACCCTTGACCTTTCTGCCTGTTTCCTCAGGAGGCCGCGCGGGGTTACCACTGCCAGTGTCCTCCAGGCTTCTCGGGCACTCACTGTGAAATCCAGAGGAATAAATGCGACAGCGCTCCGTGCCAGAACGGCGGCCAGTGCCACTCGGTGCTGGACGGCTTCGTGTGCGAATGCCCGCCCGAGTTTGCAGGACAGCTGTGTGAGGTGGGTCTCGAGTTCCACGTGCCTCAGCAGTAAAGAGCGAGAGGAGCGGGGGAGAGTATCTGAGGCGGCGGCGGCGGTAATGGGATTAAAGCAGCGACACTTTAGACATGTAGAGCATTTCTACTGCGGTTGACTGTGGGAATCCAAACCACAACATCATGATGATGTACAGTAAGGGGTGAGGTTGTGAGTTGGATTCCTGCTTTGCTCTCAGTTTCCACAGAATGAAAAACACACTGTGAAACCGTCACGTTGTTTGAAAACACGAGGGTTCACAACATCTTTAATTTCTCAGCTCCTGGAGCAGATGGACATGAAATCAAAACTTTGATATCTGGATCGATGCCTCCTTACAACTTGCCTAGTTCCCCTTCCTCTTCCTTCTCTTCCTCCTCTTCCTCCTCTTCCTCCTCAAACACGTCTCAGTCACTTGTTTTGAAAACTGTTAATAAATTAAGGCACCTTAGTTTATATAAAACGCAGCAGGTTGTGTTGTGTTTGTGGAATAATCTCACACCACTGGGCTTCATGCTATCATCAGAAATCGGCAGTGTGTGTGTGTGTGTGGGGGGGGGGGGGTTAGACTACCCAGAACAATTTAAAAATACAATACAGCTGCTAAGGTGAAAAGTATTAATAGTTGCTCGACAGCCACATGGCTTTTGGAGACTGGTAGCGGTGTGTGAATGCAGTAGCCGCTCTGACCCCCGTCCCTCCTGAGCCAACTGGCAATTGTAAACTCAACGTGCCAAATACTCGCGTAATGCTGATTTATTTATTCTACTTCAAGCGTCCGTTGTAAATCAAACGTGTTCTTCGTCACAGACGCTACATGCCGGTGTCCCCGCCGCAGCCTTTCTACATTTTGAGGCGTGTGTGTTTGAAGTTTTAAAGTAGGTTAGCAGCGAAAGGAAAAGGACACTTCACCGGCGTCTCCTGGGTCCTGGATGGAGGACATTGCTGGTCAGGAGCCAGATCCTGATTTAGCATCTCCACTATAAATATGAGCCTCCCTGAATGAGGTGATGCTGGAGCTCTGCCCGCCTACTACACACCTCTGATGTCTGCCATGGCACAGTGCACACCCCCCCCCCCCCCCCCCCCCCGCTATGCTTTCCTGTGTTGTTCTGTCAAATCTGGTTCGGAGGTTCATGTCATTCAGAGCCACCAGCAAGTCGAGGTTTTCATTTTGATGAATCCTTTATGACCCTATAGGATTGGCCGATAAAACGGTATCTGGAACTTTCAGAGTCGTTATATATACAGGGTTCCTACGGTCATGGAAAACCTGGAAAAGTCATGGCATTTTAAAATGTCATCTAAAAAATAAAATCCCAAAAGTTTTGAAAAGTCATGGAAATTTGTAATATCCATATTTTCCTGTCGTTCATTTACGTTGAGATTTGAATAATTCATATGATTTTAAAGAAATACCCTCAAAATATAAGCAGGCATACTTGGTTGTGTGTCATTTAAGGTATACTGTATTCCTTGGAATTCTCATTGTTGGTTTAAATACTACATTTTGTCACTTTTTTGCATTTACACCAAGATTTCACAAAATGTTCGCTCCTGGAAATTTGGTTTAAAGTTATTGAAAAGTCATTGAAAAGTCATGGTAATCCATTGGTCAAAATGTGTATGAACCCTGTGTATATATATATATATATATATATATATATAGTTTATACATTGTGCAAACACAGTAAGGAAGTATAACGTATAATTGTGGTCCTTCACAAATGCACATTCTAAGATTCTTCTCCTGCTACTGTTCAAAATGTCGCTGTGACCCGTGAGTGAATATTTATACACACTTGTCCTCAGACCACACACGCACACAAACCAGTGGTAAAGAATCACTAATAACTTTCTCTGACAGTTGGGGTAAAGCAAACCGAGAGACCTCAGGACTGTTGTTCTCCTCCGACTCGCCCGTCCAGCACCTTACATGGTGAAGGGGTGCCCCCCCACAGTTTACACGCTGTGAGCTTCTGTTTACGTGAACTCAGAGGGTTTCACTCTGACCTCTCCACTCGGCAGCTTGTTGGAAAAAGACAGAATATGTCCCAGTGGCCTCTAGATCGGTTCTTTGTGTCATGGAGGTAACGAGCTGTGATTTATCGTCCTCTCGCCTGCTCAGTCTCTCTCTCCCCTTCTCCTCCTCGAGGCGTCCATCTCAGATTAATCTTTCCAGATTACGCAGGACGGAGATGTGAAACCGAAAGCGTGGATCCCCTTGATGAGCTCAGGGAATGTTCCTGAAGCTCACTCTGCTCTTTCCTTTTGTTTCCCAGCTGAGCCGCTCACCCACACAGACTTTAGCTCTTCTTTCTCCAGCTCTCATCTGGCCTCACAATTTTGAATTATGTATTAATCATGTCTCTCCGTGGTTTCCCCAGATCCCCAGCTGGTCCCCCTCTGACGCCTGTGATCCGAACCCTTGTGAGAACCAGGCTCAGTGTCACAGCATCTATCAGGACTACTACTGCGCCTGTCCCGAGGGCTACGAGGGGCAAACCTGCGAGCGGCTCAAAGAGACCTGCAAGACCGTCCCGTGTCAAGGTGACGGGGGGGGGAAACCTGCGCAGAATCCACAACCACTGCTTTATGTTAAAAGACGAGTATTTAAACGTCTTTTCTTCCTCACAGCGATCGACAGCTGCACCGTCGCTGTAGCGTCCAACGACTCGGCCGGGGTGCGCCACATCTCCTCCAACGTCTGCGGCCCGCGAGGTCGATGCCTCAGCCAGCCGGGGGGGAACTTCACCTGCGTGTGCGACCCGGGCTTCAGCGGCATGTACTGCCACGAGAGTACGACCAGATTTTAACATCAGACCCACATCTGAACTTAAAACTCTTAATTGTTCTTGTCTTTTACTGAATTGTTTACCTCACATCCATGTTGTATCCCAAAAACAACACAAATAACCCAGAAATATGCTTTTAAAATGTTTGAACCTCTTTTCTTAGTCATTTTAAGTTATTTTTAAATCTAAATATATTAATATAAGAGATTAACCAACATATTATCATGTTTTGTAAGCAGATACAAGGATTTGTAAGTGTTTGTGATTATCATATTAAACAGTTTTCATCACATTTTCCCAGTTTAACATATCTACTGATATAAAGTACAATCACAGACATAATGTTATGATCATATTTGCCTATAACTGCATTAAAGTGGGTTTTAAATCACTGTTTATGTGCTTTTATACTTATTATAAGGTTGAAATGTGACAGAATATTGTACAGAAAGTAAATGTTTCTGTCTTTCCCTCCTCTAGACATTAACGACTGCATCGACAGCCCTTGTGGAAACGGAGGAACCTGCATCGACGGGGTGAACTCCTTCCAGTGCTTCTGTCCCGACGGCTGGGAGGGGCGACTCTGCGACCACAGTGAGTTCATGACTGATCCGGAACCTGCTCTCTGCTCTGTCCCCTGAATAAAACACTGGTGATATTCTAACCGTGTGCGTCTCCCTTTGCCCTCAGACGTCAACGAGTGCGGACACAACCCCTGCAAGAACGGCGGCCGCTGCGTGGACCTGGTGAACGACTTCTACTGCGAGTGTGCCGACAACTGGAAGGGCAAGACCTGCCATTCCCGTGAGTTATGTCCACTGCGTGTTAACGTGTGTGTTTATGTTCGTACTTTGCCGCGGGCCCCAAACTCCAACATGCTACATCTCTGTGTGTGTTTTGACAACTGAAGCGTGACCTCCACATGTTGGATCACAGGAAATAGCTTCTGCCACCGTGAAGGGTGTTGGAATCAAATAAATCACTCCATGTCCCATCCACTTACATGGAGGAGGCACTTTTCTTGAGTCTTCTCTCTTTATAAGCAGCCTGAGGTGCAGTCTGTGATCTGAGTGTTTGTTTCCCCCCCCCCCGCCAGGCGAGAGCCAATGCGACGCCACCACCTGCAGTAATGGAGGCACCTGCTACGACCACGGAGATGCCTTCCGCTGCGCCTGTCCACCCGGGTGGGGGGGCAACACCTGCAACACAGGTGAGGCCTTCGGGATGATGTGTTATCAAAACACAAAGTGTGTTTTTAAACAATCAGATCCTCATCCTCTGTCCTCTGTCCTCCCACAGCCAAGAACAGCACATGCGCCTCCAGCCCTTGTTCCAACGGGGGAACCTGCGTGGGGGGGGGAGACGCCTTCACCTGCATCTGCAAGGACGGCTGGGAGGGAGCCACCTGCGGCCAGAGTCAGTTCCTCTCACACACAAATAACACAAAAATAACAGTTCTCTCAGCTGCATTGTGATTATTAAAGATTTAAAGAGGAGATACACTATGTTTTGAATCTCAAGGAAGTGTAGGATTCTTCCAAGGCTGCAAACAGAAGTGGCATTTAACAGATATGGTCCATCCCCTTTGTAGTGCAGTTAAAATAGGTTTATAAAAGACATAAAGGCCATTTCTTTCTTCATTTATTTAAGTGTATATGTGTTATGAAATGTATATCGATGAGTCCCAGACGCTGCTGCTGCTACAGAGCTGGTTGTCTAAAGTTTATTAATATTAAAGATATCACGATTCAAAATCGCACCAAATACAACACAACTCTTCCTCGGACCAGTAACAATACTCATGACAAGTCACAAATATCCCACTAGCTCCCTGGTGCTTGACAAATATTAGAAAATATTTTATTATCATTCTTATGAAAATCTGTACAGAGGGAACCTGACAAACAGTTAATTATGTTCTTCCTGGATTTTCTGTATCAAATGAAAAAGAAAATGTCTCACTAAAACATTTATTGTGTTTCTCATCTTCCACAGATACAAACGACTGCAACCCTCATCCATGGTAAGTACCACACACACCCCACAAAAAATCCATCTCCTTGCCTCCGTCGTCTTCACACTTCACTCAGACCCTGCATGAAGGAGGGGGTGAAGGGCTAAAAGCTGTGGAAGTTGTGCTTAAATCAAGCCTCAAAGAGAGAAGGGGGGGGGGGGCTCGTATACTGAATAGGACAGAGAGAGAGAGAGAGAGATTTTAGGTTTGGCTGTATAGTGAGTGCAGGTGGGGGGAGGAATGTCAGGGAGGAGGAGGAGGAGGAGGAGGGAAGGGGGGGGTACATGTCCTATTCTTCCCGTGCGACCTGGGGGTGGGGGGTGGGGGGGGGCTTTGAGGAGGACTGGAGGAGAGGCAGGATGAGAGGAGGGGAGGGACTGGACACGCCTATTAGCATCTGAAAGGTGGAGGCTGGTATTGATGAGTTGAATTGAGCTGCGTGACCCCCCCCCCCCCCCCCCCCCCTCCCCCCCTCCATCACCAACACACACACACAGAGACACACACACACACGATGTGGCTTTGTTGCAGCAGGAGAGGATGTGGCTCTTGTGCTTCTTCGTCTAATCGCTTTTCTTTTTTTTTATTTCCTTTTCTCTCACAGCTACAATGGCGCAATCTGCGTGGACGGAGTGAACTGGTTCCGGTGCGAGTGCGCTCCTGGTTTCGCTGGTCCCGACTGCAGAATCAGTGAGTAGTGACAACATGGAGCTATATGCAAATACACAACCACCCACCCCCCCAACTCCCTGAAGTAGTCATGGCACCAAGTGTGGTGGTGGTGAGGAAGAGGAGGAGGATGGATGGATGGAGGAAGGAACCAAGGGAAAGGGTGGACGAGGAGGAGATGGACACATTGACACCTAAATGCCGGACCGGGGTGCCGCCCTTTCCCTTTTTTCTTGGTCCTTAAACGCCTCAGGGGTCAGAGGTCGTCCCTCCTCCATACTCGCACAGTCACACAAACACACACAGAGGACAAATTACCCAGTGACCCTGAAATTCTTCTTCTCTGCTCCTTTGTCTGGGGCCGGATAGCGTTCACCTTTGCTGTCAGGCTTGAATCTGAGTATTCGCCCCGAACCGTGCTCATGTGAAATCTGGGTGACAATGGTCGGCCTCTCAAAAGATTGTTGGCCGGACGGCACAATCGATTCGTCATCCTTCAAAGAGCCGGGCTCATAACAGAGAGGTTGATGATTAAACATGGCCACTATTTACTCCTTGATCCTCATATGACATTTTATGGGGTTTTTATTTTGCCATGGCTGTTGTTGGTCTTGACCCAGGGCCTCATCAAATAAATCATTGAGTTGATTTAACAAAATGGGTCACGAGCTCCAATAAATTGAGTTTATTTTTAGGCTTTTTGTCAAATTTTTGCAGTTTTCATTGAGACGGCATCGGCCTATCTTTGAACGTGTGGTTAAACTGCTCGCATGTCATACACCTACGCAACCAGCAGGGGGTCTTTGGAAGTGGTTAGGTCCCTGTCATGCTAGCATTTGAGACACCAACATGTTCCAATGAACTCGCTGTAATTTGTTAGATTTCAGGAAGGAACAGATTTTATCTGTTGCTCTTGAAGAGTAAAGTGTCCGTTGTCCGTCCTAAAGTCAAAGTTGTCTTCCCCTCACAGACATCAACGAGTGCCAGTCCTCACCCTGTGCCTATGGAGCCACGTGCGTGGACGAGATCAACGGCTTCCGATGCATCTGTCCCCTCGGCAGGACAGGAGCCAGATGTCAAGAGTGTAAACAGACTTTTTTTATTTATTTGCTTTGGCTTAATAATAATAAGACATAGCTTTGTGTTCAGATCATCGAGACACTGTAAACATGTGTCTCTCTGCCTGTGTGTTCAGTCATCGGCATTGGGAAGACGTGTCACTACGCCGGGCTGCAGTTTCCTCATGGCAGCTTCTGGGAGGAGGAGTGCAACAACTGTCACTGCATCAACGGCCAAGTGGACTGTACCAAGGTGAGAGGGCCGCAAGGAAATATCTGCTGTTCTTTACTAACTTGGTTTTCTCCATTTTCCAGTCAAACAAACCTCCAATACATATCCCAGACTGTTTATTTCACAACTTTTAAACTGTTTAAACTAAACTAAAAAGAAATCAATAAACCATTGTTTGGCATTTCCAGTATGTAAGAACTATATTCTTTACATCACAACCAGTTGGGTCACATTTTAAGTTTTAGCATGTTTGTTTTTGTTTTATGATGGTAAACATTTGTTGGGTTTTTGAGTCTTTTGTTTATTGTTTGATCAAAACCTACTTTCTGAAGACACTTCCCTGGATTTGGGGGAATTGTGTTTCTTACTATATTCTGGACAAATCAATGACTAACAGAGGAAAAGAACCATCAGGGACCACAAATATAGATATTCATAACATCAGCTGGTTGTTATGATGCTCGTAACATGCAGGGCAATGAACATTTGCTTCGTGGCGTCACATTCTGATCGTGTGTCACCAGGTGCTGTGTGGTCGTCGGCCCTGCCTGCTCCAGCCCTCGGGTCAGCAGCAGTCCTGCCCTGCTGGACGCGAGTGTTCAAAGCACAGCTACCTCACCTGCTTCTCCCCCCCCTGCCACCAGTGGGGGGTCTGCTCCATCGCCGGACCCTCGCCCCCACAAGTCACCACCAAGTGCCAGCCCAACAGCGGGCACTTGGACAACAGCTGTGTCCGCATAACACTTGTTCTCAACAGAGACAAAGCACCACCAGTGAGTCGTGTCTCAGGATGTTTCCTGTGTTCAGATGCTCAGATGTTGTTGTTGTTTTTTTTGTATCGTTGCTGATCAGTGTGTGTTTGTTTGAATGTGCAGGGAACAACTGTGGAGAACATCTGCCACGAGCTGAGGTATCTGTCGAGCCTCCGGAGTTTGGCGAAGGACCACGCGCTCCTCCTGCTCTGTGATGTCTCTCCGTCCAACCAGGACGCTGTGAAGGTGGCGATAGTAAGTGATTGTACATTTTAAATGGACGGTTTGAAATTCTAGAAAACAGGTTTAATTTCACTTTCTTTCTCAGTATACAAGAAAACAAATGAACTTGTTCTTTTATTCGACTTTCAGTGACTTAGTCCGTTGTGACTCACTTTAGTTCGGGGTGACTTTTTACTATTTAGACTCTTAATGAAACCTAATCATGTCTACTTTGGACTCTTTTGACACATTGCAGTGAAGAAGAGAATAACAAGAGGCTCAGTTCCTGGTTATTGGGTCTAATCTCTTACGTGATCTCTGGTTTGTTTCTCAGTCTTTCCAGCCTGAAGATCTACAGGACCTCAGTATGATCCAGAAGGTTGCCAGCGCCATAGAAGGCACCTTGTCGAGGCGACACAACAGCAGCATAATGCTGGCTGTCACTGAGGTCAAAGTGGAAACGCAGGTCATGCCCCCCTCAGTGGGTGAGTAATAATTAACAAAGGTGTCCCACAAGGGTTTGTCATGGGCCCCTTTTTGGTTCCTGATTAATCCACAGATGTTCTCTGCAGTGTTCTCTAAGTTTCCTCTATGTGTTGACAGACTACCTGGTGCCTTTACTCTGTGTCGTCTTCTGCCTGCTCTGCCTCTTCTGCATCATCGTGTGCGTTTGGTGGACACGCAAGCGGAGAAAAGAACGTGAGAGGAACACGCGATCAGCTTCAGACGACAACGTGAACAACCAGTGGGAGCCGCTCCGGATAGTCGTGGGACGGGCTCAGCAGCAGGAGCTGAAGGAGAGCAACAGGGAGGCTGAGCAGGAGCGCAAAAAGCTCATGGGTCCTTCCTATCGGACGTGTGATGAAGGGGAGGAGGAGGAGGAGACGGAGGGCGAGCTTGAGCTCGAGGAGGAGTGTGGTGGAGCGGAGGCAGGGAAGCAGCCAGTTTATAAGTACTCTAAGACTGCAGTGCAGTCCAGTGGGGGAGTGGTCTGTACCCAGCACAGCTCCAGCTCCCCCCTCAAAGCGCCTCACCGGACCCCAGGCTACAGCCCCAAAGACAACCGCTGGAAAAGTGTCAGTGCCGTCCTGAGCGGTCAGAAAGGCCTCAGAGACCACTGTGTATAAGACATTCAGACCAAGGACTCGCAATGTGCACGCGAGAGAAGCTGCTCGGCTGCAGCTCTGCTTATTTTCAGACAACTTTTGGAAAGAAAAAGAGGCTTTGTGTTTTAATAAGCCATTCTTTGTTTCGATCACTGTCCCCTGAAGCGATTTTTTAATTCAGGAGGCTAGTGCACAGTGAACAACCTTTTTTGCTTCTGTTCGCTTAATATTCTTTAATTATGTACAGAAGGAGCTGAAATGTTAACGTTCTGTTTGCGTGAGACAAAAAGAAGCTCTCTGCAATTTTTGTTTTACGGATTTGTACCATTTAAGAAATGATGAATCAAGAAAAAAGGAGAAAAAAACAACTTGTATAAAGTTTTTTTTGTTGTTTGTTTACAGATTATGATTTAGTTGAGTTGTCAGCGGGCTCCTGTTCAGTGTCTGTGGGTTCAGACACACGTTAAAGGGACGGTGAAGGAAGAGCTTAGAGGGAAGTGTCCTGTTGACGTCACAGCAACAGAGGAGAACTTCCCAGTCTCTGTCCGGCTTCGCCCACTGGTCCACCCGTGGCCGTCATGCGCCAGCCTTACCAAAACACTTGGCCTGGAGGGGAGAGGGGACAGAAACCCCAGTGCCTACTATGTGGCCTTCCATTGTTTTTTGTTTTATTTTGCTCCTGTCTCTCAGTCGTCTCGGCTGAAAGCTCCGTTTGAGGATTTTCTGCAGTATTTGAGATGGTAGCAAGTGCCTTTCTAAGAGCTGTGTCGAGGCTCGAGTCGCGCTGCCCAGTTTGACCTCCTCGTTCTCAAATCTCAAAGGGATATAAGTGTACATTTAGAGAGTTCAGTTTCACAGCAACGCCATTCAACGTATTTGATCAAAACAGAAATGAATACTCTGTACATATGTGTAAATACTAAAGGAGTCGCTGTGTATATTTGAAATATACACAGCGACTTAAAGACAAGTCACACACTTTTATTATTATTATTGTTATTATTATTATTATAATTAATATTATTTTTATTTTTTCTACAATGCCATTCCTTTTATTTATGCCAGTCAAAGATAGGCAGGTTTTATAACACTTCATATCCAGTCCCACAGTAGAGAACCTTTACGCTGAGGTACCACCGATGAAGGAATTTATGAAGGGTTTATAAATGGTTTGTTATTTTGGGACGCATTTTATATTTTGTGACCCGTCAACAGTCTCTTTTACTGCTTTTTAGTTAATGGAATAAATAATTGATGGTTCTTTGGATTCCTATTGACACTCATTTCATAGAATAAAACGATATAAGGGAAAAACTACTGCTATTTACCTTCTTTTCTTTCCTCTGAAAACATTCACCCTTTGATGCTCGAGTCATTTTTTAACTTTATAGGTTCCGTGGTTGTTCAGGAGCAGGGAACAACCTCAGTTCTGTTCCCTGCAAACACTTCCAACCATTTCTAAACCCGTCACAAACCCTCCAGCTGCAGGTGCCTTAATGTAACGCATTGTTTGTGTAATCAATGGTCATCTTTTTTATGTTGTTGGTTTG
The DNA here is from genome assembly GCF_949316205.1 of Platichthys flesus. Lineage (NCBI taxonomy): Eukaryota > Metazoa > Chordata > Actinopteri > Pleuronectiformes > Pleuronectidae > Platichthys > Platichthys flesus. The sequence continues at coordinate 18,077,832 of NC_084962.1, forward strand.
TTTTCTTTATTAAGGAAAAAGTCATTCTTTAAAAAAGTTGTGTGGTGTTTTGTTGCGTGTTTCAAATGCTCTCTCTTCACGATCATGAGATCTCTGGAATAAAACACTGATGGAGGATTTGAAAAGTTTCAAATGAAACAGTCCACACTCGTGTCTCTTGAGCGACTCAGGTGTGGACGTCAGTTGGAGAAATGTGGACATCATGCATTTAGCCTCATGTTTGGTTTAAAGGCGTCAATGAAGGGAACGATATTTGCTGATGGTTAAATTTCATTTTGCAAACAATGCAAATGTTGTTTCTTCTTTTTGTTTTAAGTTACCATCTCAGTTCTAAATCACAAGTTTTTACCCCTTTTCATATCACGTCTTTGTCTCGAAACGCCATTGTTTGTTTTCTGTACATGGGACACGGCGAAATAAAGAATTAAAGATGCATCACTACTGGTGTTAAAAAGCTGAATAATGCATATTGTATACATTTTATTCTTCAAGGGACGTAAGTTAATTTTGTACAAAGCAAGAAAAAAAACAAGTTTCCATTCTTTTAGTGGATGTTTAATTGTTCTAAATAATCATCCCAGTTATTTATTAAAGCAGTTTTGACATCTTCATCGCGCTTGTAATATTTGGTTTGATAAAGGTTCATGTTTCTGTGCCGGAGCTTTCGACCTCCTCACTTCATTCAGTTGTCATGAATTACTAATGACCTATGGGTCATAAGTATTACATATTACATAGACGTTATTTAAAGATAAAAAGTCCTTTATCAGTCCTACAAATTTGCAATGTTACAGCAGCAGAAGACATCACATGAGTAGCATGCAGTACCTGGGTGAAGAAATATAAATAAATAGAAATATACAACAATATATAGAAAATATATATCTATAAAACTCTGTATATTACAGCAGGACAGTCCTACAACCTCAAAAGACAAAGTAGTTTCCCTGTAGTGTTAACTTATAAGTGTCATCAGCCCTTAAAGCTGAATACATGTCTTCAAATAGTGGATCCCGTGACTCTGTCATATCTAAAAGAGGCGGAGAGAGAATTGATAATCAACCCAACCCATCACTTTTATTTGATATATATATTTATAAATGATTTATTTCGTTCACTGCTGTAAACTTGTTAACTCTGCTCAGAAACTTTCCTGTGTTCACTCTTCCAATGAGATGAAGCTTCTAACGTCTTTAGCAGCAGAGGTCTGAAGCCCTGCAGCACTTGCCCTCGTGCACGTGGGCCGATCGATCAATCCCATCTCCTCGCCATCCTCCTCGCCGGGCCGCCATCGCTCACGCACACACACACACACACACACACACACACACACACACACACGCCAATAGAACCACATCTCCTGTTCTGGGCCGATCCGGTCTCCGCCAATGAGAAGCTGGCCTGATCGTCCTGGTCACATAAAGATGTGAATGTTTTATGAGTAATGTTATGATGCTAGGGGGCGGGGGGGGCACAACCACCACCCCCCCACCCCCGCACAACTCCCATGGGTGCCCGTGGCTGAGCTAATGGGAGCGTGTGTTGTCGGAAAGGCCGGATCGACTTACACAGTTTTGTGGAAGTGGAGGAGTCGCAGGGGGAGAGAGAGAGAGAGCTAATCATGTTTATGGTTATATTTATATATGGATGATGGTAGAATCGGGTCCATATCATCTCTGCTGAGGGAGTTTTCATTGCTATTCGCTTGCAGGAGTACCCAAGAAGGAAATAATACTTAGATGTTGATATAAGATGTTGCTTTAAGGACTGATATCGATGAGGGAGGGAAATGTAGTGACACCTGATTGTGGGCGTTGGTGGAGGCAGGTGCCAAATGCACTTCTTTCATATTAGAGTATTGTGTTTTGCTTTTGCATAAATGCCTCATGTCTGAATTAATGTGGACCATCATGTCTTGGTATTCAAGGTTTTAGTGATGCCAAGTTGCCTGTTTGTCTTTTCAGCCTGTCAATACCCCCCCCCCCCCCCCCGCCACCCCCTCCCTGCCATCCCAGACTGCATCAGTAAACTGACACCAGTTTCCAAAAGTGGCTCCTTACAACAGCCAAGACGAGAGCCAAGGACATCTCGGAGCGCTGCGTTTGTAAACACCGAGTCCTCTGCTACTGAAGGCAAAATGGCCGAATGCCTTCGTCGGGGGGGAAAGTACGGAGAAGCCGTGACTGCTCTATGTCTGTGAACGAGCCGAGGCCGAGCACGTGTGTGTGTGTTCTCCGTGCACACTCACAGTCTGACTGACGGGGAGACGGTATTTGTATTTTGTGTGTGCTCTGCTGCCTGTGGCTGCTCGGTACATCTGTTGATGTGGGTCTTTGGGACCATCTGACAGCGCAGGCAGCTGGGTGACAGGATTTTAGGCTAAGCCCCTCGTCCCTTTAAACACACACAGACACACACACACACACACACATGCATGCACACACACACCAAACACGGCCCTTACAGCATATCGAGCTGGCACGTCCTGGCGGACAGTGGGCTGCAGCTGGCACTGTGGGCAGACTGAGGCAGGGAGACAGGCCACAGTGTCCTGACTGTATCGCTGTGTGTGTGTGTGTGTGTGTGTGCACGGCTGGCTGGCACTGCAGGTCTGTTTAGTCGCTGCAGTAACCCCCACACGTACCCTCTGCACCAGGAGGTGGGGGGGTGTGGGGGGGGGGGGGGGGGGGGAGCAACAGAGTGTCCTGCAGTGCCAGAGCAGCTTTTCTGGGACAACTGGTGTGTGTGTGTGTATGTGTGTTTCATGTCGTATACACAAGTGTGTTGAGATGGAACGTGGATGAGGCCAGGGAGGAATCAACTGAGGTCATGAAGACAAACATGTGAACTATAAATGTACAAAGGCGGCTTCGTGTTTACAGGAAACTAATTGTTATTAATAAAAGGGGACATTGGTCTCCCACAGAGCCACAGAGCCACAGAGCTGGTTGAAGTATCTCCACAGCTTCTGTTATGCACACATATCTATCCATGTATCTTGAATGTGTACTACATGTATGTTAGTGCAGACAGAAGGGCTAAAGAAATGAGAAGCACTTTAAACGTGAAAGGTCAAAGGTCAAAGGTGGGGGTAAGCAAACTGTGAGCTTTTACATCTTCTTCCCAACCTCAGCAGCCCTTGTGCACACATACACACACTTACCATGCAAACACACACGTCCAGCAGCTTGAGGCCGTACATGTGCACGTGTTGACCGAATCTGGCCTTTCAGCATTTTGTTAGTGGAGAAGAAAACACTACACATGTCCCATCCTAAAACACACACGTGTACATGTTGCTTGGGACCGAAGCTTTTTTCTTCTTCAGACGTCATCATGTAGTTTTTACCTCTCTATGTTCGGTTCCACATATTCCGTGCATGTCTGTTTGTGCACGCTCAAGTGACCGTGTGCCACCAGACACCGTGCTCAGTGATATGCAAGGTCAATTTGCACCTCTCCCAGCCTGAGTGACACCGGGGGGGTGTAAAATACTCCTGGGAGCTCCTCACAGGCAGGTCACAGTATGTACAGTACAAACGAGTTCTGATGTGGAGAGGTGGATCTCAAGCACCAAGGTATATGTTGCTCATATGAATACAACTTTATTTACGTATTTAAACTTTATTTATAACCTCACTGGGTGTCCTGTTCACGATAGTAACACTTAAATACAGTTTTAAGTACTTTTGATGCTACATTACAGAGGGAATACTGCAGTTTTTATTCCACTACAATTATCGGACATTGTTAAAGATTAATCCAGCGGTTTCCCTCTCGTCACATGTCTCAGTTGACTGGGTCATCAGGTGGTGTCATTAAACAACAGGGGGTTATCAGCAGCGGCCATTTTGGGTCATGGTGAAGCAGCAGGTGAGCACAGATGTTACTGATCTCATCCATTACGGCTCTGCTCTGTTCAGGTGATCGACCTGATCTGTGGTCAGCGTGTGGAAGTGAAGTAAAGTAAATCAAGTGAAGACTCTGAATCCCTCCGCTGCCCCGAGGCGCAGGAGCAGTCATGTGAACACCTTTTTCCAACATGGCAGCCGGTTTCAAAGTGCTGCAACTGAAGCCGCTGCTCCTTCTCTGACCTTTAGTTACACCTGGATGATTCTGCAGCCGTCACCAGTTTGATGCCGTGTTCAAGTCGAAGTGGTCCGTCCAAACTTGTTGCCTCAGCTTTGTGCACAGAACGATTGTGTCAATGCCACATTTTTTTCTTCTAACTCCTCACAAACAATTAACTTCCTGCAGAGGACGACAGCTGCTATTCACCGACTGTAAGTAAAGGCTGCTTGTGTTAACACGTCTATTGTAAGTCAGCGTTTTTGGTTGTGTTCAGTCATGTTTGTGTGTGTGTGTGTGTGTATTTGTGTTGCTATCTGTGGGTGATGGTTTGTTTCTGGTTGTGATGTGGGTGTTGATTTGACATCACGTTGCAAATTGTGAATATTTGACCTGGAAAGGGAGCAAGACAAAACACGCTGAGCTCGACACGAGAGAAATATCAATCGATCAATCACATTTTATCTGTTTATCTCATATTCACAGATCAACATTGACCTCATAAATCTTTACAACGTGAAATATCTTCTGTTCTTAACCCTCAACAAGAGTGAGAAGAGAAACTGATAAACACGAAAAACAAATGTAGAAACGGACAAAGGTCGCATGTTCGGATCCCTCAGGACGAAAACAAATAAAACAGATGTAACTGAACACATCAACAAATTAACAGTATTCTCGACATTGATTAGAAGACACAGTTTGTAACACAAGTGTCAATCTTTATAGTATTTATACATAATAACTGTCTGATAGAGATGAAGGGAGCAGCACTGATAAATGAATAGAGGAGTTATTGTCAGTGATGCTAGAATTTGTGAGTATTATGTCAAACTGTCTTGTTGTAAATATCTGTTAATGTATATTTTACTCTTAGATCTACACTCGTATACTTGTTAATCATTTATTGGACAGAATGTGTATTTACTTCTTTAAATCTTTATCCTGACTCCTCATTTTTGTTTTATTTGACAGGGATTTAACAAGCTGTTGCATGAACTCGCTGAATATTTTCTCTTGGAGTCAATTTATTGCGTTGTTTCGTTCCGGTCTCTTCAACCTCTCAGTGCGTGCGAGGTGTTTCTGTGCATTCAGTCAGATTCAGCGGATTTCTTTTCACCGGCACTCCTCCTGTGACTCAGCCTCGACTCGCTTGGTTCATGATGAACAGGGAAATAATGAGAGGCGGATTTTGTAATATCACACATTCCACCGGTCGGTTCGGGCATGTCACAGAAATATGTTGCCTTGAGTCATGTGAAGTGTAGGCGAGCCACGTGTTTGAGAAACGAGCGATCAAACTAACTGGAACTCTCTCGTCCAACATTCTCAGCCCTGATAGAAGCTGTGAAAATAGATGTTTTACTTTGGAATGTTTCATCACATCTGTCGAGTTTATTGCTGAGAAAATTTGCCCTGAATTATGAGTCTGTGAGCAGCTGAGCTGCAGCATGTAGGTGTGGTGCCTTGCCCAAGGGCCTTGTATTTGTCCAGACAAATGCACCGTGGTAATGTGTCATTCTTTTATCAGGCTTTAACTAACTATTATTTCCATTATCAGTCCTTCTCAGGGAAGTCCCCCAGAAATTGTTATAGGCCCCGTTTAGTTTATTTTCTGTTCTCTGCTATATTTTAAATAAACTCTCTAACTCGATGTATTCTCGAGTTAAAGTAAATGTTGGATGAATGAATGTTAATCTACTTTGAGATGGGAATATTGAAAATGTATTCAGTTCACTGTCATATACGACTCATGAAAGCATCTATTTTTTTATGTTTTTTTCTTTAAAATGTTCTAAAATAGTTGATTAGCAAAAATATTAAGTATTCACCAGACTTGCCCAACTAAACAAATTATATAATGTTTGAAAGCTGCTGGTCTCTTGATTCTGTCTTCATAAATAATTTACAATCCCTAGTTTACATTCTTATTATCTTCAAAGCAACATTTCAGCATCTTTTGTGCCTCTGAAACTTTTATTTAAAAAATATACTAATCATCTAAACTTTGGATGCTTGCGGCTTTTCAGGTTTAAAGGTTTTCTCACATACATGGGGGTAAACTTACTATTTTCATATTTTATTTTGTGAGCCTTGAATAAATCACATGAGATGAAAGATTATTTATAATTTAGATGACCTGAAACTGGTTTAAATGTGTGTGACACGATGTTTTACAACCCTGCCTTTTCTGTGCTCTCTGAACAAGATGTAATTTTGACTTGGTTTTGTGGTATATTTTTTACAGTGTACTGTGACTTCTTGTCTGATATTGGCCAATGAATCAGCTCCATGTGATTTTAAACTGTCGTTTTGGAACTAAACCAGATGTCAGAGGATAGAAGACAAACTTCGATCTGATTAAATACAAAATGACTCAACCCAAAATTAGTCAACAATCCATTTGAATTATTGATTCCGATCAATCAAAGACAGTTTTGGAAAGCGAGCCCGACTCTAAAGAGCGGCTTCCAGCTTTGTGATGGATCGGTGTTTAAACGTCTCTCCTTTCCTTGTTGATGGAGACGAGGTGAAAGGGAAACTCTCCAGAAGAGAGAGAAATCAATTCATCAGAAACCCACTCGATCCTTTAATCAATTCCCTCAACTTGACACTTGACGGACGCGACCTTAGGACGGCCGATCAGAGGTCAACTCAATCTGTCCTCAATCGATTCAGTCGCCACCACCCAGAGAAAGGCTAATTTAAAGTTATGGGCCCGAGTCCCATTTAAAGATAATTGATTGGATTCTTCTTATCTCCTTTTCTTCATTAAGACCTTGAGGGATCTTGTGCATCATTGACGATAATTGACGGATCGTTTATTGAGCGTTCATAACCGCGACCAGGGGACGTTCCATCGAACATCTGTGAGTCCCAATCAGATTAGAGAGGAATATTCCGAGGCTCGGGGAACACGGACCCTCCGATTGGAGGTCGTGTGGGGTCACGCTGGGACCCGGCAGTTGGCGTGGAGAAATAAGGGCACAGCTGGGAATAGCAAGTGGATGGATGTGCCGCTTGGCAAGGTGCCCGATGTGACAGCTGATTTAATAAGGAAGGTCTTTTATCCTTCAGACGAACATGTCGCCGCTGCAGGCTTTCTAACAGACGGGGGGGGGGGGGGGGGGGGGGGCAGAGGGGGGGGATCACTGGCTGTCAGGAAAGCTGGTTGTGCCGATGTTAAATTCCCAAAAGCTTTAACGCGATATAGATTAATTGGGCGATTCAATGCAGTACCTCTACCAAGGAGGCTATGGTGGGTTAGATGGTGGCTGTCCCAATCTTCCAATCTGATCGTCCTGTGCCTTAATTTACCTAAATCGGGACTCAACTAATTCTGTATTTTTCCGTAGGGGTAAAAATCAACCAATTCACGCTCTGTGTCACAATGTTAAAGAAAAATGATTCCTGGATCTGCTCTGAAAATGTAACTGGTTCTTTTCTCACCCATTCCTCAAATTTAATGGAAATGGGAAATGTAGATTTTGCGTAATGCTGCGATCCAAAATAAAATCACAGACAAAAACATAAAAGTCAGCGATAAGTGAATAAACACAATAATATTCTGTGGATTATTTGTGAAAATTTGAAAAACAAAATCTGGATCAACGACTTTGTTTCGTTCTGCCCCAAAATGTAAAGAGTTCAATCTTGACTTATGTCCTTTTTAGCAAGTACCTTCGCGATCCGCTCAGTATTTTTACAACATGGGGACAATAAAACTTCCCAAAAATGCTAAATTGATGGATTTTAAAGGAGGATCAAAGTGTTTTTCCTCATCACAGCCCAGTCCTTCACCTTTTACCTGATTTCAGTCTCACTCACTGCATCCTGAACACGTTAATGAAGAGATGAGAACAAATGTCCTTACTCAGGAGGATTTATCTCATCTTTCTATTATCATGAGGACAACACACACACACACGCATGCAAACATCCTCTAGAGTCAAGTGAATTATCCACTCACCCACTTTCTACCCCCCCCCCAGTCTGTCTGACTGAGTTCCCGTTCCCATCTACCCAGAGAGCCGCAGCCACTGGAGAGGCAGGGGGAAGACAAACACACTTTGTTATTGACGACATTAACGGGAGGCAGCCTTGTCACTGTGTGTGTGTGTGTGTGTGTGTGTGTGTGTGTGTTACCTTGTTTGATAGGGAAATTGGATCTAGACTTGAGAGGGGAGTGTAATGCGGTTAAAGGCATCATGAAAAGCCAGCTGTAACAGGATTTCATCCTCTGTGGAGCAGCGACTGACTGCTGCCGTGAAGCCAGTCATTAGGGAAAGTCCATGTGTGTGTGTTAGTGTGTCTGTGTGTGTGTCCGTGTGTGTGTGTGTTTGTGTCCCTATATGCTGATACTGTCAATAGGTTGATGCATATTCTCAGGAGTCTGAAGTGAAGCTGTTGTGCGCTTGTGTGTGCAGAGAGTCAGACATGTCACGACTGTGCCCTGACGTTTATGATTCAGTGATTCAAATGATAGACTTGGTTGATATGACGGATAAGTGGAAAATCATATTAAATAATAAGGGGGATTAAAGAATGAATAGATTGATTCAGGGCTTTAATTAATGATTATTCTCATAGTTGGATAATGTGCTGATTATTTAGCAGGATAATAAAATAAAATGGTAGATAATCGTGAGTAATTATGTATCTCAATTCTTTTTGACATTTATTGACATTGCAGAAGTCGTACTTACAAAAAAGTAACTTTTCACATCAGAAAAGCTGCAACCATCAAATATTTAAAATTGAACAGAAATATTGATAATATTAATATTTAAAGTAGTTACAAGTGATATGTTATGGAAGGGAAACCAACATATTGTTTAGTTGATAGATGGATTGATTTCAGCACTTTATCGTAGGTTATTTGCTAATAAAATACTTTTACCTCATGTTAAATTCACGTACCCACCGTTTGAAACCGTACACTTGATGCTACTGCTTGTGGATAACTGGAGAATGTTGAATCCCCCAGTAATTAATGAGGCAGCAGAAAAGTAATCAGCAACTACTTTGATAATTAAATCTGTGGAATTAAAGTTCCTCTTTTATACGAATGACCTTAAACTGAATATATTTGTAATTTATAATGTTTTGAAGTAATTTATAGTATTTGGGAAATGTCTTCTTCCTGTCGTCTGTATAATTCTCTTTCATTTCAGACAAAGTGATGATCTCTTATTTCTCTCTGCAGATGAATCAATAAACCTCATCATCAGTTGCAGCTCGAGATATGAGATGGAAATGTTGATTCATGTTCAGTAGATGTATGAGGATAATAAGATGGATCCACACTCTTTGTGTTAAATCTCCTGGTCTTCAGCACATTAATCCGTCTTTCCACCCATTTTGTTTTGAAGCCACTGAAACCTGTTTTCGCTCCACAGAGGCCTGCGGAGCTTTCATGTGCCAAGGTGAACGCACATACGTGTTCTTTCACTGGAGAACAATCTGAACAGCTCCTTGCCAAGGTCAGCGCCTTCCCTCGTGCTATGCCTGGAATGAGGGGAGGCCTTCGCTCGCGGTGCCTTCAGCCGACTCCAGAGAGTCGCGCTCATTGTGTGGCAGCCGAGGGGGAACAAAGACATTTCCACTGGAGGAACTTTTGGGTTCCTGTCGATAAGGAGGGCAGCGTCGCGAGCCCGGCCCGTGTTTATGTGCTTGTGTACAGTCGGGGGATCGACGCTGCGGCAGAGGCCTCCGCTTTCCAGACAACAAGTGCAGGCTGTATAAATAGTCACCCTTGGACCGGCATCAAAGAGAGGGAGAACATTCCAGCTGATGGTCGAGATTCCCGGTCGTGTTTATTGGGGTTTAGAGGTTTAGAGCTTTCAAACAAAACCTGAGATCAAACCCGAACTTTCAAACCATTAGAGAACCGGCTGTTGTTCACTAATGTCGCCGGTCGAGCACAACGACTTTAGGAATAATCATAAAACTGGACTAAAGTAGAGAATTTAGTCGTTTATATCAATAAGTCTGAAAAAGATGGTTGATATTTCTCTTCTTTTCATAGATTGGAAATAAAAATGGAAGACATGTTGATGAAGCCAAAGTGTCTTGTTCGCCACCTGGTGGCTGGCTGCATTATAACCCCAACCTCCTTCAGGCTGGTTAATAGGACATGGACTTATCTAAGAAGTCAAAATTCACATTTGAATTATATAATTTCTGGCATTTCAGGTATAGCTCTAACATGTCTGTCATGTTTCTGATCACTTGAGTTTTAATTTGTTATCTGAAGCTCTAAAATGAGGTGAAGCGACTTGATTGACAGCTCGGACTTACGCACGATTGTGATTCGCTGGTTATTCACTGATCCCTCATTGCAAAAGTGAATTCCTCCAGTGTTTCCCCATCAGATGTCATGGATCCACCGACTCACTCAGCTGAAGCAAGAAGAGAAAGTTGTGCAATTAAACATACTCATCTGTACCCGAGGGGTGAGATATCGGTGTGATACTTCGGTCATGTGGAGTTTGTTGCTCCAAAGGAAAGTTCCAGTGCCCGTGTGAGTCTAGTTTCACATCGTATAGAAGAAGAGTTATAAACCTTCCTTCTGGTTTCCCTGTGGTCTGTGGGTTCGTGAGGACGTCGGCTCTCGACCCCTCGTTCTGTTGAGACCCCCCCTCCGGTATCTCAGCCCTGTGACTCCATTCACACACTGTCTGCTGCCCTTCCTGCCCACTTATCAGCCACTAATTGCCAATAATGTGGAGGAGACAACGCTGCATCTGAACCGTTCATTCACTTATCCTGGTGTTGAGCCGCCGGCTTTCATGTCGTGCATTCCCACGGTTTGTCTGCGGGACTTTCCAAACTCTGCACACGGATCAGGACAGGGGACGGTTTGCATCAGCTTCAGGAGCAAAGGGCTGCTGGTGCGTTTTTAAAAAATGTCCACAGGAGGAACTGGGTATTGCATTAGTGTAGATTTGGAACTTCCCTGGTATTGATTTATCTGTGTCTTCACATCCGTGGAAGATTCAGACTTTGTGTTGCCTCTGTAATCACACACAAATCACATGTAGGAGTTGGTCAGGAGTTGGAATTGATCGGCAGAAATCAAATCCATGACCTTTAGTCAAAATATATTTGACTGTGCCTCATGGGAACCAGAGCCCGGTGCTAATGAGGCAAAACCCCAGTGAAGGTTACAGGACGATGTGGCTTGTGGGTGGGTTGAGGATAAGGTTATGGTTTTGTTTAGGATCTACAAAATGAATGGAAGTCAATGCTAAATCCTAATAATATTGTAAATATATATAAAAAATGATTAAAATTAGTATATGATGATCAGAATAGTTATTTCCACCAGATCAAGTAAGAATTAATCGTTGTCCTGCTCCAGCATCATCATCCAGATTCAAACAAAAACTCCACGGCCAATTCCCACTTCCACCTGGACTGAGAAGTGTCTTTAGTTTTGTCTCTGGGTCCTCGTCCCGCGGCTGAGACGCTGAGGGGTGTGAAGGGACAGGCCTTCAGTGACACCGAACCCACATCTGACACCTGATAAGGAGCCTGAGCGGGGCATGGACACCAGCAGGCGTGGAGCCAAAGATACTCGGTGGCGGCACATTCACGATGAGGCCTGAGAGTGCTGAGAGGTGAGACACACGTGTGGACAGGAGACCGGCGGATGTCCCCCCACATTAGGCCTGTCGGAGGTTTCCTTTGTGTGGGAAGATGTTAAAATTCACTGTATTCTAGTGTTCAAATCTGACTTGTTTTCAATCAATATTTTAATTTAAAGTGTCAGTTTTCATCTCTTTTTCTATAAATCCCAAAGGAAATCTGAGAGAGATCACATGTAAACATGGATACGAGTGAGATCTCTGTGCTGAGACCACGTCGGCTTCCCTCCAGTAAATCCAGTGCTGATGGTTTTACAGCTTTACCAGTGCCTCCTTCCTTCAGTGGCTGTTTTGACCCTTGCTTATTGATTTTATTTTTCTCCACAGAGGCAGTCGATGCCGAGATGAACCACCGCTGCAGCAAAGAGGGTCAGTAAGTTTACAGCCGAAGGAGGGAGGGAAGGATTTCTACCTCACACACATGCACACAGACGTGAGCACAGAGAGGAGAGAAGAGCCGGTGTGTCATCGGGAGATGGTTTATTTTTAAAACCTGGGAGAACATTTTACAAATAGGATCATATCTGTGCTTTGCAGGGTCTGGAATATAAAGTCATGTTGCTGGATTCATATCTTTATTCAGTTTGGTTTGTTATTTGCAGACAATGTGAGAAAAAAGGCCTCTTGTCTTTTGCAGTTGGTTAAAGCTTCTCACCACAATGGATGAGTTCCTTGTATTTAAAGGAAAATGACCATAGAAACCAAACAGAAGAGCTAAATTAATCTTTAACAGAGCCTGTGGCTGTCTCACTTTGGTTTTAAGACTTGAACACTTGTAAAGCTGCAGTCATTAACACTGTGGCCTCACAGTATGGAGGTTCTTGGTTCGATTCCTGGTCCTTTATGGAGTTTGCATGTTCTGCCCGTGTTTGGATTAATTCCGGCTTCCTCCCACATTCCAGAGAATTGTTAATAGGAAACCATACGTGTTAATGGTTGTTTGTCCCTGTGTCCTGGTCCACTGGTTCTCTGCTCATCACTCATTGGCTCCAGCTTGGCACCCATGAGCCTCCAGTGTATTTACAATTACTTATTTGATTTTCTGATATGTATGTTTACTCACTAACATGGACATGAGTGTTGTGTGTGGGTGTGTGGTATAATATTACATTCATAGTACATGTACTTGGCACTGTGCTATTATGTGTTTTGGCTACACATGCTTATACTGACCTCTAGTGTTTCACTCTGGTTCCTGCAGCTCTCCTCCACGCAGGGTTTCCATTTGGAGATTTTCTTTGTATTTGACAGAAACTTCTCTCTTTATGATTCAGTGGCTGAAAACATGTTGAAACAAAACAAATGAAATGGAGAGAAAGTGATTAGTTGACCTGCTTTGTGCCTGATAATCATATAGTTGTATTTATTACACATGAAACTGATTTGAAGAAGTTAATATAGACTTTATTTATACCTGCGACAGCATCAACATTATTTTAAGACTCTTAGAATCACTTTCATTAGCTTCTTGTATTATACAACGTGCTGCACTTTCATGATCTAGTAATACTGTGAGTATTTTGTGTTATATGTCAAGTCACATGTCTTTCAATTTGTTGTGAAGGTTCTGGAAACAAATTCCACCAAATCTGCTTATGAGGCTCTTATAGTGAACTTAATTATAATGTTGATAGAAATAAAATTGTAAAGCGGTTTGTGTACATTAAAAGTCACTATATCAATCCAAGTTATTATTATAGTTCACTTTATTTATATAGTAATCAAGGCCACTTTACAGAATAACAATAACAAACAAAAAATAAAAGACTTTTACCTGTAACAGAGAATTTATACAATAATCGTCTTTCAGATATCATCTGTTTCTATAAATACATTTAGAATTACTCACTAAAAATATAAAATACTAATTATATTGTGTGTTTGTGTGTGTTTGTGTGCGTGAGACTACAGGGGAGCTTAATCATTACCAGTGTCCCCGTGCAAACGCACAGCAAACTGCCTAATTAATGGAGCGTCCAACATTCCTGCCTTTTATACTGGAACACAAAAGAAGCCTCTTAGTGTCTCGGCCATAAATCAGCTGCTGCAGTCAGTCAGTGACACACACACACACACACACACACACACACACACAATGTGACAGTGATATTTCTGCAGCCATGGAGGCGTCTCGGGGCATCAACACATTTCTCACCTCTTCAGTCAACTGCTTTTCAGGAATTATCTCTAACCATGAAATCGGGCGTGAAGGGAGGTTAACAGTTAACCAGCAGCCGCGTTAGTGAGTGAGATATTTAGTTTAAAATGATGAGAAGAGCTTAACTTTCATCAGAAGTCCACTTGGTGTCACGGCTCACATCACAACTGTCCATAAAACAATTTATTGGATTCATTGATCTAGCAGTTAATCGATTGGTTGATCACAAACTGTTATTTCCAGATAAATGACCAAATATTTTCCAGTTCCATCTTCTCACATGGGAGTTTACATCAAGTCACATTTATTTTTTTCTGTCTGATGATGTGGCTCATTAAAAAAATACATAAAACCTGTATACAAATATTTAGAACAAATACCCGGGATCATCTATTGAGCACAAAGTGATAAATGTGGACTCTTTTGGGCAAAGCAGCAGCAGATGTGAGTGAGGAGCCTCCAGTGTGTGTGTGTAGGGGGGGTGGGAGCTGGGGGCTGGGGGGTCTGGTGATGGAGAGCTGTTGTCTCCATCAGCTTCATTAGTTAATTATATTGTCAGGGATCCCATTAGTGTTTTTACACTTCACTGAACTCCTCCCTTTGTGTCACCATCGTGTGTGTGTCTGTTTGTGTGTGTCTGTTGGTGTGAAACCTTCTGTCACATATTGAAGCAGCTCTTCTTACAGTTTTTTTTGTTTTTTTTACTTTCTTATTTCAAGTTCTTTATATTTTGGCTGTTTGTGTTTTCCAACTTTAAGTTATTTAATATGATGGCAATTGTTACACTGTAAAATATCAATATATCAGAAAGGGTTTTACTTAAGTATTTAGGACAATATAGTTATTGCCAACACTAAACATTAATATTTTAAACTGAAATGAGAAACTTTTGCGGGATGGAACTGAAACCTGAAGTTTCTATTGAACCGTTTCACCTGAATATTGAAACTGGAGGAATCCTCTCGTTGCAAAATAAAGTGATTGGAGAATTAATCTGTCAGGAAGTTGTTGTAGCAGCAGAAGTTTACTTTGACATTTCAGTGTTGGATAAAAGTAAATGTTGTGTAGAGCGTTGTGTGTTGTGTACTGGAGATTCACACAGTAAATTCAAACAACCACATTAAAACAACTCAGGTTTTATCAGTGTATTGTGACATTTTCTTCTTTATTCACATTGAGTTTTAGTAAAAGAGTTAAAAAAAACCTTGATGAGCTTCGACAACCCTGAAATATAATTGATCATTGATTAAAACACATTTTAATGCTTCTATTCATTGTAAGTGAGGAGAACGACCACTAGGCTGCGCTGTCGTCCCACAGTCAAACATTTCAATTCCAGGGCGAATAAATCCTCCTGCTTTTAGTTTGTATGAGACATTCAACTCATATTTAAAGGAAGTGAAACAAACACAAGCTCAAAACATTAATAAAAACAGAAGATGTTTTTTTTTTCATGATAAGACAATAACGACACTTTATTTGTCCTCTCGGGGAAATTCCAGTGTCCTGCAGCTCGCACACAAAGTAATTATGATTAAAAACAGGGTTAGAATCTCAGAGCGGGGTCACGTGAGATTTTAATAAATAAATATATTAATAAACTTGTCTGTTTTGAATTTGTTCCATTGAGTTTTGTAAACACCTAGGAACTTAATGGACTTAAATCAAGGAAATTAGTTGACCTTCAAAGTGTATACTACCATTTTCTTGTTGTAGTTTTATGGCTTTTTATTGAATAGTGACAGTTGAGCTTAGAGTGTGTAATATAACACAATAACAATAATATGTAAAACAATATAAACAGTCGATCCAGAGTCGAACCAGGAACTCTTCACGCTGTGAATGTGGCAAATCATCAATTACATTGAAAAAGAGAAAACTGTTGAACCGACTTAATCAGTAACAAGTTATGTCAACACAATGTATAATTTACTTTGCATGCAACCCTTTGATATATCTTCCTTAATGTGTTTTCTTTCTGTCTGTGTAAAACAACCACAACATTCATCTGAACACAATCTGGAGAAAACAAAGTTATAAGTCAGGTTAATAAAAATCCTTCATTTCTGTGACTGTCCTTAAACTTGTGACCCGTCTCATCTTGTCTCATTTATAAATGAATCTGCAGAAACAAACACAAAGTGACTCCTCTTCAGTCTCACACTCGGTTTCTTCCAGGATCGTGTGACGTACAGAGTGAAACTCAACTGAGCCCATTACGTGGCTTTTAATGGACTCACGTTGTTTAGTGCGTCTCCAGCTCGACCTCGGTATCAGGAAAACAGAAAATCTGGTTCAGCCCAATCTAATTTGAGCCGAACTGAATTTAAAAATGAGATTTAATGAAATTCTTTTCGAAGTCCTTTCGTTTGACCTGGATTGAATAAACTGGACACATGTGTCTTTTTGCTGGGGAAGAGACGAGGGTTGTTTTCCTCTGTTTGGCTTGATCTGGAACATGCCCCCCCCCCCCCCCCCCCCCCCCCCCCCCCACAAAATGAAAATAAAACCAGAATAATCTTTAAAATCCAACCGTTTTATATGCTTGTTGAATTTAAAGGCAATGAGCTCTCTCAAAATAAATTTAATTTATCAGGTTGTTACGGGAAACCGGCAGCAAAATGTCCATAGTACAGACACACACACACACACACACACACACACACACACACACACAAACACACACACTCTGAAGCCTCCCCTATCGCCTCCTTCCTCATCTTCTTCCTCTCTTTTATATCTTTGTGATTTTCCCCTGTTCACAGCAGGTGCTTGATGCTGCAGCCACAGGAAAGTTCCTGCTGATAATCATCTTCACTGAACAGTAGCAGATAAAACAGTTTGTCCCCTGTAGACTGTCCAGTGGCCTCTCAAGACGTTAACCTGCAAACTTCCATTATTATAAGAATTCTACTTTCAGGTCCTGGAAACCAGATTCCACCTGCGGCGAAGCTTCTTGCTTCTCTTTAGCCTGTCGGTTGTCAAATTGAGACTTAAATATGTCAATAGATATAAAACAGAGAATCATGAGTTATGATAAAAATAATTTTCCTGTCATTTTTATTTCACCAGTCTTTTGTTCATTTCTTTTAACTTTAATCTTTTAATCTTAAAGCTGTTTGCTTATTTTTGATTCCACCTGGTAAAGTTCTCTACCTTCCTCTGTTCGCTCTATAATTTCTTTACACTTGAAGTGATGCTGTGCACATCTTTCTCTCATCAACTCTGCCTCTTTACCTTTTCTGATTTACGTGTTAACTTCTTTATTCAGTTAAAAATGAACATTTGGTCACTGGGAATTAAAGCAGGTGCAAAAACTACCACCAAGCCATCGTGAATAAATGAGCCAAAAAGCTAAAAGTGAGATAGAATTCTGAGAAAGTTCTGAGAAGTGATTTAAAAATGGTTATTTAAACGATCATCAGACGTGTCAGTCTAAAATAAAAAGCCAGATAACCAGAGTCTTTATGCAGGAGAGACGAACAGAGAGTCGGAGGATCCAAACTCAAAGCAGGTAAATCAAGACTTTTTAACAGGACACGATGCTCACCTGGTTGAAAAGGCCACCCCCGTTGCTGCTTGTCTCCCCCCCGCTCGCCGTCTTTGACCTACAAAGCTGTGACTCTTGTTTTTAGTCAAAACTTTGAATAACTTTGGTTCTAAACAATATTTTCAGGACTTTTTCAACTCCCAAAAACACGAATTTGATCCCAATGGCCACTGGAGCAGATTGAACAGATTCGATCCCACACGTCGTCTAAAATCCTGAACCGTGGAGAAACTGTCGTCGGGCCTCGTGTCTCAGCCCGGCTTTATTTCAGCCGCAGCCAATAGATCGTGGCCACACGGATCGCCGTGTGACAACAGGCTGCCCACACTGACCTCAGGCTGATCTCATGTGCCCGGCTGCCACAATAAGAGACGGCAACTTCCCACTCTCACTTCTACAAAGCTGCCCGAGGTCAGCGTGAACCTCTGACCTTGACGGGACTCTGCCAGCCTGGAGGTCAAGTAGTTTTGATTCCCTGTTTTGATGCCAGCTGTTTGTTGATGAGGATTTTCATATATATATATATTTATTATATGTTTGCATCCTGTGAGTCGCCAGAGATTCATTTTGCTCAGTGTGGGGTTTGTACCTCTGCTCATGTGAAGCTTTGCAGCAGATCCATCGTTCCTGATCCGATATGTTTTGTAGCGTCGGTGTCGTACACAGATTATAAGGTAAGATCTTCTCCAGCCACACAGGCAGCAGTGAAGCGGAGGGCAGCTCGTGGGGGTAATGAGCTCTGAAGGGGACACGACCTCCTGTTCCTCTTACTGATGGACCCATCTGAGGGCACCGAGGACTTCTCCTTTCTCCGTGCCAGCTGTTTCCGCAATAATACACTGTCTCGAGAATATTCACACAAAAGAAATGTTTGTCCATCCCTGTCCATCACGCAAGTGCCCATGTCAGCAGTAAACACTGTTTTCATAATAAGATAATTCAACTTTGTTTACATATTTAATGTTCTGAGTTACAAAGTGATTCACTGAAAGGAATCACTTTGTAAAGTGATTCACTCCTAGTGGAGTGTGCAGTAAATGCGTGGCAGCAAGAACGTGAACGATTACACTCACGACGCTTCTCCATGATGATTTCATGATTTTATATCTGCCACTTTTAGCACCATTGTGTTGTGTTTAGTTAATTTCAGTCGTGCTAACGAGAAAATCTACTTTGAAGATTCCTTTAGTCCTTCATACACAGACATATACACAAACTCAACTAGCACCAATGCTCATTTCCTTGACCCTCTACGAGTGAGTCGCTCTACATTCATTCAGACCTTAATGTTTGAAATGATTCACGTGGCTCATCCATCTTCCCCTGATTCCTCCTGATTCCTCTAGATCTCCAGTGAAAACGTAGAATGGCGTTTTGATTTACCCCGTTTAACGACTCTGAGCTCCTCCTCCTCCTCCTCCTGCTCCTCCTCCTCCTCCTCCTGCTCCTCCTCCTCTGCTCCTGATGCTGAAGATTTATAATTCCTCTGGCCACTAGAAAGTCTTTGTCCCTTGAACATACACGTATATCATTTGGTGCAGTGAGTGATGCTCTTGTTTTTCTTGGGAGGTCGTTCTCCCCGTTCCTCTCCCTCAGGGACTGATGGTCGGCAATGAGAGAATTTATAGCTTCTCAGCATTCAGCCAGAAAAATAAGATTTCGATTGTGTAAGTGTGTGTGTTTGTGTGTGTGTGTGTGTGTGTGTGTGTGTGTGTGTGTCTGTGTGTGTGTGTGCGTACTAACTCATGAAAGGATTTTCACCAAACTTGATGAAATGAACATTACCCCTGATGATTGACGATGGAAGCTGATTGGTCAAAGATCAACAAAGGTGCTAAAGTTCCCCCAAAAATATGTTTTCCAAGATATCGCTGCAAGTACAAGAGCGAGAGATAAACAATCTAAAGTTTACGTTGGTCAGAAAACTCTCGGAGCCCATCAGCTATAGTCTGGTGATGAATTCTGCTCGTTCTTCACAGTTTCAGTCTGACTATACGATACCATTTGCATTGTATACAATTAAAGATACGACCTAAAGCTTTTATACAGCATAGAAATGCTTTAACTTTCACAACCAATACCAGAAACACCATCCAAAGCTTATTTAGATCAGTCACTCATAAAGAGTCAGACGATGTCACACTTTGTTCATATAGGGAAAATATAAATAATGATAATTGATCATATTTAAAATGTTAGCATTGCCCGACTGTGCAGGGAATGTTTCACTCCTCTGTAATATCCATCCACTTCCTCAAACTAATGGGAAACCAAGCAGGCAGAGAGAGGTTTGGGCTTAAGGTTCTAATTGTGCAAATAGACCAGGGAACACACCTCGGGTGCAAAAGCAGAAAGCAAATATAATGTCATCCGACGGGGTAGATGTTGAAATGATGTTCATTAGTTATGTTCCATCACGACAACTGAAGGTTAAAAGCTCAATTTGAAGGGCAAATTGCTCCTTCAGCTTCAGGGAGAAGCCGCAGTCGGGCACAATTTGCACCTGGAGGCCGGGGATGCACTTACCTGACGGGTCGGTCAGGAAGTAAAGACTGTGGTCCATTACCTGGAAACGTCAAATGAGCTTCTGGGGCACAGATTCCCTGTAGAGCCTCCGAATGTAATCACGGAAATTGGATTTTGATGGTGAGAAATGAGCGCACACTTATTCTGAATGATTATCTCGGCAGGTGAGACGCAGGGCCACGGCCGGGAAAAGTTTGTCTTTTTTTTAACCTCCTTCTCTTCTGCAAAGAAAATTGCAAGGAGGAAAATGCCGCCCCAGTCTGTCCCCTGTGTGTCCCTGAGTTCAGAGGAGAGTCTGGACAGAGTCTGGCAGCGACTGCCGGGAGAAACTAAATGTGGAATTACTGCAGAAAGCATCATTTTGTCTTCAGTGATAATGCAGCTGATTTGTAGACGAGAGGAACTTGTTTTACTGGTGATCCGGAAACTTTCAGGTGCATAAACGCTTCAGGTCCGATTAGCAGAGCAGCTCGTCAGTAAACTGGTGGCGTTGGGTGTGAAGGGACATTTGACGTAGTGGACGTTTGTCAGTGGTTTTCTCAGATGGACAAAGGCACCAGTAGATCCCAGACTCTGCAGCAGTCGTAACTGAATCCTCCGCCTCTGCATCATTACACCAGGAACAGCAGAGTGTGTGTGGTGGTGTTTGGTTTTCTCTGCAGCTCTTTGCAGCCTCCTCGCAATTTCCTCTGTGGAGTCTTTGCTAATGAGCTCAGGGGTCAGACGTCCGCCGCGCTGCTCGCTGAGCGACCGTCATTACACAGAGCGGCGGTCCAGGCCTCTGACGCCAGACCTTAACACACACACACACACACACACACACACACACACACACACACACACACACACACACACACACACACGCACACACACGTACACACACATTGACAGAAGTCAGCAGTGCACGGGGAGAGCAGCGCTAACAAATACTCCTCAATCCAACTGTTAATTCTATTACAATAATAAACATTTCAGTCGAATTATAAAACTATCAATGATCAGTTTAATCGCTTAATATGAGATTAAATATTCAGAATCAAAGTTTAATGACAATTCTTTACAAGCTATAACCTCAACTTACCAGAATGCATTGCAGCAGGAAGACGAGCTGAATCCTTTCTTAGTTGAACCAAGAAAAAGACACTTGAATTTTTACGGCTGCAAGAAATTCAGTGTCCATAAAGTGAATAAGAGTAAATAGTTCATTATTATGTTTGTCTGAATTCATTATATGTTTATATATTATTTATTTATTCATATTTACAGGCTTCTGACTCTTTTCTCATAGTCATATTGTTGATGATGAGCCTCCACAATGTGCACTCAGTGAAAATGACCCAACATGAAGTCATGTTTATTTACATCAAATAAGAAAATGGACAAAAACATCATCTTATGTAAAGTTTATAGGAATAAATTACTTTTATCCAGAATTACTTTGCCAGTTAGACTTTGTTTAAGAGTAAAATGAACTGATTCTTCTGAGTAGTGATTTGTGCTGAAGTGTGATATCACAGGAAGGTGTGGTTTGTTCCCTTAGCACATTCAAGCTCATGTGGGCCGACTAAACCGGAAACTATAATTTCCTTCATAATAAAAGCACGGAGTTATCCAAATTTCCATTTCAAATGTTTAGTTTATTTTTTATTTTTTTTTACAAAACTTCCTTCTGAGTTCTGATTAAAGAAAACAGTTCTTGCACATAACAGGTGCACAGGATCCAAAGGTCTTGCAACATTTTCCATTTCTCCAAGTGGAGGAAAAAAGTTGCTGATTAATTTTCTGTTGATCAAACAACGGACTAGTTCTTTATGCTCCGTCAAACTTTGTCTCAAATGGTCTTTGTTGACTTTAAAGACTAAATTTGTTCAAATCATTGTATTTCACACGCCTGTGGATATTTGTGTTGCAAATATCTTGTGTATTTCCTAGTTGCAACAAATGTTCCTATCCAGGGAAAACGTTGGAGGTTTGATCTTTTAGAGAAACTGATCGTTTCCTCATCAGATGCTGAAACTGGGGCTGAAGTGCAAATAACAGTTATTTTCATTATCAAGTAATCTGATGATTGTAACCTTAACCCTTTTTTTTATGTTTTTCTTTGACCAGCCGACAGTCCAGGGGCAAAGATATCGTGGGTCAAAGTTCACCAAAGTTGCGAAAGTTTGCCTTTGATGCAATTGTGTTACTGGGCCTTAACCCAAAATGTTCAATTTACCATTTATCACAAATAAAGGATCAAGTCTTCATCTTTAAGAAGTTGTTTTTCAAATATTTACTTGAATTATAAAGAAAATAATATAATGAAATATTGCATCCAATAAAGTTTTAGTCTCTATTTCCCCTTTGTGATTTTATTCCTCAACCCAAAATGATCCAAAATCTAAAAGCTCAACGGAATGATGACCTGCTTCTTGTCAAATTAAAAACTGTATTTTTATTTTGCACGTTTGCTGATTTCAAATTTGATGATGTGGAGGCTTCCAGGGGTGGATGAACGGTGGGGGAGGCTCTTACTCTGAAGGGTCCCCTGCAGCTCACTGATGGGACTTGACTTCCTGTCCCTGAACGCAGCACCAGCAGCTTTTCTCCTCTGATCATCTCCAGCTTCGTCTTTTCTCCACCAGTCACTCAGGAGCTGAAGAGACTGGGAGCTCGAGCAGCGGCTCTGCTGACACCTCCACCCCGGAACCAGCGCATGACAGCCCGGCTGGACTTCAACTCCGTCACCCGCCCCCCCCCCAACCACCCACCAACCACCACTCCGGTGCAACTTTTCTCTGCAAACTTGCTTCTTCTGGTAAGAAAACCAGTTTACTTCATGTTTACTAATGCAACACATGTTTGTTTGTGCCAAAGCAGAGACACACGCACACACACAGACACACACAGACACATGCAGGCTCAGAGCAACAAGTAGAAAAGGCCTGAAGAGCCAGGGGCGGTTTTAAACAGGTGACACATGAGCGCATTGAACTCATGCATATGAATAAAGGAGGAAATTCAACGACCTTTTTATCTCTCCTGGATTTAATGCATCCTTTAAAAAAAAATATGTTTATAACATAACACTTCTAGAGAAAAGGCTCCTGGGGGAATAGAAAATGTAATTTAATTGTTATTGAATTTTCTAATAACGGCAGGAAGAGAAAACTGAGTAGATATATACTTCGAATATTTCTATTGTCCATATCTCCATATACTTCTTTGCAGTGACGGCTTTGTGGAAGTTCTGGTGGCTTTTTATTATTCTTATGCTCTTGCACTGTTTTCTATCTATCTATCTATCTCTCTCTCTCTCTCTCTATCTAAACACTCTTTCATTCCAATGTGACTGAATCTGGAGGATGCTGGACATGTACCTGAATGAACTGCCCTTCCATTTCATCAATATATTTTATGTGGCAGCCTTTATATCCCCATCATATCTAAGTTATACTGAATTTTGTTCCTTTATTTCCTAAATCATTTGCACAGATGATTAACAGAACGGCCTCTCGTCTTTTATTTTAACGCCGGGTCTTTGAGAATGAGGCGTTCTGACAGTCAACAGGTCTAATGTGACCATTAGCCCTCTTCAAAAAGCACTTATCTCTGTGTAAACACACACGACTGCTATCAGCCAGCTGCTGGGACGCGGACCAGCTCGGCTCCCTCGTCTGAACTGGGCACATCCCCTCTCCCTGTGCACACACTGATCCGCTTGTTTGCTCAGTCATCGATTCAAACTACTCCACGGACGAGACGCTTTATTTTTTATTGTTCAAGATGATGACCTCGTTCGAAAAATGAAGAAGTGGCTTCTCTTAGGAGACCTGATCAGCTTTTGAGTCCAGCAGGTTTTTGGTGAATGGAAATGCTTCCAGCACCAAGCTCTCAAATCCTCCAGTCGTCTTTTTAATCCTGTGTGGAGCTGCAGGGTTTTCACCTGATGACATCACTCTAATGTTTCCTCGTCTTGTTGCTTCTCTGCCATGAAAAGCTTCTGGAGTTTGAAAGTGGGTGATCGATGTGGGTTGTTATTGAGAGAGTCAGTGGCTGATCATTTAAAGATGATAACAAGTTTTTGTGTGTATCCAAATGCAGAATGTTGTGATTAACACAATGACACACAAGTGTTTTGGTCACTTGGACACAGGAAACTGTTTTTTTTATCTGAAGTAGATCTGCAGAAAAACTGGAACGTCTACAGATATTGTTTGCAGACATTATTCATGAGAAGGAATATCACACATGGATTATCTGCTGTTGTGTCTTGTTCTTTTTTAGAGTCTGAATGATTCACAGAAGTGTGTTTGTGTTTGTTCATCTGCTGACATTATTCTATAGAATACACAAAGCAGATGTGCATATATGTTTATATATTTTCAAGTTCTATGTGTTTGATATAATTTGTTTTCTTTTCATTTACAACTATATATTAGAAAGTGTATGGTTAAACTGTAAAATATCAAACCTCAATTTAATTTCTTTGTCATAAGGGTTTGACAATACTCAGGAATAATTGCCAATCTTTAAATATACATGTTTTACTTCCTAATATCTGTATAAGTATCCGACCCCTAAAACTCCACATCTGTCGAGCTCTGATGATTTGTCATTTTTCTATCTATCAAAGTTCTCTGACTGGGTTTGAATATGAAGCTGTGAAAGTTTCCTGGATCAGTGGAGTCCAGCTGAGAGACTCGTGTTTGGGAGCCGCGCTCGTTCCAGAAAGTGAAAAGAGTTATCATCCCGTCTGACAAGTTCTGTTCAGGCGATTCACTTCAGGGCCGGCTTCATGTTTCCCTGAGGAAGACGAGCAGCTTCCAAGTCCCAGCTGTTCCTCTCTGCTTTCAGGACCATTAGCAGCTCAGTTAACTCGGCTACTTATTTAATTTTGATCATTTAAGTTGACTTCATGGACGTCTCGGATAAATAACGTTGAATCTGAACATCGCAGGCGTCGGTTCTGTCGGTTCAAAGCGTTTTCTCGGTTGTTTAACGACTTTGTAACGTGAATCTAAAGCAGAACATCTCCCTGTGTCGAATTGTGTTTGTTTTTCTCGCAGCAGGACAAACAATCCCCCCCCCCCACACACACACATTCTTTGGCACCGAGCAGCGCCGACATCACCGCTCACGCTCCCCTCCCTGGATGTGGAAGCGTGCGTCTTCTTTCTGCAGAGCGGCTTCACATCCGTTTCCGCCCGGCTTCAGGGAGGCAGTCGGAGGCGGAGGATGGGAAAACAACGTGGCCTTGAGCTTTTGTGTAGAAGGCATGCACTCCTGGCTAACGGCCGTGGAACAGTCACTGTAGATTCTTTTGCTTTATTTAGCTTTGTTTATCATTTGGTGGAGGATTTAGTGGAAAGGGGGTTTGTGAGTAGATGCAGAACTCAGTTATCCACATGGATGTTTGGCAAACTTTGGTTTACTGCCCTGTGGCTGGTTACAGCTCAAACTGATCTATCCACTTTTTAAAATCTTTTCTATTAATTAAAGAATCAACGAGGAGGTTTCATCTGCATGTGTTGGTTTGTTTGTTTGTTGACATAATTACCTGAAAACTTTGACACTAAACTCGGTGGAAGAATGCAACATGGGCCAATTAGATCTGGGGAATATATCCAGGAGGATTCAGCCTCTGTGCACCACCACACTGGATTTCAAGCAAATCAATCAACATGAGATTGAAGTGTTGACTTTCAACTTAAATTCAAGATGTTTCACAAAAATATGACATCAACCGTTTTGGAATTTTTGTATGACTGCTTCTAAAATTGAGTCACTGTCCAAGAACTTGACTGCCTAAAGCCTCTGTGACTGCGATGCTGTGCATTCCATTCTAACCCCAAAGCTCCCAGTGTGATTGATGACCTGCTCCACAGTGTAACTTCTAACCCACTTGTGCTCGGAGCGGAGTTACGTAACACATGATGTCAAAGATGTGCTTAAAAAACACAAAAACACACAACTCCTCCACTGCATCTTTCATCGTGACATATAGCTGCTGATTGAACTCCGGCCCCGGCTCCCGATGGAGCACGTGTCCTGGACGCCGGCGTGTTTGGGATCAAAGTTCGACGTCGTTGACTTAAGATTCATCGGCTTGATAAACGTGGTTTTACCCCCCCCCTCCCTTTGAGAATAACGGTGGAACTTTGTGTGAGGCAGGGATGCAACTGGCCGAGTAACATTTCCCACCTGCTGCAGCGGCCTTGAACCGAGCCTTGCACTTGTAAAACTGCATTTCTACAAAAAGGGAAGAACTCGGGTTTGTATCCAGTGTTCGGGCTGGAAGAGCGGAGTTTGGGGGGGTGGGGGGGAGGATCTGGGAGGTTTTCTCCCACGGCGAGCTGCCAGCTGCCGGACAGTGTGGCACTGAGGAGGATGGACGTCGAGGTTAAAGCTTCAAAATCCTCTCCCCTCATCTGCCTCTTTACCCTCCAATGGTAATCAGAGAATAAAAACTTCTCTCCAACACTTTTTTACAATTCTCTTAAAGTGACTCAGCTGGTGTCGGAGTCAGTTTATTGGCTGCGGGCACGAGGTCACTGGAAACTTGAAGACAACATCCTGACGTTAATTAGAATTCGTTTGCGTGTTGTTGATGGGGGGGGGGGGGCTAACGGTCGTACACGTTGGTGCAGGCGTTTCTGTTTTGCGGTATCGTGTCCTCGTGATTTAAGAAGAAACAGATGAGCTGGCAACCGGTGCAATTGAAGTTCAAAGGGAGAAGAGCCTCTTTGATTTCCTGGCATTTCATCAGAGTCTCGATGTCAGATAAGAATTAATAAAACAGATAAAAACTCCCACTGCCAACGTGTTATCAGCCCCCCCCATTAAAAAATGGATCGTTGGTCAAAGGGAGCGTCATCGAGAAGCTCAAGCGTTCAGAAGCTGCAGCTCTGTTGTGGCAGCGACGCTCCAGCAGAGCGTTTAGAGTGTTAGCGGAGGTCAAGGTCCCTGAATCGGATCTGTAGCTCGGGTACAGTAGCTCTCTTTACGTTAACGCTTCCCCCCCCGTTGATCCAGATAAAGGATTATTTATCTTTTTCACTTTCGTTGACATGGTGTGAAGCGGGCGTTCAACTTGGCGGAGCTGTTAACTTTTCTGAACGACGTTGTATTTCATCTTAAGTTCCTGGAACTCAGGTTTTATGTCCTTCACTGCCAAAGACTAACACACACTTTATCTTCTACATTTTGTACATCTATGTTTCTGGAGCTCTGTGCATTACCCTAACCCTCAAACCCATGTTTCTTTCTCCTCGTGCTTCATGTGAATTAAAGTCAAACCAGACACTCTTCAGTTAGAAGATGAAGAATCTTGTCTCTTAAGTTTCCACCGACCCACAATCGGCCCTCGGCTCTTCAGAGGAGGTGAAGCTTGTGTCCATGGAATCCTCACTCTTCTCTTTATTCAGGCTGCAGATGGAAAAAAGTAGCACAGCAACGTGATGACGTTTTCCAGTTTTCACATTTCGACATATTTCACTTTTTCATATAATCGCTGTGAAGCTTCCCGCAGCGTTTTCACAGCTGGACGTGTGATTTTATTTCTTCTCTCCAGCCGCGTTTTCATTTGAAACCATAAAAAAGGGAAATTGACTCGAGCACTTTGCGGTTTTCCACATAAATAACAGTGAGCGGCTGTATAGCGACTCACAGCCAAACCAAAGCTTCCCTCACTCATCTGGCAGCGTGGACGAACCCTGCGAATCAGAATCAACTCTCAGGAGACGTCGTGTCCCCGACTGTGGGCGAAGACAGACGTCCACCACCGAGGCATCAGACCCTGCATGAAGAAACTACCACTGACATGTGCTGAGGCTCCCCCCCCCCCCCCCCCCCCCCTCTGGGTTTATTGAGCTTCCAGCTGTCTCTGTGTAAAGTACAGTGTAAATCTTAGTTTCCTCCCGTGTCAGTTTTCGGACTCGCAGCCCGGCCTCGTAAAGGGGGGGGGGGGGGGGTGGGGGGGGGGGGGATTCTTCCCGATCCATCTGGACGACTGTGTTTTCATATCTCAGCCGCTCCAGCTCCTCGCGGTCTCACACCTGGATGTCCCGACTGTCACCGGCACATTTGACTTAATGTCATGATAATGAGTGTTGCATGAAAGATGAGGAACACCCCCCCCCCCCCCAAACAATCAACCAGCACCACACTGTACTACACCTATGGATATCAGCTTCCTCGATACGCCAGATTTTTTTGCTATGATTAGTTCCTGCAAAAACAATATTTTTCAAGAAAGTCCCTTTATTGACCTGACAACTCATTCAAAATAAATCTGAAATAATGTGAATATAAAATTTAAATCACCTAAAAACCAAAGCAGGGTTAATAAGGACGTTTATGGGGACATTTCCATCTGAAACAATAAAAAATAAAATGGATCAAATCTGCTTATTAGAATTTGATTGCAGCTATTTATAACTTTTGTCTCACTTGTTAAACTCTACATTCTTTTACCACATATCCAAAATAAGTAATCTCCTACATTTTTGGCTAAATCTCTTGTTTGAAATGTAAACTGAGATTTTTCATAACAATATTTTCAACTGGAGACTCTGACTCCAGTGAAAGGAACTTGCTCAGGTGTTGTTTTGCAAAGTAGAAAGTTTAGGTCACATGAGGACAAGAATCTGAAATATCACATAAGAAAGAGAACTAACTTAATTTAGAGTAATTTACCATATTGATCTTAAATTAGTGTTTTTTCCCTGTTTGTCTTCCAGAGTCAAAGTCCTCGACTGAGTCCATGAGCTGAAACACTCGCTGACGTGAGGCTGAACATCTCCTGTCTCTCTCTCTCTCTCTCTCTCTCTCTCTCTCTCTCTCTCTCTCTCTCTCAGACATGAATCTGAGGATTTCATGAGAAACGTTAAACGACAGCGGCCTGTGTTTGTTATTCTGCTCCTGCTCATTTCAAAGTTCTCTCACGATGACGTCACCACAGTGAAGGACATTAGAGACAAAATGACTGAGACCTTGTGATGGAGTAAACCTGCTGATCCTCAGACTGTCTGTAGCCGTGATGGCCGCCGCCTGTGCAGAGAGGGACCAGCAGCTCCTGCCGCTCCAGGAAGTGGACTCCAGCCGAGTGAGGAGCTGCGTCCTGTCTCCGATCCTCAGCTCGTCCCCTCCCGGTCTGCCCCTCGACGGCAGCCAGCCCATCTGCATCCCGTCCCCGTACGCCGAACTGGGCCACGACTTCGCCACCATCCCCTTCTACAGCCCGACCATCTTCAGCTACGCCGCTCCCAGCATCTCAGAATGTCCCTCCGTCCACCCGACCCTCAGCCCGTCTCTGTTCTGGCCCGGCCACGGCCACGGCCACATGGGGCCGCCCATGCCCCTGCACCGCTCCCAGGGTCGACCCCAGCATCCCCAGCCCATCCAGAGTCCGTGGGGGGAGCTGACGCCGCGGGACAGTGTCCTGGCAAACAGGTAACACACACTGTGCTTCCCTGTTAACACAACACAACACAAACACTCACTGCTCCATGGGACAAGCTGTCTACTGCAGGAAGTGAGAGAAGCAACACAATAAACATCTTCATGGAACTGACAGCTGGCTGCAACTGAGGATTCATTTAGTTTAAAACAAATTCAAGGATAAAAGCCTTTAAATTTGATATTTAACATCAAATTATTGAAGTCACATGGATATTAATCAGTTAAAAGCAGCAAATGATCACATTGGAAAAGTAGGAAATGGAAAACTTTGGCCTTCACCAACTCATTCCATCTTAGTCATTGTTCACTTACAGTTTTAAAACCCAGATTTCTATAATATAGCCATGATCACTCAGAAGCAAAACAGTCGTCACCATGAATCTAGATTTAAACTTCACACGAGATACAAAGAACTTGTGGATAATTTAGTTTATTTAATCATTTTAATTCATCTTTCCTCCTTCGGTCTCATCGTTAACCCGTCTGACACTTTATTAAACTGCTTGGATGCTGATGGTGCTGAGTCTCTGTGTGTGTTAGTAAGAGTGTGAGGAGGCGTTCCCAGGAGAGCGAGGACGGCCTGGTGTCGTCCGGCGGAAAGTCCGACCTCCACTACTGCGCCGTGTGCCACGACTACGCCTCGGGCTACCACTACGGAGTGTGGTCGTGTGAGGGGTGCAAGGCCTTCTTCAAGAGGAGCATCCAAGGTCAGGCTCCAGAAACACAATGCACCTGTTTGTTTGTTTGTTTGTTTGTTTGTTTGAGGGGATTCAACTATTGAATTGAGCCTCGTTCATTTTTAAAAACATTGATTTACCTCCAGATTATTTTACCGACTTTGAGAATCCATGACTTTTCCTCTAGTGTCGCCGCGAGGTGGACGTTTGTGTGTTGCACGACAGTAACCTCGTGTTAAAGGACACATATGATGCCTCTCTGTGCTGTGATGTGTTCTACAGGTTTATTTTGTGCATTTAAAATAACACAAAATAAAAGGAGCCCCCCCCTCAGCCACAGGAAACGCTGAAGCAATGTAAAGTAGAAACACAAATTAGCGCCATAAACCTGAATATGAGCATAATATGGCCTTAAAAAAGAATAAACAAACAGTATTATATCACAAGTATGTAGATTTAGTTGTTTCCAGTTTCGCACCAGTGCCCTTGAGCAGGTGCTGCTGCTACAATGGACTGGGTTGAATTCCCAGGAGCCTGTCTGTGGCTCTTTAATGCAGAGATTCAGCTTTACTCTTTGTTTAATAGATGTGATGTTATTTAGTGGTCAAAGGTCACTTGAAACTCATACGACATCTTTTTGGACGAACTTCAAGCACTAACATGCTGATGAGGACATTTTATATCCAGAAGGTCAAAGTTCAACCTATAAAAAACAGCTTTTATCTTACAATGACTTTTATTATCTGTATTTTAATTATCATAGATGAATTTCACAGTGTTTGTTGTAAAGCACTGTTACTTTACAAACAAAGTGTTTCATGATTCTCGCTCTTCTCCTATGTGTCTTCATCTCTTCTCTTCTTCATCGTCTCAGGACACAACGACTACATCTGCCCGGCGACCAATCAGTGCACGATAGACAAGAACCGGCGTAAGAGCTGTCAGGCCTGTCGCCTCCGGAAGTGCTACGAGGTCGGGATGACCAAGTGTGGTCCGTGTCTTTTTTTATTATTCTCTTTTCTTTCATTTGCATGCAAATCTGCTCCAAAAAGGGATGAAGATGAATAGTTGTGGGTCAGTTGCGTAGTTGAATGATGGCGTCTTTCTGTTTGATAACTGTTGTTTGTTCAGTTTCATGTGGTTCCAGCTTCTCTCCTCTTTTTATATCCACCGTAAAAAACACAATCTCTCCGAGCGGTGACTCACTCCCTCGTAAAATCAGGACTTGAGCTTTTTAACGTGGGAAACACAAGATGCCTCCCGAAGCCTGATTGATGATCCCGTCAGGTTCATTTATTTGAAACATGATAATGGACTCAAAGTATTTGATGTCCGTGTGTTTTTTTTCCGTGTTCAGGCCTCAGAGTAAAAAGCAATTCTGTCCCAGAGACTTAGTTCTGATGATGTCTTTGTCTCAGGGATGCGAAAGGACCACGGGAGCTTCAGGAACACCAAGCCGAGGCGGATGACGCGTCTGTCCTCGCAGGGCAAAGCCGGCGGACCCAAGGCTCTGCCCGGACCAGTGGCGGCGGCCCTTATGAATGAGCTGCAGCCTCCAGCGCTGACCCCAGAGCAGCTGATCGAGCGGATAATGGAGGCGGAGCCGCCGGACATCTACCTCATGGGGGACACAAGCGGCCCGCTGACCGAGGCCAACGTCATGATGTCACTCACCAACCTGGCCGACAAGGAGCTGGTTCACATGATCACCTGGGCCAAGAAGATTCCAGGTATTAGTCGGGGTCTTCGGGCATGAAATAGAATTATGTTTCATTTTTTTTTATTTGTTCCCTTCTGCATCTTCACCAGATAAACTTCAACTTGACGAGTCTGTGGAGACAAATAACCACGAGCTGATGGTTCCTCCTGTTTTTATTGGACACTTTAATGAGGCTTGGTCTTTTTAATGTTGCTCATGTCCAGGAACATTTCTGCCGAGCGTCTCCGTCCTCTGAGCAGCAGAGTTAACGGCTTGATCACGACCAGACGCAGTAATTGTCTCGGCTTTGTTTTCGTACGTGAGCGTCTCTCAGGAGCCGTGTTGAAGCAGGAGCTGGACGAGGAGCTGTGACATGACTGTAATGAGCGTGAGCCTCAGTTTGTTAGAGTCACCGACTGAATCCGGCCATTTTCCCTCTAAAGTCACATGGCTGTGGCTCGTTATGTAGTAAAGTAAGAATCTCATATTCTCGCTGTCAGGAAACAGGAAACCGCGGAATAGAAACTGAACTCTCAGGGAAATACTGAAGTTGCTCTATTCATGTCTGCCATTTTCCTCCTCCTCCTCCTCCTCCTCCTCCTCCTCCTCCTCCGCATCCTGACCTCCTGCTGCCGTCTAATCAGAGTCTGAAGGAAACTCGTGAATCACGTTTCTGTGAAATGAAGGATTCCTGCTCCCGTCCTGTGTTTCTCTAACCGGTGTCGTTGTGTCGTCCCCTCGCTCAGGGTTCGTGGAGCTGGGCCTGTTGGACCAGGTGCACCTGCTGGAGTGCTGCTGGCTGGAGGTGCTGATGATGGGACTGATGTGGAGGTCGGTGGACCATCCAGGGAAACTCATCTTCTCCCCCGACCTCAGCCTGAGCAGGTACCACCACCGCCGACATCTCACTCCTCCACATCAGATCAGACGGATCAGACTTTTTAATTAGATTTACTTGGTTTATGTCTTTAAAGGTAGCATTTGTACAACATGTAGTTTATGCAGAAAGTGATGTGGGCTAGATAATGTTACTTTCTGAAGTCCTGATAATTTTGTTTTTTGTCCAAATCTCCTAAAATAACTTCCGTCCACCACGATCATCATTAATGGTAAAGTATTGCAGCCTCAGTGGACAGGAAGAGATCCAGATTGATTCAAAACCACTGAGGTTGAACTGAAAGTGAAGTAGAACAACTGCAGTGGAAATAAACCACTTCAAACATGAAGGAGGAAGTTTCATATCGACTGTGACGACTCACCTCGCTGCTTTTATATGAAACCAGGAGAAGAAGAAGAGATCCTCTCACATCCTTCTTTTAGATAGATAGATTACTTTATTCATCATTCAAGGGAAATAAATAATAAATAAATAATTTTCTGATTACTTTTCTTTTGTCCGTTCACAAGCAGTGAAACTATATCTGTACTTTTGTTAGGTTAACTTTTGTTATTTAAAAATACAAAATACAGTTTTACTGTTGAAATACCATCGAGTCTGATTCCAGTCAGTCCTGTCATACACTCTGGTCTGAGTAATAAAACCAGAGGAAAAAATGTTCCAACCTCATTGTTGCCAATTCTCGCTTTTGTTGTGAGTTTCACGCTCGTAAATCAGACACACACACACAAAAAATGATCCTGATGTTTCAATAAAAATGTGAAATTACAATTTTAACAATATTCAACCTGTATAATGTAAATCTCTGTAATCTTTAATCAATTGTGACTCATATTTCTTCAGATATGAGCTTCTTCAAAAGCTGAAACAAGTTCTGATCTCTCTCTCTCTCTCTCTGTCTCTCTCTCTCTCTCGCTCTCTCTTTCCCCCTCTCTCTCTCTCTCAGCAGTGCAAAACAACATTGACTTTGTGGTTCTCTCTTATCATCACAACATGTCTCTTAAACAATCCAGTGCACGCTGCAGTGCACACGATGAAGTTTCTGCCGTGTTCAAAGCAGCAGTCAAAGCTTCACCTTAATACTTCAATTACTTTTCAATTTACTAGTTGAACATTGAGTTTGATTTCCTCTAAATTTAGTTTAAAAGAAAATAATTTGTTGAAGGAAATCTCTTAGAAACCTATTAAAAAAAATACAGACTTGAATAATAAAGTGTAGACAAAAGTTCTTATTCTACATCTGCCACCTGTCTGAGGCATGAAACAACTGTTTGGTAGTTCATTTTTTAACAATGCATCATAGTTTATAAACTCATGTTTTAAATTAAAGTGATTTGCAGTTTCTAACGTCTCCAAGTGTTTTTCAGTCTTTCTCAGAATTCCAAGTTATTCTCTCCTTGACTTCTTTACCTTTTCTTCAGGTTTTGGGAAGCGTTCGTGATTCTGCTCTTAAATTTCAGTTCATTATGGTCTTAGAAAGATTTGAATTTAATCAGAATGAAGTCACCTTTCTCTAATGTGAAACCAGTGATGCTTCATTTCCGTCTTTCGGATCCATGCAGCATTTAGTATTTTTGTTCATCTTTCAAACTTTGACCGGTGAGTCGAGGTAAGAATCGGCGAGTTGATGAGTAACCGTTGGTGTGTGTTTGTGTGTGTGTGTGTGTGTGTGTCCTTGTACGGCAGAGACGAGGGGAGCTGCGTTCAGGGCTTCTCCGAGATCTTTGATATGCTCATCGCTGCCACGTCCCGAGTGAGAGAGCTCAAGCTGCAGCGGGAGGAGTACGTCTGCCTCAAGGCCATGATCCTCCTCAACTCCAGTGAGTGAGCGTGAACACACTGTCTCTGCTGCGGGTCAGCCTGTGTTCTCTCCCTGTGTGTGTGTGTCTGTCTGTCTGTGTGTGTCGAATGTGTCATCCGTGTCTCAGCAGGTATCCTATTAATGTGAATCAGTACCAGTGAAACCCTCTAATGGGAACACGGTGTAGTTGGGAGTCTCTGCTTTCATTGGCTGAGCTGCTGCGGTTCCAGTAACAGCTCTGAGTTTCTCTCTTGAACATTCTCACCAGAGACTCACTAATGTTTTTGTTTTTAATTGAGCAGGGGTCATGTTTTTCATCACAGCTTGTGTCTGTTGGAACATTAATGGATCAGCAGGATGAGAAGAAGTGAATCTGACCTTGTTACAGTGTGGAGAGGAGGAAAAAGCTCTTTATTAGATATGTTTATACTTTCTATTGATGAAAATGAAAGCTTTCACTAAAAATATTCAGATAAGTTCAAATAAGATGCTAAATCTCCTGACTTTGTTTTGCCTCCTCTTGACTGAAGCTCTGTGTCTATACACAAGCTCAAGATGAAACTTTATACATTTGGTTGCTGGTGAACTTAGCTTTTCCAAAATGTTTACCACAGAGTTCAATCCCAGAGAAATCTGAGATTTTATTCAAGGTAACTGGACGTTTGGTTTCGGTCCCTCTTTTTAAATCGTGTCTTTTTCTTGCCTGAGTCGTGTCAGGTAGATTTCAACCGGCGACGTTGGTGAAGACTCCAACTCCCATGATCCCATCAAACTATGTCTTTAGTCATTCTTTTAATTTAGAGACCCCTGGTGGCCGATGTTGCATATTGTACTTTTTAAAGTTTTAAGTTCTTTCTGTGTCTGCGCTACTTTCACCATCGTAGAGCAAGGCATCAAAAACCTCCATAAAATGTAATTGTATTCTAAGTAAGGCGTTTAAGATCATGAAGTGAGTCAGATATGAAAAACATTAAAAGCAGTACAGAGAAGAGGCTGGAGTGTACTTTATAGTTTGGATCATTTATATTGTTGAATAGATGATCCACACCCCGGTGAGTTGTGTGTCCCTGTGTCTCCAGACATGTGCCTCAGCTCGTCCGATGGCAGCGAGGAGCTGCAGAGTCGCTCCAAGCTGCTGCTCCTCCTGGACGCCGTCACGGACGCTCTGGTGTGGGCCATCGCCAAAACGGGCCTCACCTTCCGGCAGCAGTACACGCGCCTCGCTCACCTGCTCATGCTGCTCTCACACATCCGCCATGTCAGGTAGGAGAGTCCAGCCACTCGATCAATTAACTCTTTAATTAAGCGTTTATTGATTTTTACATTGATCCAAATTCTTCTTCTGCTCACACCATCACGACTGAAGCTTCATCTTCTCTCTTCCTCTCCTCTGCAGTAACAAGGGCATGGACCACCTCCACTGCATGAAGATGAAGAACATGGTGCCCTTGTACGACTTGTTGCTGGAGATGCTGGACGCCCACATCATGCACAGCTCCCGCCTGCCACGCCAAGCCACCCCCCAGCCGGAGTGCAAGGAGCAGGGGGAGGTTCCCGCTCGACCCCCCTCTGGGAACAGCTCCTCCACCACCTGGACTCCCGGTCCTTCTGGAGATGGAGGTGAAGCCCAGTAGACAAATGGAGGAACTCGAACAGGAAGAAGTTTCACGGCTTTGCAAAGACACATCCACAGGACTGTGTGGAGTCTCGTGAGCTTCTCAAATCCTTCGTTTCGGCTTTAGAAGAAAGACCAAACTCATCGCACAGTGAAAAACCAGAGTGGAATGAGAAGAAGAACAAACTTTACAGATAATGATCAGCTTCTTGTGCAAAGGGACAGGACGTCCATGTCCTTTGCTGAAGTCCTCATGAGGAGACGGCTGTAGCAGATGCTGAGATGTTATTACCAGAGATACCACAGCTCCAGCCACACGATAACATCAGGTATGAGCAGGAAATAAAGGCCTTGGTAACACTTTGGTTATTACATTATATTTTCCAGAAGATAACAGAGATCCCTGATAACTCAAGATAACAGATGATGGGTCAGTTAAAGGTTGGTGTTCACCTCTGCAGAGAATTCTCCGTCGTGAGCGCTTGTGCATTGTTTGTGTTGTTCTGCAGATGCACCTCCAGAACGCTAGTTGGCGATGAAGGTTCTATGCCACTTGTGTTGAGGTTCTTAATGTACATCACAACAACTGAGCGAGTGACGGAGACGGAGCCAATAGATGTGAAAAGGTGTATGACCAATGAATGCGAGGAGGTAATGCTAATAAGTGGACCACTCCTGCGTTGTGTAGTTGCGTTACTAAGAAGATCAAGTCAAGCTACAGCATCACTTGCTCTTCTGGTGTTGAGTCTATGCAGAAGTATAAACTGACCTTACAGCTGAATTCTAAATCTGTTTTTTGACAGATCTTCATAAACAAGATCTAACGAGCCATAGTTTGTTTTCTTATTGTCAAAGTTCACATCACAAACCCTGACATCTGTTCATTTGTTGTAGGTCAACAGAGGAAGATCAAATGTTATCGAATTTACGCAAAAAACATTTTATTTTCGTAACGGGTACAATTTGGAGCAAGGACGCAATATTTGTACTGAACCACCTGATGTGTTAATGTGCCTTTTTCTGGTTGTGGCCAATGAGGAGGGTCACTTCACTAATGACGAACAATAACACAAACTAAATGATTCATATGAAACTAAGCCAGATTTGTTGTTTTGATCCAAATCAAAGTTTTCAGCGACAAAGTATTAAAGTACTATAGTGTCCAACAACACTATTATTTTTTTGGTTAACCAATAAACTGCCGCTTTATCGCTTTGTTCACCTCCACCCGGCTCCATCCGCAAAACACAGTAGTTGTAGAAGTACTGCTAAGTCTGTCGGTTAGCTTGTGTTGGGTTGTGCGACTTTCGGAAGAAGTAGTCAGATCCTTTACGGTTCACTACTGTATCAAAGCACAAGTTGGCAGCGCCGGGATTTCTTTGTACGGCGGAGATCATTTTTCTTTATATGCGAGTAATGCGACCATTGAGGGTTAAAAAAAAATACTATATAATGAAAGAAAGATCGGACAACAAAGCTAGCTTGGGCGATTTTAGCTAACGAACGGAAAACTTTCCAAATCGAAGTAAATTACTTTTTCTTTTTTCCACACAAATGAACAAAATCTGATTTGTTATCAAGACATTTTCACAGCATCACAGCAAACCTTCACTTGACCACTAGAGGGAGCCACCTCTTGGATATTTGTCACTGTTCGGTCCCGGCTTCATCGACCCCGAGACGTTGTACTTTTTTTCCGTGACGAATCATAACCAGCGTTGCTCTAACACAACTTTGCACTGCATATACACGACCTGAAGATAAAGAAAATATTATTTTTGTATCTTTGTCGCGATGAAGCTTCGACAATCACAACCGTCAGATTGAAGCTAGTTCAACAGATTTTAAACGTCTGCACCACTTCAGCTGCTCTGTCTGCTTCTCCTCTGATTTCAGATCATCACCGTGAACACGTTCTTACAGTAGAGCCTGACTGATATACATCTTTATAAAGATAACAATTAAAATTTCTATTAATTCCTTAATTCATTATCGAACCCTTATGACAGAGAAATGTAATTGAGGCTTGAAATTTTACATTTTAACAACAAACGTCATAATTAATAACTAAAGGTGACTTAGTTGTTTTGAAAAATAAAAGTAAATACGTCTGTGAAAAGCTCTTATAGCTTTTTTTCTAATTGTTGAATTGGCCACTTCGATCCGTCAGGCTCTAACTTCTTGTTCTTCATAATCCAAACAGAAACTCATACCTGCTTCATTTCTAATGAAAACTTTTAATAATGAATATGTTAACAAAGTAATTGTAAATGAAAGGACTCATTTTTGTTCTCGTGTCAATTATCACATTTCTTCATATGTTAACTTTCAAACCATCACTAATGGAATAATGTCAGTGTTTTGAGTTGCTGTCAGTTTTCATTCATTTATTCTTGTTGTACGTTTTTTTTAATGTTTATTCATAAAACTCATCCTGGTTTACACCATGGAATAAAGCAAAAAATATTGTACAGAAGCGACTGTGGCACATTGAGTTGTGGTTTATAAATGCCATTAAAAAA
This sequence comes from Platichthys flesus, assembly GCF_949316205.1. Taxonomy (NCBI): domain Eukaryota; kingdom Metazoa; phylum Chordata; class Actinopteri; order Pleuronectiformes; family Pleuronectidae; genus Platichthys; species Platichthys flesus. The sequence continues at coordinate 18,116,439 of NC_084962.1, forward strand.
AAATTAAGTCCTCACTTTTATCATGTTTTCTTTCACTTTGTCATTATTAATAATTGGAGTTTCAATTATTATTAATCCATATGCAGATTTAAAATGGGAATAACTTACATTTGCAGTAAAATCTATATTTTGGGGTCTGAAGACTTGAAAAATTAAAGTTAAATAATTTTTAAAGGCCTAATCACAATTTTTTATATCAGAACAAAAACAAAAACTGCTTTGATGAATAGAGATTTACAAACTGTGTTTATTACCAGAAACTCAGGAGCATAAATCCACTTTTGATGTTTTAAATATGAATTATATTATTACATTATGTACATAAACATCGTCCTTCTCAATCTTCAGTGGCTTGGAAATGTCTTCTCACAATCTACAACACAAATAGCATCTAAAAATATATATATGTATAAAACTGCTGGAATTTAATAATCAAACTCAACCAGAAACTTTAAACTCTTATAAAATACATTATTTGTTTGGTGATAAAATGAAATGTCCACAGTTGATCTATAATAAGGAACAGTTCAGGTTAAGATAGCCTTTATATATGAATATTAACTTCTTACTTATACGTATGTTTTTTTAAATAATTCGGGGGGGCTGTTCAGTTTCAAGATATTTGCATTTTGTAATTTACAATATAATCTTTGTCCCCATGTTGGGTTTTTAATGGATTTTGTTCCTCAAATAAATTAAACAAACTATGTTCAATTATTGAAACCTTAAAATAGAATTTAGGGGATAATAGGTTTGACTTTATATTAATTTAGACACTTTGGTCTCGTGGTTCAGTGTCTCTGTCGTTTCCCTCCAGTCACACCGGTATCAGGTGGGCGGGGGCCCGTTGGTGTAATGCAACATGGGGTAGAAGGAGCGGGCGAAGTTGTTGGTGACGCTGCAGCTGGAGTCGCCCTCGGTCAGCGGGATCAGACAGGGGAGCAGCAGGAGCAGCAGCAGGAGCACGTGGAGGGGGAAGGCGGCGCGGAGCACCCGGTAGAAGAGGGAGCGAGGAGGCGACGACGACTCCCTCCTTTCTCTGAACCACACAGGAAACAGGGAGTCATTAGTTTTTAACAGAGACTGAACAGTAACTCCATTCTGAAAAGGGCCTTGAACAGACAGGGCTGCTTTAATAGAAGGAGGCGTCTCCCACCTCTTAGGGGAGGAGCCTTTCTTCGAATGGTCCGCCTCCTCTGCTGAGACACTTTGGCCTTGAATGTCCGACGCAGATTCACTGGTCTGGATTAGAAACAAGAAACAAATGTTACACAAAATGAAAGATAAACTCACAAGGGCCGATTCTCTGCTGGGGGGAATTGAAGGGAGCATTTAAAACTTTAAGGGGGGGGGGGGGCAGTATCCTGGTCTTTTACCAGTCGCTGCTGTAGGACGCTCAGATCCTGGTCCACGTCCCTCAGGAGCAGCTTCAGCTTGCTGCCCGTGACGTGCAGCTTCTCCTGGGCCTCGTCGCTCTCCACGCCGCCGTCCTCGGGCTGGAGCTGAGACCACAGAGTCTGGAGCGAGGCCTGCTGGCTCCGCCGGCCCTGCAGCTCCTCCTGCAGATCCTGCACAACACACACACACAACATGGATGTTAGAGCACTTCACACCTAATGGATCATTAGGAGTCAATAAGACAAGCGTCCTCTCACCGTGAGCGTGCAGCGGTGTTGTCTCAGCGCTCGGACGGACGTGTCGGGATCACTGATGTCCACCGTGTAGCGTCTGCTCTCAGCGTGGGCCAGCCACAGCAACAGAGAGTGGAGGGTCTCGTGGAACTCCTGCACAGAGAAAGGTCAAAGGTCATTTAGTAAAGTGGAGAGTTTCGCTGTCAATCTAATAAGCACCACGACTTAATCAATGGAAATTACAATACATAATATAGATCATGATTTAACGTTGGAATACTCCTACTGCAGCTAAATAATCGATTCTTTTTGTGCTTTACTTTTGATGGTTTAGAAGCTTTATGAGGCTAAATGTGTAATAAATACTATTTTACATCTTAAGTGAATATATAATAAGTCATTTCACACAGCACCTCTGTTTAAAATATTGAGAACTCTGGTCTCTTTAATGCCTCAAGTATAAAGAAAGTCATTCCTATGTTAAAGCACCACAGTACTTTACTTCCTCCCACCTGGCAGCGCATCAGAGTCTCCTTCAGTCCGCTGTCCCACTGCTGCAGAGCCGTGCTCACTCGGCTCCAGTCTCTGTTCATGTCCACCAGCCGCGGCTGAAGCTCTGGAGCTTCCTCAGCTCGCAGGTTGACAGAGAGCATGATGGACTTGTAGTGAGTGAACATCCGCTGCATCTCCTGCAAGAGAAAATACACAGGCATGTAAAAAAACAGACTGAGGACACTCGTTAAAATCGTTTGTGTTTGGTGGAGAGAAGTTCACCTTCAGTTCTCTGGCTCTGGCTTCCATGTCGGTGATGCTCGCCGGCGACTTGGAGAGCTGGAGGCGGTCCAGCTCCGGGATGGTGATGTCTAACCAGGAAGTGAGGTCGTCGAGGTCAGAGGTGAGATGTTGAGGCTCCTGAGAGCCGGCCGGCCGATCGCTTCTGGACCGAGCCTGGAGCAGCTCCCAGCGTTCGATCACACCTGAACCAGCACAAAAACAAAAAACCATGTGTCCTGAGCCGTTACTATAGAATCTGTGTTCAAGAGTCTTTCTGCAACTGGATCATTTCTTGTGTTGTGGTTTAAAACATTGACTTCCTCTCACCTGACTGTTGGTCGGAGGCGGTCAGTCCCGTCAGGCCCAGCTCCTCCGGCTGCTCCTCGTCATCCAGGAGCAGCGAGACCCTCTTGATGTCCTCGATGCTGCCGCTGCACTGAGACATGAGGCCGAGCTGCAGACACGACAAACTCTGTGAGCTCAGGGATCACGTTCACGTTCTCACAGTTAGTTGAACCCTCTTTTCAAATAAACTTACAAAGCCCCGCTTCACGGGCGTGCTGGTGAGGGGGGGTGCAGCCTCAGGGTCCGAGTGCAGCTGGAGAGTCTGTGTTTCTGTGTCTGCTCGTGCTCCCCATACTGGAGACTGGTGTACGACCATAGACCTGCTGGGAACTGAGACACAAACAAACAGAGTGAATATCATTGTACAGCGTCCGGTAGTTTTTGTGTTACCCTGTAAACTAACAGACAAATGCAGATGAAGACATAACCCCCCGAGAGAAGGTAACACACAGGAGGTGAAATCAAGATTCTACAAGATGATAAGATGTTGATGTTCCGTCTTGCAGGTGAAAGATGATGCATGATTCACTGCTGGAGAACCTGCAGATGATTATCAGGTGAGATTCATCCAAAAACCCTTGAGCATCAATCAGCCGCCCTCAGGAAATTGCAGAGCTTATCTGGTTATCTGTGTGGTGGTGTGAACTCAACCCTGTATGTCACATGAAACCACCACCGAGATCCTGGCCGAGCAGGAAACCAGTGTTCAAACGAGGAGAGCAGCTTTTGTTCAGTGAAGCGAATCAGGTTAATAGTTCAATGGTTCTAAAATGAATGGAGGAGCAGGAAGTAGAAAAACATGAAGATAAAAGAGAGGAAGTTGGAGGAGGATGAAAGTTCATGAAGAACGACAGAGAAGAACAGATGTGACAGGAAGACATTTGCAGGTGTTAACCACAGGAGCAGAAACATGCAAATCACATCTGTATGTGGAAAAATCTAAAGTTGATTAAAAGGTCACGGTCGCAAAATACAGTTTCCAAGAAAACCTGATGAACTTCTTTGTCTAGTTTGTTAAATGTTTTGAATTTATCTATATATATAAAATATACAATATGAATGTGCAGGTCAGGGAAATTCTTATTTTGCAGCAATCTTGTTTATTAACAGTAAGGTTTAAGACATTTAATTATATCAGTTAAACAAAAATGTCTCAGAGAAAGACAAATGTTAGAAAAGTAGTTTTGAAAACCACAGGACGAAGAGTTTTCACCTTGAAGAGCTCTGAGTGTGTTCATCATGCAGAGAGTGGGGGGGGATTTATTTTATGTTATTCATGCCCACTCAGGGAGGAAGTCAGTCCGGGGGTTGGAAACATCCTCCCTCTGGCTCTCAGTCGACTCCCCCCCCACCACTCAGGGGGAAGGCTCTTGTTTTATGTCTAAAACTGAAATCACTGTGTTTGTTCTCAGAAACTAAATAACGATCTACATGTACCTGACAGAGCGCTGAAGTAAACTCCCCCCTCCTCCTGGTGTTCCTCCTCTTCCTCCTCCTCCTCCTCCTCCTCATCATCCTCATGCGACGTCGAACCCCCCACGTCCCCGGTGTGGTCCCACTCCAGAGGGAGGGAGTCCACGCTCACCGGCGTCTCGCGGCCCGAACGCTCCAGCCCGGAGCTCAGGAGGTGGGTGGGCGTGGCCGGGAGGCTCCCGAGGCCGCGTCCCAGCCACGGCCGACCAATCAGCTCCAAGCTGGACTCCAGGTAGAAGGTGCTGCCAGAGAGTTCAGGCTCTTCTTTGATTATCTAGAGCAGAGACACATAACACGTATTCGGCCGGGGGTGAACTCTCAGACTCTTACATGAGGTCACCAAACGTTTTTAATCTGGGCACCTCGGATTGGAAGATTTCATTTTTCTAGTGTGAAGGAAAAGTCATAAATTTGGAGGGAAGAGTGTCTTGCCCAAGGGCACTATGTCATGCAGACTGGAGGAGGATTGAACCAGTGACCTTCTGGTTAGTGGACGTCCTGCTCTACCTTCTGAGCAACAGCAAACTACTTTGAGAATCTGTTTTTTGACCATGGAACGATGTGTAATTCTGTGAGTTTCTGATGAAAACCTGATTTTTAAAGGGATAATTTCAGATTACAATGTGACATTAAGTTTGTATGAAGGTCACATCAGCATTAGGATTGAGTGAAAGTTGAAATGGGACGGTGCATTATCCCAAACATCTGTTGGTCCCGGGAAATTCTGCAAAAGCAAGCTCAGAAATCGACATGAGCTCGTGATGTGTGGACTTCAAAAGAAGAAAAAAGCAACAGGGAGCTTTTTCTGATTTCAAAATCTGCGTGAATTAACGTTCCGTGACGTGGACGTGCGTGCCAGTGCTCCAGCTCACCGGCGGCTGGCTGAGGCGCTGGTGGAAGCGGACCAGTCTGCTGAAAACCTCCTGGCAGTACGTGTGCAGCTCCTCCAGCTCGTCCTCGATCAGCGCCGCGTCCTGTGGCGTGCTCTTCTGGATCAGGCCCTCTCCAAACACGATCAGCCCGTCGATGCGCTCCGTGTTCAGGGTGATCTCCTTCTGGAAACTCTGGTTGTGGGAGCACAGAGAACCAGAGGCAGGAACATGAGGAGAGGGTTTCACCAACACTAAGCACAGACCTTAAGTAGCATCTGGAACAGCATCCAGCAAATGAGCTGGAAGAGAATCTGGCTGAAAAATGACCCACGGTTTAAAACAGGCTTTGTGCTCACATCTTTAATCTATTAGAAAAACTGCAGGAGGAGAAAGTCTCCTCCAAAATGTAGTCATGCTTATGAAGAGACCAGTTTGTCCAGGAAACGAGGCGATGGGGAGATTTTCATGCACAGTGAGCGTGACTCGTGTCCAAACAGGCGTCCTCACATTGAGCTGCTGAATCTTGTGATGGACGTCGCTCTCTGAGAAGTGTTCCACGTTGGTGAGCTGCAGGTCGAGCTCGGTCAGCCACACCAGCATGCTCTCCCTGGTGCCCTCGAAGTCCTCCCTCTGGCTGGTGAAGTGCTGAGAGAGAGAGAGGAGGGACACATCTATGTTTAATTCATGTGTATTGAGAGTGGAGGACGTGAGCGTCTCTTTAGTCTCTGGGGACAAAGACTAGATGAAGCTGGTGTCGAGGACGATGCAGGTGAAGGAAAGTAAAAATCTAAATTCAATCCTCCAAGTCACCGACAACAACTGAGATTTATCTTTAGAATAGAACTTTTGCAACAATACAAATATTATAAATATTGAATTATGTGTTTTATGTGTTAATAAATCACCACTTGGCGTTTTATCACATTACCGATGACACGATTAATAATAAAAATAGTTCTCCGGTATCTCACAGGATAATTTTACACCTAAACAATGTTAAAATTGAAAACTAAAATACCTTTATGCTGTAAATGTATATGTGAAAACTGGATGCGTCACTAATTCACAACCTGATGGTGTTTTTTCCTACACAAGTGCAGGTGTAGAGGAGAGATAGTCAACAGGAAGTGAGCGGTGATGACTCACTCTCCTCTAACCAATCACATTATCCATCTCGTGCATTTCAAACCGCCTGGTCTCTACCTTGAGCCTGCGCAGGACGCCGGCCACTCGGCGGTACAGCGTGTCCCAGCGCCGGTTGCCCTCGTGGACCATGACCTTGAGCTGGCTGGCCCGGTCGGTGCGGTTCTCCCGGGCCAGACGCCGGTACTGGTTGTTGACGATTTCCAGTTGAGTGAGTCGCTCGTGAACCTGCCTCTGGAAACCCTACAACAAACCGGGGGGGGAACCAGGAACTCTTTGTTACCACAGGTTCATTATGTCAAATAGTTCTGAAATCAATACTCAATTGATCAAAGAAAATATTGCGGAATAAGTTAACTATAACTATAAATACTTAATTTAAATAATTTTTGGGGCAAAAAAGGTTAAAAACTATAATTTACAGCTTACCAAGAAATGTATTTGCTTGTTTTCAATAGAAATTGCATCTAGATCTTCAAGATTGGTTAAAATAAACCATTTTAATATTTCAAACTGGGCTCTGTTATCAGATATTTACATACTATATGAATACATAATAATCAGGAGATTATTCCATATAAAAAAACTGACTAGTCAGAGTGAAGCTGTGTCATGAAATTAACACAAACCCCTTCAATCCGTCAAGTTCAAAAGTCCTGAATTAAGTCACATATAAAGAGAATGTGTCACTTTTAGAAACAAGCAAATGACCAAAGCGTCGGGAGACTTCTCCTTTCTGCTGATCTCCCAACTGACCTCGAACTTCTTGAGCTCCTCTTTGGCGACGGTGTAGAGGACGCCTGCCGAGTTGGGGCTGGCGGCCGTGCGCTCGGCCATCTTCAGCCAGTCCTCAAAGCGAGAGTAGTCGTCGAGGAACTTGCACCAAAGCCTCCAGGTCTCCTCGATCCTGCAGGGACACATGGAACCGGATGAAGTAACTCTGCAGCATCCAGATATTCTCAGAAGCAGTAAATTCATTTCTCGTCTTGTTTTGAACATTCAAACTTTACCTTGATATAAATAAAACAGTCTGTCCAACACATGTAAAATAATCATGTCCATACATCATATCAGCAAAAGAAGAAGACAAAGATCCCAGGAGAAGAGTAATTCCCTCCTCAAACAGACTTCAGGGTGTTCCTACCTGAGCCTCCTGTCCAGGGCCATGGCACAGATGGTCCTCCAGCGCTGGTCCAGGCTGCGGCTGGTCTCCTGCAGGGAGTCGCCCTCCGCCTCGGTGGCTCCGGCGGCGTCTTCGTCCCGCAGCAGCACATCGCACAGGCTGAGCACCGACGCTACGCCCTCCGTGTGCTGCTCGATGTCCCGCTGCAGCTCCTGGACACACACAGGGACAGACATGGTGCCACAGACGTCATGTGTTAAACAGGCAGAGCACAGGCGGAGGACGGTGGAGTGTGTCCCTGCCGGAGACCTCCACTCCCAAAGTTAAACAAAGGGGGGGACGTGAATTATTAATCACAAACTGGGACAATGAGTGAGAGGGAGTGAGGGACAACCAGGATGCAAACAGTGGGAACACGAAGAACAAGTGAGAATACAGATAAAAGAAATGTGGCAGAAGAAGAACTAGTCAAATTAAAAATGCAGAAATAAAGGTAAAGAAAGAAGGGAACGTAAACATGGCCAGTGACAGCAGTGGACTGGTGTTTGTCCCTCTACCTGCTGCTCGGCCAGCCTCCTCTGGATCTCCTGATGCTGACAGACGCTGTACGTGATTGGTCGGGAGAGTTCGGCCTCGATCCTCGTCAGCCAGGAGCGCAGGTTGCTCATGTTCTTGTCCAGCTGCTGCACCGTCACCAGCGTCTCCCTCAGCTTCTTCACCCTGAGACACACACACGCCCACACATGGAGACACTGATGTAGGAACTCTACGTGATACTAAATGACTTACTGATCCATATTGGAGTTAATCATCAGGAGTGTGAGAAGCATCGCTGCATATTCATCCAGATCCAACCTGTTTTTAATGAACGCATATTGGTCTTAAAAGAAATGTTGAGTGTCTTTTTCTGCTTTTCATCATTTGCCTTTAACTGACTTGAGCACTTAGTGAGAAAGAAAGAAAGCAAGAGAGAGAGAACGAAGATGGAGAAAAGGTATAAATGAAAGGAAAGAGAGAAAGAAAGAAAAAGAGTGAACCAGAGAGAGAAGAAGACAGACAAATGAATAAAAGGGAGATAAAGAAAGAAAGAAAGAGAGAATGAAGATTGAGAAAAGGTATGAATGAAAGGAAAGAGAGAAGAAGGAAGGAAAAGCAGAGAGAAAGAAAGAAAAAGAGTGAACCAGAGAGAGAAGAAGATAGAAAATTTAACAAAAGGGAGATAAAGAAAGAAAGAAAGAGAGAATGAAGATTGAGAAAAGGTATGAATGAAAGGAAAGAGAGAAGGAGGAAGGAAAGAAAGAGAGAAAGAAAGAAAAAGAGTGAACCAGAGTGTGAAGAAGACAGAAAAATGAAAAAAAGGGAGATAAAGAAAGAAAGAAAGAGAGAATGAAGATTGAGAAAAGGTATCAATGAAAGGAAAGAGAGAATGAGGAAGGAAAGAAAGAGAGAAAGAAAGAAAAAGAGTGAACCAGAGAGAGAAGAAGACAGAAAAATGAAAAAAAGGGAGATAAAGAAAGAAAGAAAGAGAGAATGAAGATTGAGAAAAGGTATCAATGAAAGGAAAGAGAGAAGGAGGAAGGAAAGAAAGAGAGAAAGAAAGAAAGAAAGAAAAAGAGTGAACCAGAGAGAGAAGAAGACAGAAAAATGAAAAAAAGGGAGATTAAGAAAGAAAGAAGATGGAGAAAAGGTATAAATGAAAGGAAAGAGAGGAAGAAGGAAGGAAAGAAAGAGAGGAATAAGAAGGGCGAGACTCTATTTATCTATATCTATAATCTATTTAAAAAAACAAAAAGAAAACAAAGATGTAAAGATTAAAGAACGAGACAGAAACTAAAAACCTTTCTCTTTTCACGAACCTGCTTCTCTCTCAGGTATCTTACAACTAGCACTTCTAAAGTCCCCATGGAAACTGACCTCCTTGTGAGCACACACACACAGACACACACACACACACACACACACAGACACACACACACACAAACGCACACACTGGAGTCATAGCAACCCCTGGGACATTGAAAGCCCTCTTCAGAGGCTCAAAGGCTCTGAAGCGTGCCCCGTTTGGGAGTTTGAGTTAATTTCTCTTCCTCTGCTGTCGAGGTCCAGCCGAGCCGATCGCCCGCCAGAATAAAAACACTGTGAAACCGGCTGTGAGTGTCAGGGGCAGGAGGGAGAGAGCGTCCTCACAGACACTGATAAGAGGGTGTGTGTGCACGAGTGAGGAGCCTTTAAGATCTGATCCTGTGGGATCAGGTTCAGACCTTTAACTGTCGAATGCTACATTTCATAGTTTCATAGTGTGTTAATAGGAATTATAAAACCAATAGAAGTATTGGACAAATACTATTTAAACCGGATGATGGTGATACAGTAAAAGTCAGGGATAAGCTAAATAACTAGGATTCATCCAGTCGAGAGCACGAATGTCTGCACAACATTTGCACATTTGGATTTCTTATGCAAGAGGATATTTTTCATATTCAAATTTGACTATTTAGTGTAGATTCAGTTATATACAGTATACGGCTTTCTATCTCAAGACTTAAACAATCATTGTACGGAGAAGAAATTATGAAAAACTGAAAACAAAAGAAAGAAAGTTGTGTAACTGTTGGTAGTTTGACAAAAACTCTGTTGTTGCAATTCTACTGAGACAATCCGGATGATTGTAATCCCACAGCAGTCATATATAATAATACACAATGTAGCCAGTGGAGGTCTGTGTGTAGTTCAAGTGTCCTCGTGTTTTACAGCCGTGTAATTAAGATATAACACAGTCACTGTAAATTCTGTCCACCGTCCTCCTCGGCCACATTCTCTCCTCCTCCCTCTCTCTCTCCCTCTCCACCTCTGACAGCCGAACAAAGGCCGGCAGCTTCACGTGGAGCTCGAACAAAGAGACAAAACCACGTCAGGGGTCCGGACCCGAGGAAAGAGGAGGTAGAGAGAGAGAGAGAGAGAGAGAGAGAGTGGAGCCGAAAAGAGAGGGAGGATAAGTGAGGATATACGGATGGACGACAATGCTAAAGTGCAGCTGCCGGCGGGGGGGCTCCGAGTTACTCACGCAATGAGCTTCAACACTTACTCTCGTCACTGTGATGACGCAGTTACAGTATTTTGGGCTGCGAACATTATACAATACATATTTTTGTGATGTTACTGGAGCTTTCTACTGTAGAGGATTCAATCTATAATACTAATTCAATGGCGTTTAAAGGGATGCTAGTTTATTAGGTTTTTACATCAGGGAGATTTAATATCAACTGTGTTGTAAAAGCCCCAGAGACGGATCCAGCTGTGACTGTGACTGTTGAACTTGAACACTAAGGTTTATGTTTTCCAGGCTCATGAGTAATCGCAGATCAGATCTCCATCATGAATTCTGATCCATATTTATCCTGCCTGGGTTCAAGGCCCCTGAATCCTGCACACGGACCCCACGTTGAGAACTAGTGATTAATGCATGCCAACAGATCCCTCCCCTCCCTCACCAGCCCGCCCGCCCACCCCTCGCTCACATCGTCCTACTCTGACAGACTGGGAGAAGGGGGGGGGGGGGGGGGGGTTTGGTCGGTGCGGACATGGGGACATATGGTGCCTGTCTGAGACCTAAGCACATCCCAGTTATATTTAATGCTGGTGGGGACCGACCGGGTGTGGAAGGTTCAGAGCAAGGTCTGCGTCTCCTGCTTGTCCACAGGACTGTCCATCTGTCGGGGGGGGGGGGGGGGGGGGGTAACTGTTGATCATCACGGGGGTTTAACCTCTACGGTCTGTACATTAGAGGCCATGTTGTCCTGACAGCTGCAGGGATACACGACAGCAGGTGGATGGTTTCAGAGCTGCTGTTTAATTACAGGCCATCGGTCCGGATGCTTTTTAATGCTGAGCGGCTTCACTGTGAAACGTGCTAATGGGGAAGGATTGTAATTTGCTTTGCACGCCTGAATTTTTACTTTCCTTTTAACCTATTTGTCTCTGAAAAAGTCCTTAACTAAAGTGCTTAATGAAAACAAACACACACACACTGGTACAAGCTGCCGGGACACGAGATGCCTCCGGTCGCCCTCACCTGGCCTCGATGTGGTGGAAGAGGTTGTGCCAGCGCTGGCTGACCTCCTGCAGGGAGCCGTGGACCTGGCTCTGCTTGGCCTCGTCGCTGGCTAACAGCAGCTGCTCCCCCAGCTGCTTCAGGTGGCTCTTGTTCTCACTGAACAGGTTGATCTCCTCCATGCAGTCCTGGGGAACACAGGAATAACTCAAATAATCCAACAGAACTTAAAAGTTCGGGTTCATGTATGTATTTGTGTTTGCTATTGTATAACGTGCAAACTTCAAATCCATCGCATGGAGCTTTAAAGAAGTAATCTGCATGTTTCATCATCATTTTGGCCCAAAAGATGATAAAGAAGTAGTTTATTTTTAGTCTTGGTCTCATCTGTTTCATCTTAAAATGGTTGGATTCCATTTTGACATTTTCTACTTCAGAATCCATCATGTTCAACCGTCAAACATTTGATTTTATGCCCTGCAACAGTCTGTTCTCACCCAGGAGTTCCACATTCAGCTCAATGAGGAGATCAGGTCTGAAGTTTGGGTTCTAGGGATCCTTGTTTGTATTTCTGTTTTACACTGAAAGGGTTAAGTCAATCATTTAGTCCCTGTATAATGTGTGTGCATGAAGCATTACATTGATAAACTGCATGTTTTATCATCAACTCTAGGATTAATCTACTCCATCATGTGCTAATCTAACTCTCTCATCTCCTCTGGGAGCACAAACCACTGATTTCTACAATGTTCAACCCTGATTGTAGTCTTGTTTACGAGATGAGTGTGGACACGGGGACACAGGAAGGTACAAAAGACCCTCAGTCAAGGAGAGGACGACCTCAGAGTGTGAACAAAGAGGACACAGCCATTCCATTCCAGGCCACCAGCTGTCATGTACAGCATAATGCATGTTGCTCATGTATGGATTTTAATCACTCCTTCACAAGTGCTATCCTCTAAATCAGGGGTGGATGGTAGAGAACAGCTCTGGAGGATACCAGTGATATTAGAGCTGTAATATCAAATATAATTTAGCTGTAGTATTTGAAAGATCTTAATAAAAAGAAAAATCATCTTTTCATAGGACCATTTTGTTTGTTTGTTCTGTTCTAAAAAAGCCTGATTAGTAAATACAAATGATTTTTTATGTTTTGTAGATCTGGTACCTTCTTCAGCTTCTCCACCATCTCCTCGATGCTCAGGTCGCTGTTGTGGCAGACCTTGTTCTCCATCTGGGTCAGCCAGTCGCAGAACTCCTTGTTCTTGTCGTTGAAGATGGTCCAGGCGTTCAGGCGGTCGGCGATCTCCTGCTTGTGCATCGAAACCTGGAGAAATCGAGAAGGAAAAACTGGAGTTAAGACAAAAAACGATTATTCTGGGTTTATTTATAAGATTCTGAGGTGATAAAGTGATGGTTATGTGTAAATTAACTTCTGTGAACCTGTAAAATAGTTATTACAAGAGAAATTGAAGATTCTTCATGATGGTGTGGCCTAGGGGGGTAGAGTGGTCGTTCTCCAACAAGAAGGTTGCCGGTTTAAACCCCACTCTTCCCCATCTGCATGCCGAAGTGTCCTTGGCAAGATACTGAACACCTAAATGGCCCCTCATAATTGTTGAGTGTACTAATTGTAAGTCGCTTTGGACAAAAGCGTCATCTAAATGACATAATAATAATAATATAAATTGTCAGAATAATTCTCAGCACTCAAAGTTCTTACACTGTGACTGATACTAAGTTTACAAGTGTGAATTCTGACCCTGTTTTCAGACCTGACTCTAATCCAATCAGAGAGCAGGTGGGACCGTAAATTTAAAATAAATTATTTAATATGTATTTTCTACAGCATCGTCCAAAATAATAAAACCAACCAAGTCATAGAAGAGACTTAATTCTTATGCTTAATTTTATAAAATCTAAATAAAGGTAAATTATGATGCTGTACAACTGGAAGCTGAGTTTGTCCATCACGTCTGGTTTTCCACTCACGGCCGCGTCATGCAACTTACAAACAATGGTTCCAGTTCAAAGTCCACAACGACCACTGAACACAATTTATGGTGTTCAAACAAACCGTAAAAAGTGATGGGTCTTTACAACAGCTCAACAAATGTTTCTCAATTACAGCAGTCGGGGAACTTTCTCTGCCAGATTTACGACCGACGCGCTGGGAACAAGTCGGAGGTAAAAGGTCTTCAGTGTTTAACACGGGACAAAAGCTTCAGAGCGGTGGAGCCACAGACTTTGACGGATTCAGTCCGGTATGACAGAGGGTTGTTTGTTATGATACTCGCTGGTTTGTGTTCAGGAAACACTGTGACCCAAATCTGACACAACAAAGCATGTTGTAGACTGGGTGCATGGCTGCATATGATAAACGAGAAGGTATTGAAACACACGTTATCACAGTGTAGAGATGAATCAAATGTGTGAAACCTGACTGGATACTCTGGGTTTTCTCTCACTGCACTGGAGCAGCAGGAGCATTTAATCTCCATCAGAATCCGTGATCATCTGAATTGAGGAACAATCCCCACGAGAGTCTGGATCTTTGATAACAAATGAACAAAGTCCATTTTCCTAATGACAGCTTAATGCGCTGAAAACACCCCATTAACCAGCCGGGGCGGGGGTGGGGGGGTGGGGCTATATTTTACTGTTCGGTGGCATTTATTTGATTTAAATGAGCCCGGCTGTTGGTTTGTAATGTACTGACACGACTGGGGCCTTTTTTCTGGAGAGTCCAGGGAGCATTGTGAGCGGCTGTCACCCCGTGAGGACTTTGTGCTCACTGGGAACAATGGAGCCCGTCCCCCTGAATCCCTTTAGACCGGCCAGGCCATCTGCTGGGACCCATTCCAGTGGCTTCCCCCCCACCTACAACCTGTTAGCAGTGAGCAGGACACTGCTGTGGGCTCGGACCAGTGCCTAAATATCTTATAAGTGATCAAACAGAAATTAGAGTTTCTTTCTTTTTCAGTGATTCAAAAAACTTTGTCTAAATGTTTGAAAGTTAAATTTCGTACCACTTTAATTTAATAAGAGCAATAAAAACATGTGGATAAGTTCAGTATTCGGTTTTTATAACCCAGAGTGACTGCAAGAAACCTCTTTAACTGGAAATCTAAACTTTTTAAAGGTTGTTTTAGAGCAAACTTATGAAGAATTGCCATAAAAAAACTATAAACATCAACAGTAAACCCAATGACTGGACATCCTGGCACAAACTCCTGCATCTGTGGATCCCAGTAGCTGCTGCCAAGTGAGAGGAAGGTGGAGGCGGCCAGGCGGAGCCGGGGACCCAATTAGCATCAAGTGCAAAATTATCCCACAGCCCCGATAACCGAAGAGAAAATGACCCGAGCTCGTCATAACCGCCGGACGCCCGAGAACAACGGAGCGTTTATGTTTAAGCCGATGGATTTAAATGTTAGGAATCTGAGCCTGTGTAGGAAGTGGAGCTGCTTATATACAGAATGAAGTGCCTGTAATGTTTCATGGGATTAATTAAGTTCACACTGAGGCTGAGTTTAAACTTAAAAAGCCACAAAGGGACTTTTTATAAATGGTTGAAATGAACAGCAACTGGCTTCATGTGTTTGTTTAATCAGAAGCAGTTGAAGAAAAAGTGATTTGAGCTGCAGGGAGGCGAGTTACTCTTGTTTTAACAAAAGAGGTTTTCCCTCCTTGAACCTGCACATGCTGGCTCTTTACTCAGACAATGAGCGTGTGTGTGTTTGTGTGTGTGTGTGTGTGTGTGTGTGTGTGTGTGAGTGTGGTGCACAGGCTTTGTGCGGCTGGTCACTGCCAAGAAAACCGCTGGTAGCAACTTTTTCCCTCCTTCTCTCCCTCCGTCTCCAAAACTCCACCTGCCCCACCCTCAATCTCTTCCCTTCTTGTTTCATCTCTCTCGCTCTCTCTCTCTCCATCACACACACACACACACACACACATATAAAACACATTGATATCTTTCATCTCTCACCTTCATACAAAGCTCTTCCCATTGACCGTGGAGTTGCTCCAGCTGCTGCTCCAGCAGAGTGGAGTCACCGGCCGTGATGTACTGGGACAGGTCTGTCTTCATGGTTCCCAGTTCTCTCAATCCACTGGTCAAACGCTGCAGAGAGAGCTCTGTCTCCTGCATAACACACAGACACACACAGACACACACACTTCAACAGCCGGTCACACAGCCATGTAGGAGCTGTGCGTCCACGCTTCTCCACCTTTTCCTCTCTACTCGCTCTGACCGTCCAGATTAAAGGGCTGTGGACGGGACGGGGGGAGGGTAAGAGGGGCAGAAAGGGGGAGGGGAGTGAAAGCATGGGGGTATTAAATAAGGGAAAGGGGGGCAAACTCAGAGCCACTCTGATGGGACGGGGGGGGGGGTAGCTGCTGATGGAGCTGAGGGGTGGGGAAACTTTGGCCAGTTTTCTAATGGCAAAAGTTGTGTTCTAATGTACAATTATTATAACTAAATGTACCTTAATGAGACAAAATCTATATTTCTCGATTGTACTCTTCTTGGATAAAAGAAAACTAGTCGGGTTTGAAAAGATTCTGAGCATGAAACACTGCATCAGCTCAGAGAATTCAGCTAAAAGCCCATAAGTCCTGAAATAAACCTTTTCCTAGAATAAAGACTGTGACCTCCGTGTCCTCAGCGGGACTATTTTAAAAGTGAGGATTTGAAGGAGCTCCGGTCGTTCTGTGCCGGCTGGTTTTTATTTTATCTTATTTCTCAGTAAGACATGAGGCTGGAGCGATGATTGGACATAAAGAAAGCAGAATACAACATGATATATAATCTTATTTCTATGTGTTTATCTATAAATGTAATGAAATCATACATATTACTCATTACCAGGTATTTACTAATACTAATAGTAATCACCTGAATGAGCTTCTCCTTCTCAGAGTCCTCTGGCAGCTGCTGCTCCATCCTGGTCTTCACCTCATCCAGCTCCGACATGATGCTGCTGATTCCGTCCTGACACTGAGACCACTTCTGAAAACACAACAAGAACACAACAAACTTGAAGAGCTCACAAACAATTGTTGTTTTGTCGTCTCAAACTCTTCACCCAACCGTCCATCGTGATATTTTCAGTTTTGTGTGAACTGTCCCTTTAGTGATCTCCTGTCTGTGTGATCTTTGACACCCACAGGGATTTTCTGTCCCCCGGGTGGATCCTGTTTAGACTAGAGGGGGTTAACACAACTTTCCCTGACCTCTACGTGCACAGAACACATTCTGAATGGTTCCAGTTCTGTAATGTATCAGCAGAGCGGTGATGGGACACGAGGAACCTGCTGAGTCTGGATGTGGATCATGGACGGATTTGAGCTGCTCTTTGATCCCTGCTGGCAGCAGCTCAGTGTCAGGGCACCACACCAGCTCCTGTGTGTTCTTATTGGTCAAATCCTGGATATGGGTCATTCAGAGCTTAATACGTCAGATTCTCTCTTTTTTTTATGGTCTGATTACACCGAATAAACCGTTTGACCATTTCGTGAGATGTCAAATCTAAATAAATACGAATTAAAAATAGATAAAAATGAAAACCGTTACCTGAGCAGTCGTATTGACCAGGAGTCGTTTCCTCTCCTGCAGGGAGTTGGTTCGTTTCCACGTCTCTTCAACGTCCTGGAGCTCTGACTCAAGTTGACTCCGACCCTCGGACTCAGAGGTCAGATTCTCACACAGACGCCTGCCGGCCTCCAGCGTCTGGTCGTACACGGTGGAGTGCCGATCCAGAGCCTCCTCGACACACTGTGGATGGAATTTGTGAGAAGAAACAAGACTTTGCTACTTCCTGCTGCTCGACCAATCACGAGTGAGTCTCAGCTGTGAATCATGAGTCTTTGACCTGTTTTAGTAGCATCTAATAAAGACTTAACGTCAAACATACCAGAAAAATACGCTCTTGAACTTACATCTCTGTGATAAGAACTAGAGCGTAGTATTCAACGTGTACTTTGACCTTTTGGCTCATGTCCCGTCCACTTATATAGAGGAGGGAGTGTTTATTTACCTTTTTGCATTTATTTACTTCCTTCACTTGAATTTTAGCTCTGAAAGTTATAGAAAAACTTTATTTTGTGCTAACCTGGCAATCGCCACAGCTCCGTAGTTGCTGCAGTGTAGAGAGAGCAGCGCCAGTGGGGGGCAGCAGAGGGTCCACGTCCTCCACCAGCTTGGACAGGAGTTTCAGTCCGAGGCGGTAGACGCTCCGAAGTCCGAGCTGCTCTCTCACCAAACACCGGCGTTGAGCGACCAGAGCGACGGCACTGAACCAGCTCTCCTTCAAACCGGTCGCCTGTGCCATGAGCTCAGATCTGCAAAACCAATAAGACGAGAGGTTCATGTGGAGAAAAACTCACGATGTCTCTGAACACGTAAAGAATTCAGGGTGAATCGGGGGAGAATTTGTCTTTTTGCGAAATGAAACTCGGCTTTATATACTTTCTTTTGCAAAAAACGAAAAAGAACATCGATGGGTCGAGGTAATAAAAAGAAATATAAATGTCTGTGTCAAATGTTATCCACAGGCAACTGCTGCAACAACACAAAATCAGCAGTTTTTTAAGACCGTCATAAAATCTCAAGTAGCGATCCCAGCAGGGGGAACAGCGAGAACTTTCCCTTGGATCCCTATAAAGGGATTTAAGAGGCGTCCAAGATTTCCACACGCTGCAAGAAAATGATTTAGGGAAGCATCAAGGCAAAAAGAAATCGAGCTGCTCCAGAACAGGAAACACCTGCGGTTCACAAACTGAATTTTGTTATGTTTCAATTTGCACTGACTGTGTGAGGACGAAGGAATTTGGCTTGAAAACCTCAAATCTAATTGTTTTATTAGACGTCATTGGTCGTTCACCGTCTGATAGTTTGAATAGATAAAAGAGAGACGGCTCAACGGGGGTTTTCCTAAACAAGAGCCCGAATAACAACCTCTAGCCCCTGAAGTATCTGGTTGAGTTGTGTTATCGCTCCACAGAGGCTTCGGTCATTCGTTCCAACAGATGCAATAACAGATCATTTGTCCAGTTCGACTGTGCCATGACACAACGGATAATAAAATATATATATACCTGTTGTAAAATTATTTTTAAGACTTTCCGTTCTCGATGGGAACTCGTAAACTATTTCAACTTTGATTGATTTGTCTGCCAAATCAACCAAACGTTAATTTAAATTGTACTTTTCCAATGAAAAGTAAAGAGTGTGCTAAACTGGATCTTCATGAATGAACTCAAGAGCTTCGTCATTTAATTGAATGTCTTTAAGTGGAGATGTTTCTTGTCCCGGCTTCCACCTCTTCTCCATTTCTTGCACGTACCTTTTCTCTCCCGTTTCCTCCTCCATGGACTTGACCGCCTGGCAGAGGAGATCCTGCAGGAGCTGGTTTCCAGTGATTATCTCAGCCTGAAGCCTCTGGGAGGAGAGAGAGAGAGAGAACACAATGAGAAATCTGTGATCTTCCAAATATTCTGCTGGTAATCACAGTGATGATAAACTGAACAAGTGTTTGTGCTGATGAGGTCGTTAACTTCCTCCTGACTAAATCACCAAGTATTTCTCTGTGGGCCTGCTTGTCATAGGGCACATGGGAAGTTTAGAGATTAATTTAGATTTATCTAGGCGAGGGAAATGGATTATCTACAAATAATTCCACCCACCTCATTAGGGCTAAAGTTCAGCGACGTTTCTGTCATAAAAATGCAAATAAACTGTCACAACCTGTAGCTGATATTTGTACCTGATGAGCAGTCAGCACCTCCTGGAGGCCGGAGAGACTTTCAAGTTTTCTGGACATCGATGCCTCGATGAGTTTCTCCTTCAAATGTGTCAGGTCGTCCATCTTCTCCTGAAACGTCCGGGAGCTCTGACGCTCTGCCTGCAGCTCTCTGGAGGAAACACAGGACTTTCACAAAGAGGCACATCTTCTGGCAGCAAATGTTAAATTCCCTCGAAACGTTTCAACATAACAAATGTACATGTGGTTCCTGAGGATCTAATCTACCTGTTCATGTGAGATAAGCGGGTCAGGCTGTGGGTCCACTCCCTGCTGAGCACCTGCAGTCGGGCCGTGTCCTGGTTGTCGAGGGTCGAGCGGCGACTCATCTCCCTGACGTCAACCAGCGATGGAAACAGATCCCCGAGCTCCGAGAGAAGCTGCTGCACATCCCAGAAATGATAAAAATCGAATTTTTAGTGTAAGACCCCAACAAAAAAGACGTCTTTTTCAATCCAGTTCATAATGTACAGGAACCAACGGGAGTTCGTACTGACCTCCAATGAGTCTTTGTCCTTTAAACCAGCATTCACTTTATCTTTTATGCTCTGGGTCTGTTTTTCAAGAGTCTTCAAACAAGTATGAAATTGTTTCTGTTCTTTCAATTCCTCCTGCGTGCAGAGAGAGAAGGTTTAACAGCCTTGATACACGTGAACAGTAGCTAAGAGAGTTCATGCGATATTTTGACCCGTTCTCTCACCTGAACACTTTTCTTCATCACTGATGTTGCGTGACTCAGCAGCAGGACGTCACATGACAGGAGCCGGGTCTGTGATTGGATCAAATTTGCAGCCAGGGGATCAAGCCGACCAATGAGAGGCTTAGAGGCGTCCAGCACATTGTTTGCACTTCTTTGCAAGTTCTGCGATACATCCTCCATCTTCTGGTGTTAGACATGTGATGAATAAAACAGATAAGTTAGAGTTAAATTGATAAAGTAATGAGAGTCAGGAGCACAATAGATAAATACTGTTTAATAAAAGCACATTGATCCATTATGAGCAGTGTTAATTAGTAATAACATGATTTTATTTACAGTTTCATCTTTCCGAATCCTTTTCATTAAAAGCATCATAAACAGACCGGTAGCTGCTCTGTTCCTCTTGAAAACCAGAAAGTTTTCAACAAATGGATCTGACTCAACTTTCCCAAAATACACCTGCCTGTGTGCGTCTGTCGAGCGCACAAATGGAACAAATGAGCTGAGTGGAAACACTGACGCTTGTTTGTTTTTTTATGTTTTGGGCTCCGAATGTTCAAAACAGTTGGTAATGCAGCGTCCTGGCCCCGAGCGGGAGTGCAACGGATCAGGCGTACCAACACATTTGCTGATATTTCTGCCCTTGAGTGCACGTTGCCTGTTCCTTTCCAAGAACATGACACGAGTCACTGAGAAAAATAATAATAATCCAATTGGAAAGTGAATGTTCTGCACAGACTGTGAGCAGAGGAGCTGGAACAGGGTTGAGTCACGGGAAATTCAACAAAACCTGAAATTTGCTCCAGTCCATCGGCTTAAAATTATTTTTTAGCCTGAAATCAACAAGTAAGTGTTGACAAGATACGTTAATTATATTATACATGATATATTGTGTTAAATATAGCAGGAATTAAGCATTAAATCACCACTTTCTGCAATCAGGGAGCTTATTTTTTTGCTGTTGTCCCCTGAACTCACCTCAACTGACTGAACCGCGGCTTTGGTGTCGCGATCAGGTGACGGCGAGGATGTCAGTAGCTCCTCCCACTGACGCCTCAGGTGCTGCATGTGAAGGGAGGAGTCACCAGAGAGACGCTGGTACTCCTGCCACAAGGAAACCGTCTCGCCGGTCTTCACACGCTCGTCCTGGAGCTCCTGGATTATGTTCTCCCACCTGAGCCACAGTACGTCACAGGTTAGAACTCATCATGTGCATCGGTGTATAGTTGTAAGGTGAAGTAACTGGTTTAAAAAAAGTTCTATTGAGCTTAAAAGTTGGATGATTCTCTCTTTAACTACAATTTGTGTATTTTTAAATCACAGACAGTGTTTTCTCCCTGTAATAAGCTACTGACCGTTTCTTCTCTCCTCCCACTTGGTCACTTAACGCTTGAGCCGCTCCACAGTGAAGATTCTTCACGAGACCCTGGAAGGATATTTCCACGGCTGCCCAAAGCTCTTCTCCTTTTGCCACCTTCCCTTGGAGTCCCTGCATAAAGACAAAGAAAAGACAAACACGTTTCTTTCATATCTAAGTTTTGGGACTGAACCGAACTTGACACCTGTGTCACACGTCAGTTCTGAATCAGGCGAAATCAAAAGAAGGGCTTGATATGATATATTATTATTAAAGCCATGAGGGTCCGAGCTTCTGCTCACCTGCAAGACGTCCATGTGTTTGTCCGCCTGCGTGATGGAGAACAGAGGAGCTCGCTGATGCTGCAGAGCAACACGCACCTCGCCGGCGTGAAGAGTGGCCTCCTTCAGATCTGTGTGGAGACCACTCCACTGATCCAGGGTCAGTTGAAGAGCTGGTCTCAGAGCCTCCATCTGCACAACACCACAGAGGAACAGGGTCTTAAATGTAGATTCTCTGAGAGGTTTCATATCAAGAGAAATAAAAAACATACAAGGAAATACTGGCAACAATACCACAACTGTTTTTGTTGTATATTGTGTATTCATACTGTGAATTAAGGAGTAAGATAAGATAAGATAAGAAAATCCTGTTTAAGATGTTTCAGGTGAAATCTTTGTCTCATCTGCTGACTGGATTTACAGAGACTCTTTAACAAGTGGTGCTTTTAATTCCAGTATTTCTAAGAACTGATTCTCCCTCTTCATGATTACACCAGGAGATTATGTTCTACCTGTTGACTCAGATCCTCACAGGCTCGACTGACGCTCTCCGCCTGCTCCCAGAAGGCCACGTCACAGGGATGCTTCTCCTCTTCATCAGCATCCACTCGTTTGGTTTTCAACTCCTGCAGAGCCGCAGCCTTCTCCCTCACTCTGCCCGTGACAGCCTGCAAAGAGAGAAGCGACTCGGTGTCACATCTGAGGACGACTTCCTGTGCAGCACAAACACAAACCTGCACCCCGCCTGCCGCCCCAGTACCTCCCACTCCTGCAGAGCCCTACGAGCCAGGGTTTGACTGGTCGGCTGCTCCCACTGGTTCAGCTGCTTCTTCTTTTGCGTTATCCATCGGTGGAGATGCTGCAGCTGTCTCTCTCTGACCGCACAGGTGTGATGCATCTGTTCGGCTCCATGAATCTGAGGGAGCGAAGACAAACAGCGTCCTGTTCATGTGTATGTGAACAGCTGCTTTTCAAGCCCATCATCTGGTTTTAGTCAGAATATCAAAGCTGAAAATAGATAGAAAAGTTATGGTTTGGATCACTTCATATTCTCCAGGCAGCTGTGGCACTGACCTGGCTCTGCAGCTCTCCCTGGAGGTGCAGCCACTGGAGTCGGAGGGCACCGAGCTTCTCTGCAAACATCGTGCGTTCGGACTGGAGAGACTGGACGTATGCTCCCACTGCCTGAGGCCGGGACTGGCTCAGGAAATCCAGGATGAGCTGCCCGGCGACAACACCCGACTTCAACTCCTGAAGAATCGGTTTAGATATGAAGAAGTCATCGATAGGAAAGTAGATGGAAACAGTCAAAAGAAACAGAGATTTCTTTATTGTCTTTTTTAATTTGATGTATCTACTGAATTTGTTTTTATTCATTTTCCTTTGTGAATGTCTGATTTCCTAAAATCTCAAATGTTTTTAGATGTTTAGATGTTTAAGCAGCAAAAATCAAGTGAAGTCATTTCAGGACTCAACGCAACAAACGTGAAGGTCAAATCCTCCAAATCTTAAAAAGAATATAAATCATAATATCTGAAATTGAGGGAACCCAAATAATTCCTAATAGAAGTTGTTGATTTTTAAAATAACCACTGAATCAGAAGTGATGCACAGGAGAGAACAGAGAACAGTGGAGGTACCCGACGGTGCTGCAGGACTTCACTGATCTGAGGAGCATCTTTGACCTTGAGATCTTTTTCCTTCTCTTGGTTCGGCGCCGCCTTCGTCTTCAGCCACGACTCCAGGTCGGAGAGCAGCTCCACAGGCGGCCATGCAGCCAGCAGCCGCTACCACACAGAGAGGAGAGGGAGTTCACTCTCCAGTTTGAATTCTAATGCTTTTAAACCTAATCTTTATTGAGTTGGAGAGTAGAACACCAGCTCTGATACGATCTGACTTGTTTCTGTCCAAATTATTAAATCTGTTTTCAGCAGATAAGATCTTTTTGCATCCTCTCCAAAGTGCAAGACTTCAAAATGAACCTTGGAAAAAAACTAACTTCTCTCTGGTTCCATTCACTGGTGATGAATGGTGAAGAAAAATGAAAGCGTCCTTCTCTTCCTCCCTGTCCTCAATCACCCAGAAACTCATTTCAGCAGGATTGTGTTCAAGTTTTCACTCCCTTCACCGGAGGGGATTTCTCAATGACTAATTGATTTTTTTTAAACCACCAGCGTTGCAGTGGAATTTGGACCATTACACTTAAACTCACTGGGAAGTAGAAATGCTCAAAGTTTACGGGGCATGAGGTCGAAATTTTGAAAAAGTGAAATATGGACAAGGTTTGTGATGCAGGATTATTCCTTCACTTCTTTAAATAAAAAGGAACAAACCATTTACTAACTGGGGAAATAAGGATAATAAGGTTACTTGAGAAGAAATGTAACATCGACCAAATAAATACAAACCAAATAATTAGGAAAAAAAGTAAAAGAATAAAATACGAGAGATCTAACCTTAAGGAACTAACTAAAATGAGAAACATTTATTTGACATGTTTTTTAACTTTATAGATCGGTCCATGTGCCATCCACTAACATGGAGGAGGAGTTTATAAGAGCTATACTGCAGCCAGCCACAAGGGGCAGATCAGAAGGAGTTGACTTTAGTTTTGGGAGCTGGGATGTCGCCCGTCTTTATAAACAGTTTTATCTGGTTTTGAGCTTCGTGAGTAAAGAACATAAACTTATGAACGTAAAGTAGATATTCTTCTTATTTTAATCACATCTCATCATATTTGGAGTCAGGTTGCTAAGAGAATAAAGTGAACCTGAAAGCACCTGCTGCAGCTGCTCTTGAATCCTGCACAGATCCGAGGTCAGCTGGCTCCAGTTCACCTCCAGCTGAGCGATCTGAGCTCTCAGCCCGGGACAGTCGGCCTCGCTCAGGTGGAGCAGCCGGGTGGCGTCCCTGGAGACAGACGTCCTCCGCACCGAGACAGCCTCCACCTCCATGGAGAAGTCCTTGAGGACAGAGCGGTGATTGGAGGTAAAGACACAGTTCTAATCGTGACCAGTGGACGTGTTCTGAACAGCTGACTGAGTTTGGGGTCTCCAGGTTGATTGGGTACTTTACCAGCAGCTCGATGAGGCCGCGGCGGACCTGCTCCTGCTTCAGGTCGGACGTCTCCGCCTGCTCTGACCAAAGCTCCGACCGTTTCTTGGCGCCGACGAGCCAATTACCGAGCAGGGTGAAGTCTGAGTGGAATCTGTGGGGAGGACAAGGGAAACGTAGCTCATCCAGTGAGGCAGAACATGGCGGCTCCTTCGCACAGACTGATGTAATGACTGAGGTTCGGGTCCAACACTAATAAACAAGATAGCGGATGAGTGGTGTGCGATGTCATCGGCTTTGACATCGTGACTGTCAGATATAAAGATATATGAGAGTGTGGGAAACAGCAGAGTGTTGAAATGTGACTGTGAACTGAGGGATCTCACAAGGGGAAACATTTAGACATTTGTGTGTTTCACTCTGATTTACTGGATGTTTCTAGACGAGATTAGAACATGGACAAAGGGCCTGTGTTAGGGAAAGACCATAAGTCTTAGGAAACCCTTAAACGCTGGATTTGAACTGGTTTTAATGGATGTAGCTTGTTTTTAATATTTGCTTTAATGTGCTTTCGTATTTTAGTTTTGTCTCATATTGTCCTGCGTTTTTTTGTTTTTTTATTTGTTTAAAGTTTATTATTATTATAATTATTATGTATTAAGTAAGCTCACTAACTAACTGTACATTGCTGATCCAGGCTGTGGTGGATTTAAATATTATTAATAAGCAGAAGTGTGTTCAGGTTGTGAAATAACACTTCTCCCTGGATATCTCACTGTTTTTTTAAAAGGCCCTTTTAAAGGAAACACTAATTGTTTTGTTTTTTTATTTGTTTAAAGTTTATTATTATTATAATTATTATGTATTAAGTAAGCTCACTAACTAACTGTACATTGCTGATCCAGGCTGTGGTGGATTTAAATATTATTAATAAGCAGAAGTGTGTTCAGGTTGTGAAATAACACTTCTCCCTGGATATCTCAGTGTTTTTTTAAAAGGCCCTTTTAAAGGAAACACTAATTGTTTTGTTTTGCATCCATATAAAAAAAAATCTGATGCGGTTGTTCCAGACGATAACATTTAGCTGATAATTAAAACTGTCTGGCCTCCACTTGTTGATGATAAAACTCCCGGAGCACGATCATCTTTTATATTTCTGCACATCACTGCTGTGTCTCCGAGCGTGTCCCACCTGGCCCGGACGACCTGGATGTCTCTGCAGCGTTGGACCTCCTGCTCCGTCCTCCCCACCGCTCTCCTCCACCGCAGCTCCAGAGCTCCTCCTGTCAGGCCGACCCACACAGCCGCCGCCGGCTCCTTCTGCAGCAGCTCGCTCTGATCCAGGAGGATCCCCAGAGCCGCTCTGCTCTCCTCCAACTGCCCCAGTGTTTGCTGATTAATCAGGGAGGAAACCAGAGATTGTGATGAGATTACATGCAGAGGAGATTCTCTCATTAAACATCTTGCAGGGAGAGTGTGTGACGTACTGTAGAAAACACAAGGTGATAGAGTGCGTGAGTCTGACAGAAACTTGCAAAGAGACGAATCAGTTAAATGTAGAACTCAAGATCAAGGCCTCTGTTCGTCTGTCAGCACCTGACGGCTCAACCAAGAACCCACCAGCGTTATCCTCCTACTGCGTATGCACCTGGAATATCCTTTTTATTAATCCAAAACAAAACTGTTTCACACTCAACCTGATTACTTTGTGCAGTGTCTTTTTATTTAAGTCACTAACAAGCCAAAACTGATGACACTGAGGATTTGAGTGACTACAATGAGTTTTTGAAGTGCAGTATGTTGAGACTGAATCTCTATAAACAGATTCTACGTGTTGAAACGTAGAATCTCTTGGCGAGGGATGTGATTTTCAAGTTGGAAGCCTTCTGGTTTAAAGCTGTGAATAGAGATTTGCCCAATTGTGACCAATTTAGGTCCCTCACTTTGCACAAATTTTCGAAATAAGTTGATGTCGATCAACTTCTACAAAGAAGACTCACCGGCAAGTTTTCAAACTGAACATATGTGAAATACATTTGTGCAACAGTGACCTCTGACGGCTGCTGAGAGGCATGAAAGGAAATGTAGAAAATTGGCAAAAGCATTGTGGCTGAAATTAGAAGATTGACGTTATCGTTTAAAAAGCAGCACTTACAAAATGCTTCTCTCATATTCTTCCAAATTTTGTTGGAGGGTTGATGTGCAAAGATTAAACACCAGAAGATGGAGAGACAGAAGGAGGGAAAGTAGGGAAACATCTGAGGAGAAACGGTGATGCTGTGTTTACCTGGCAGCCCTCGAGTCTTTGCTGCACGACAGACTCCTCCTCCTCCTCCTCCTCCTCATCTCCCTCTGGTTCCCCGCTGCTGATGAAGGCTTCAGACTCATCCAGCACCCGGCCCAGTCGACCACAGTTCTCCTCCCAGAGGCTCCACTCCTGTAGCCGGTCCAAACAGAACCCCCGCACATCCACTTTACTTTGTGAGCACATTCACACCAGTACAAGAAGCACAGCACAGAAACTTCTCATTTGTGTCGATGAATGAAATTTTCATGGCCTTCAGCAAATGTGCGCTACACAAACCTGCAGCGTCTTCAGAGAAGCTACCTCCCGACTCAGAGCCTGTTGCTGCAAAGCTTTGGCCCTGACGTCCAGCTGCAGCCGCTCTGCCTCCTGACACCCCAGCACCTCTGGCTCACACCGGAACAGATGCTGAACAAACGCCAACTGAGACCCGAGGACCTGCAGGAGTTTCTGTTTCACCCAGAGACCAGATTCAGGACAGATGTGAGGCGTGATTTAAAAAAAGAAACGGAGGATCAATAAATACAGCAACAGGAGTGAAGAGGGAAATGAGGGTGATGATAAATGTCTAAATATCTTTGTGTAAAGTCGAATCATCAGTTGTTTAAAGCTTGTTAAAAAAGTTCAAGAAGCTTCAGCACACTCTTTGGAAAGTGCCTGTAACTTAAATCTGGGCTTCTGCCTGCCTGCTGAGGAACAAGCTGAAAGCGCGGCGAGATACCTGGTGTCTGCTGAGAATAGCTTGAAGTTGGCCGCGGTTGTGAACCTGGCTCATCTGCTTCTCTTTTATGCTTCCTTCGCCCAGTTCCAGGAGGTGAGTTATCCCCTGAAGCAAGGCCCGGGATGCTCGCTGAAGCTTGGCTCTTTCCCCTGGACTCTGCCTCAGATGTCTGCCCAGGACACACTGCTGCAAGATACAGGGGGAGCACTGGGTTTAAGGAGAATACCATTAAGTCTGGAAGCACAGATCCTGTATCAGGTTTCCAGTCCATCGACAAAGGAGCTGAGGACATTATTTCTTTTTAAAACCCCCTCATTACTAATATAAACAGTTTGTAATTCTTAGGGTGAAGACAAAGACATATTTTATTGTTTGTGCTATCACCTCCAACTAAGAGGTCACGTGTTCACCCCTGTGTGTTTGTTTTTCAGCAGGTTTACACAAAAACTGAGATTGTGTTGTTTTTATATATGTATAACTGACCTATGAGCGTGTGCAATTTGATATTTGTTAGTCCATTAAAGACGTATTCACCAAACGATTTATACCAACACACAAAAAACACACACATATACAAATACAATAATGTGTAAGCGTCATTACCTGCAAACTAGTTGCATCCTTTAGATTTGTGAAGGTTTCACTTTGTCCAACTTCAAACTCGTCCAAAATACACAGCTGGAGGAAGAATGAGAGAAAACTTTTTACACTTTTACTAAGTTAAAGCATTACTAGCAAAATGCACTTTCAAATATCACAAGTAATAGTTTTCAATGTGTCAGTTTGATATTAAAAAATCATTTCTTCCATTATAATCACTGATGCATTAACATGTAAGTAACATTCTTAAAGTGAAAGCTGTTAAAAGAGAACAAATTCTATTGACTTTGTATGGATTTAAACATCTTTATCTAAAACATAATATTTTAGTCAATCATTTTACATTTTAAATATTAAATTTAACAAGCAGCTGCATCTACATTATTCACTCAACTCAGTTACTTATATTGTTTTACTCATTCAGATAAAGTTCATTAATTATTCTAGAGATGTCATTTTACAGATCATAGATTCAATTCCACAGTTTCAGACCTGATGCTGGTTTCTGAGGCCCAGATGTTCAGGGAGCTGATCGAGGGATGAGCAGAGGAACAGCTGGACTGTACTGAGACACTCCTGGAGGCCGGTCACACACTGGGAAGCCTCTGGTTCCTCTTCCCACAGCTCTGGACTGGTCTCTGACTCCATTTGTCTCAACAGCTCAGCCACGGTCAGCAGCTCGGATGAAACACACTACACAGGAGTTTAAAACAGAAACGATCAATCAACATGAATATATATATATTTTAATACGGTAGATATTGAACATGTGTGTGTGTTTGTGTGTCTTGAGCAGCGTTGTATTCAGTCACCTCCTGCTGCAGCATCCTCAGCTGGGGCTCCTCCTCACCAGCGCCACCTGTAGTCAGCAGAGGGTCGGTCCAGGCGTCCAGACAGAGGAGAACCCTCCGTAGAGCCTCGAACGTCTGCTCCTTCACATCTGGCTGAGAGACGTCTGTAGACCTCACCTGGGAGACATCGAAACACATCACCGGCACTCACTAACTGTCACTCAAGGCCGGGTTTTCCAAAAAGTAAGAGAAATGGTTTCCTCCAGTGGTGGGATTTAAGGGAAATCGCTTACTATTTGTCTCAAGCTGGCGATTGACTCTTGTGTCCTCTGGAGAACAGCAGGAGCAGATCCGGTTGATATCAGCTTCTTCTCAGGAACCTTAAACAAAAACCAGACAATCGTAGTTTAGGTTTCACAGTTGGAAGGGATCAAACAGCAGAGACGATGTTTATACATTTTCAAGTGTTTCTGTTTCTTAAGGTCGTTCAGTGTTTCACCTCAGATCCTCAAATCAGAAACTCACGCATCAGTTTTCTGTTTTCCTACCGTTTGGTCTTCAGAGCGCTTCAAGGTGCCACGTTCCTCCTGAAGGTTTCTCAAAGCGGACAGTTTCTCAGAGATCTCAGTGGAAAGTCGACTCCATCTTTGCTGCTCCTTCTCATCTTCCTCATGTCCTTCAGAGCTAGACACCAAAGAAACACTGAATAAGCTTAGATCAACTGTTTCCTATGCACACGTGAGATTGAAACCTCTACAACTGGTCACTGTCGATTTACCTGAGTGGCACATTAGATGAGTCCTGTTGGGATTCTTCCAAACTGGTCAGACTGGCCCCAACTTCACTTTGTTCCTTCAAATGATGAAGAGCGTCCTGGATATGGGAACATTTTGTATATTATTTGAATGAAATATGATTGAAATTCAAGGTTTTTCAATCAATGTGACACTAAACTATATTTTAAGTTGTAAATCTGTAGGGAAATCATTTAAAAACGATTCTTACTACATCTGTGGACAGAGTCGGATCTTCTTCGTCCTCCTCTGTGAACTCGGGCGATTCTCTCGTGGCCGTGAACGGAGTTATTGGTCTGGTAGGAATCGTTCTTGTGTCTTCGGCCGGAGGAGACTTTACACGAGGGTCGGTGGTTTCATGTTTCGAGGATTCACCTCGTTCCAGTGTATCAGCAGCAGGGCACTGGTCATCAGCTGCCGGGGGGGCAGTGCTGATCAGCGGCTCACATGTCAAAGTGTCATGATGGGATGAATCAGCTTCAGAATCCATTGTTGTTAATCCGGTTTCCAAATATTTAGCTGCAAAGTCGATGGTGTCACATCCAGACGTCACAGATGAAGGTTCAGATTCAGCAGCTTCACAGGTCGTCTCCACTTGAGAAGAAAACTGAGGAGCCAAACTCCCCAGTTCCTGAAGGGCAACAGAGAGGCTTTGCTCGTACTGACGATATAGAGACAACAAACAGAT
The DNA here is from genome assembly GCF_949316205.1 of Platichthys flesus. NCBI lineage: Eukaryota > Metazoa > Chordata > Actinopteri > Pleuronectiformes > Pleuronectidae > Platichthys > Platichthys flesus. Next base: position 18,146,947 of record NC_084962.1, read on the forward strand.
AAACAGCACACGATGTACATGTCATTAAGAGTCAGGACATTTACACAAGTAAAAAACAATCTCTACAAGTCAACAATATACTAAAAATAACTGTAATAGATTAACAATACGTGTGCTTGATATTCAAAGTCTGCACTAAACAAACAGCATCTCTGAATTCAACGTATAATTTACCTTAACGTTTGACAGCGTGTCAGCAATATCCTCACTTCTCACATCCGAGGGGACGAGAGTGTCCTCTGGGTCCTGATATACGTGAGAGGTATAAATATTCAAATGCGCACACACACACACACACACACATCCACACAAACACACAATGAAAGGTTTCTAAGGAGAAGCACATTCAAAGCAGCTGCATGTGACAGAGCCGGAGAACGAGTCTGAAACAGCTTCACATCTACAAGCAAGTGTCTGATCCAGGCTTCCACACGACAGCAGCATCAGATTCAAGTTAAATTATGATAAATGTATTAAAACATAAGCAAAGGTGGGAAGAAAAAGCACCAAGAAATTTGAGTTTCATTCCAAAACGTGAGAGAATTTGTAGATTTCTTTATTAAAAAGTGTGAAATGTGACATTTTGAAATGAAACCCAATGTCAGAGGAATCAAGAACAATTAGTATTTTTTTAGATTTACCTCTGGAACACTGCATGTTAGTGTGTCAGAGGACGAAGAGTGACAGCTCTCGTCATCCTCATCCTCCTCTTCCTCTGAGTTAGACACGTCACAAGGCTCCTGCTTCGTGAACAATATCATGAAAACTGATTCAAGCGACCGGAACATAGAATTTAACTTTCAGATGATTCTTGGTTCTTAATTATCTGAAACATATTTTCTGTCTGTAACCTCATGTTCAGGTTATATCAGTGACTCATCAGCTCATGATGCTTTCTTTACAAATGTGAATTTAACTACTTTCCACTCAGGAATTTCACTTCTTAAAATTATTATCTGCAACAAGCCAAGAAATCTTAAACCTTCCTGGTGACTCTTAGGTTCTAATGGAGGAATAATGTTGATTTAGTAATTAATTTTGTTTAGTTTGGGGCAGCTCATTTTTTGGGGGGGAAATTATTCACCCTCTATTCCAGGAAACAACATTATGTCTTAAAAATAACATTTATTAATGGAAATTTGCAGTTGTGATAAATATATACAAATCACAATAATCCCCCCCCCAAAAAAACTAACTGAGATTCAAGGCACTTTTAGGGTGATATTTTATTAAAGGAGCTGGTTTTAATTGGTTATTTCAAAGATGATGCAGAGTTAATAAAAATCAAAACAACGCACAGGTGGTTTGGGGTTATGATTATGTGATTATTATTGTCATATGAATGTTATTAGTACCTGGACTCGTTGCTGTGTGTTTTCAGGAATTTTGGAGAGTGTGGTGATGCTGAGATCTTTCCTGGTTGCCTCCTCCTCCCGGATCTTGTTCTACGTTGGTCAAGGAGACGAGAGAAACAGAGAAGGAGAGTTAGACATGTTATTGTTCTCGTGCTGAGGGTTGAGAAGATCATTTCATTTTGGCTTCATGTCCCTTTTACTAACAAACAATCTTATTTGCTTTATTTAATTCCGTGTAAGAATTCATGAAGCACCTTCTTCCTCACCCCAAGTTTCTGCAATAACAAAACAAAGTATATTTCCATGTGACTTGTTGCTTCACCTTCAGCAGCGAGGTTTGATACTGGGTGAGTCCCTCCAGCTCCTCCAGCGGCTGCAGGAGGAGTCGGGCTCTGGAGAAGACCAGCAGACTCTCCTCCGCTCCCTGTGGAAGGAGAAGCTTTCCTTTATACCTCTGGATCTCCTCCAGTGTCCTCCGGATCGACTGCACATTATCCTGGATCACCTTCAAACCACAAACAGATCAACGCACGTCAAAATGAAGCATAACATCTTTGTTTTCCTTCCCTTTGAATTTTAAGTGTTGAATATAAAAACTACCAATTGTATGATGTCTGTATATTTTGCGGTTTTGGTGTCATGATTGCATTTGTTCACCTGTCGGTTGTGAAGATGCTCCGCTAAAGCTATGTCGGAGTCGTCCATGGAGGATAAAATGGTTCTGATCTTCGGGACATTCTTCTCCATCGTCTTGAGCTCTGCTTCCATCGCCTCCACCACCTGAACAAGGAGATGCCAGGAACATCTTCAGGGATCGAACTTGTTGTCTTGTTTTTCCCATGCTGCATAAGAGCCAATTTCATTTGCTATCTGGGATCTACAGTTCTGACCTAGGACCTTAGCTGCACATTACATATCTCTATCTTTCTTTGGTCTAGAGATGTCCATTATAAATCAGTTTTTATCAGATCTTAATTTCCATATATGGCCACAACATCCTATCCACTGAAAGTTTCCGGCAGTTTCCTCCCTCTGCCATGTGACTTCACTAAAAACCTGAGAGACTCCAGTTAATATTTTACCCCAGCCGTCTGCAGGAGCTGCTCCAGCGGCTGGAGGAGGTTGCGTTGCATTGTGTGGACTCGCTGGTCGTTGTGGTTCAGCCTCTCCTCCTGCGTGTGAACGTCACACACGGCAGAGATCTCAGCCAGCGCCGGCCTGAAGTCCTGCAGCGTGTCCCTGATCCTCTCAGAGTCGTCCAGCACCAGCTGTATTACAGGACATAGGTTTCATATCTTGATACATATGGTTGGTATTGAATATATTGATAAATGATGATAAAACAATATAAAAGTACCAATACAAAACGACAGTATGTGATAGAAAGAAAAATGTATAATAACAAAAGCATATTCTATTCAAATAAAAGCAAAATACAAGGAAATAACTATATAAGAAGGAATAACAAACATTTGTAGGAAAATCTGCATGAGAAATATGAGAATCTAGAATAAAAATGTGAGATGAGACAGCACAGGTCTTCATAGGCTTCAGGAACTTGCTCTTTACTTGCTTGTGACCAACCTGCAGGGAGCTCGCATGATTCTGGAGGCCTCTGGCTGACGTGAAGGAGCACGGCGCACTGAGCCAAGACTGGGCCTCGTCTAACCAGCAGGTGGCGCTGTACGAAATGTCCTCAAACTCCTGAAGACAGGCAGGGATCTGACAAAAGGAGAACAGGAAACAAAAGGTAGACTTATTTAACAGATTTTTAGAAGCCACTTGTACAATATCATGTAGAAGAATATGTCTGACCTTGCTGAGGAAGGAGGTGCGGTTCTCGGCCATCTGCGAGGCATTCTGGTAGAGCTGCAGTGGTTGTGTGATGTGATCCATCAGGAGGTGAGCTTGATGCGGCTGCTCCTCCGCCAGATCCTGCACCTCGCTCTCCAGGAGCATCAGACGGCTGTGCCACGCGTCCAGCTCGTCCCACACATGCTGGAGAACAGAGGGCGGAGCTTTGAGATAACGTGATGCTCAAACTTTGACCTCAATCAGCAAATAAACATGATTTATTCTGTCCACACCTTGAGAACATTTTGAGCTTCGCTGACTGTCGGACTCTTCTGCTCCAGGAGCACCTTCACCTTCTCTAGGCCAGAACCCAGCTCCTCCACTCGGGCGGCTAACTTCCTGACCGGGTTGCTTCCCTCCTTGAGCTGTTGAACACACAATCACACAACACGAGGGGATTTTGTTAGACAGAGCTCACAGGCCACTGAGAATCGATATGGTGTTTGTCCTTGTTACCTCCTCCTTTGCTCTCTGCAGCGACAGCTCAACGTCTTGTAAGCGCTTGCTGATGTCAGAAGGAATCTCTGTGTACCAGCTCTGCAAACCGGCCGTGATCCTCCTCAGTTTGTCCTTCTGCTTGGACAAGTCCTCTGTGAGCTCCTGTGAAACACAAGAGAAACATGGGACAGAAAATACATGAGAGACATGCTCTGTCTTTCAAAAGAGAAGGAGTCTATCTAGTATATTATGACATATTCATTTTATTCTCTAAATGATAAATAGAGATTTTGTGTTGTGAAGGATAAAGGATGAATGTTAAGAGGTGGAAAACATATCACGTCATAATAGTTTTAATAAAATCGCTTGATAATTTACATATAGTTTCATTTTATATACATTTTTAACATTTCTGTTATTTTCTGTTATTTCTGCTGCTTTTTCCAGTGATATATGATTATTCCTCATAATCCAAAACTTCACCAAACATTGATGAGTAACGTCGACTGATAAACACTGATAAACACTAACCCTAACCCAAAACTTGAGAGTAAAAAATAAGTTATCCCGACCTGTTGTTGGTTTGGACTCGAGCAGCCTTCCAGTTTGGGTAGAATGGCGAACACGTGCTTCTCCACCTCTTCGATCTCGTCCTGAACGTGCTCTCTCTCTTTCTCCTCTGCCTGGGCTGCAGCTACCACCAGCAGGTTTCTCTCTTTCAAGCTGCAGGGGAAAAGAACAAAATTCCTCTCAGGCATCTCGGCTATAAATGAGTAATTGCGTTCCACATGTATATTAAACAAATTCAATCCCACCTCCTGACGTTCTCTTGGATCTTCACCAGGGTTTTGCCCACGGGTCCAGGACTGACGGGTTCCTGGGAGTTGGATAGGCTCAGGGCGTGCTCCAGTCGGTGCTCCAGGGAGGCTAAGGCCTGCTGCTCCTGCTCCAGACCGGCCTGGTGTATCTCAGCCAGGGCAAGGAGCTCCTGGGGTTTCTCTTGTGTGAAGCTCACAGTGGAATCCGGCACCTCGGCCTGAAGACTCGCAAGAGAACTGCAACACTGCTGGATCTAAAAGGAATAGAATTAAATCTTAAGTATCATCTGTATATTCTTTTTTCTCTGCTATAGTCAAATGGGTCCTGAGTTTGGTGAACTCACACTTGTTGTGATGTCCTTCCATTCCTCTTGTCTTTGTTCTGCATGCGCCATCAGGAGGCCAACACCTCGCCGGAGTGAGACCCAGCGCCGCCACAGTGCTCCCAGCTCGCCGCTCTTCCCAACCCCACAACCCTGCATCGGACACCCAGCCCTCAGCTCTTCTATCTTCCCGGCGAGGCTGCGGAGATCCTCCAACAGAAGCTTCATTAACGGATGACAAAGTTTGAGATCATAAGAGCAAATAAACAGGTCGAATGGATTCCTCTTATCACCAGCAGAGGTGCCAAAGTGTTAACTGTCGAAAAGGAAAACACCTGCTGGTTCTGCATTGGACTTACCCTAGCTTTACTCCGTTGGGAAACACATTTGTCATTTGATGTCACCTGTACTGTAGCACAGGCTGAAAGTCTGGCTTCAAACCCAGAGAGATGCTGACGTATGTCTTCATGAAAGCTCTCATGGTTTTGTTGTCTTGCTGCGCACCTGTAAGAAATACAGTCTTCAGGGTGAATTTACTCTTTTTAAAAAGGAAGTGAATGAAATAATCCCATCATGAACAGACAGAAGATGTGTAGGACTGGTTTAAAGACGGCTGTGTACCTCTGCAGGGACTCCAGCCTGAGCTGTGCCTGGGCCTCCAGTACAGCTCTTCCCACCACCAACTGGCTGAGGAGGCTGATGTGGAGCTGCTCCACCTCTGGCTGGGAGAGGCAGGGCTGCTGGGGGAGCAGCTCCACAAGGTGGCAGATGTGAGCCTGGAATCCATCTTCTAGAGCTTCCAGAGCCTGCCGGGTTTGTCTCTGCTCCTCGGTACAGTCTAAAAACCCACCAGGAGCTGACAAGAACGTGGCCTCGGCATTATGAAGAAAGGCTATTGCTCCTTGAGCGGCCCACTGGTAATCCTTTAAGGACTCTCGAGCCTGGGATAAACTCTCCTATTGAACCAAAGGACAGTTTAGAGAAACAACTAATTCAACTGATAATTTTAAAGTTAAGGAAGATGACTTGAGTAACAGAATATTTAAGCTTACCATTCCTATGTGACATTCTTGCATAGCTGCATCTCTGAGAGAGTGAAGCTCCTTGTTGTTCCGCAGGTTAATTTTTTCTCTCCGTCCCAGAGCTTCTAACACTCTCATCCCAGACTTCAGATTTCTCCAAATGACCCAGTGTCTTCGTAGAGCGCCATCTATTGCTTTCTCATCTGGACTGACCGGCTCAGCTCCCTCCAACTCCTCTCTTGTCCTTTGGAAAAGCTCTATCAAGGCAGGAAGTTCAGAGGAAAAGCGCAGGCCTGGCAGAAGCTTGGCCTCCAGGTGCTTGATATCATCTGTGACAGAAAGCTCCCAGGAGACCAAAGTTTCCACAGTGTGAAGAATCCTCTGCTTCTCTGAATTAAGCTCATTTGGGTGCAACTCCTGAGCTATGGCCTCCAGCTGGTCCCCTGCTTCTTGACACTGTGTCTTCACCAGAGGAAGTTCAACTAGGAGTATTTGGTATAGTCTGAAACGCTCACCCATACTGAGCGATTTGTCTTTGGCACGCAAGATTTGCTCTTCGGCAATGTCCCTCGATTCCTCCATTTGTCTCCTCAGGTGCAAAAATTTGTCTTGCTCAAAGGTATTAAGACTAAGGGTTTTGCACCTGTCTAACAGTTCACCAATGGTGCAGAGCAGGGCACTTCTCTTGGCCTCTTCGCAGTGCTGAAGCTCTTGAACTTGACACTGGTTCTCCATCAGCATGTGCATCAAATGTGCATCGGTTGAAAGGGTCTCCAACGTCAAAGGGAACTTCTGCTGCTCCAAATCAGAGGAGATCTTCTTCAAGCTCGTCTGGATGGTCGATAATTCCTCATCAGAGGAGGTTCTCTCATGAATCAGCTCCTCTAGTTCCCAGCTGGTTGCTCTCTCGTGAGCTAGCAGTCCGTCTAACTCTGTCCAAAGGCCTGACAGTCTGTTGACCAGGTAGCGGCTCTCCTCTGGACTCAATCCCACCGCGATGTCCTCGCAACTTTCCGCCATTGCCTCCACCAGTTTAATGCGGCTCTGGATCTCCTCAGTGGCTAATTTGTGACTTGCCAGCTCGCTCTCCAGCATCTGGACGTCAACTTTGGAAACATTTTCCACATGGATCCAGACGTCTCTCGTGGCATGTGTTTCTGCTAGCCAGGCTTCCATCCGAGCAAGCTGGGATAAGAGCTTCTCCCTGTTGTGTAGATGCTTCTTCATGGTGTCAAGGACGTGATCCAAGCTGTCACTAATGGCTTCATAGAGGTCCTCTATTGTCTTCAATACTTGGTCACTTTCCTCCTTCTCCATATCAGAGGCTACATCTTTCATCTCCTCAACTTGAGCTTGCATCTTGGATCGTCGGGACAAAATATCGGTCTGAAATTTCTTCATATCAGCGATTTGAATACGAGCCTCCTCAGGGAAGAGAGCTAACTTTTTCCCAGTAGAGATGTGGTTTTCCGCCTGTTTGGCCCATATGATCAAGTCTTGCAATTGTCTGTTGATCTTGCCTGAAGAAATACAACACGTGGAATTGTCGAGCTTTCTCTTGGTGACATCAAGCAAGGACCCCAACTCCTGAAGATTGTTTTGGATCTCATCCTTCTCCTTCTGGCCCAGGGAGAAATGGACAAGAGCGTCTGACTGGGACTGTAAGTGCAGATAAAGCTGGTTATACAGCTTCAGGTCTGTTGTCAGACAAACTAACTCCAAAGCGCTTTTGCTGTCATTGCTCTGAAAGTTGGATTTCTGAAGATCCTCCAGTTTGGCTTTCAGCTGTTCGGCCTCTTTTATAAGAAGGCGGGATTGAGAGGTGGCGTTTGTGGCGTGTCGCAGCGCTCGCTTGATACTTCCTTTCAGAAGACTCCATTCCTCTTGGACGTTTGCAAGCTGGGCAAGAAGACTACCGGAACTTTCAGCATCGCTCAGGTGAACCGATAACTGACTACTGAGGTGGAGCAGCTCCTCCATGAGGTCTTTCTTCTGCTGCATGGTTTGCAGCAGGGCGTGAAGTTTGTCAGCTTGGACAGAGCTGCTTCCCAGAGCATTTCTGAACAAAACATGAGCGTACCATTCATCAAGCACATATACAAACACTTCCAAGTAATGATAAAACAGCAAAAGCTTACTTAGATCAAAAGGTTACTCACAAGCTCATTTTCTCCTTCTCATCAGCCAGAACCTCCAGAAAAGCTCTCATCATCTTCATCTGTCTGTGATACTGTCTGACCTGATCCAGCTGTGCTGCCTTCACCTGCACTGTGGCAGAGGCATCCAGCAGGGCGGCGCTACACTGGCCTTCAGCTCTCTTCCAGGCACTCGGGTCCCAATCCCTGGCGGCACTGGTGTTTTTCATCGTAGCTACCCGCTCCTGCACAGAGGACCTGTGCTCCTACAGGAAACAGAACTGGCTTCAGAACAGATCACAGGTTTCTCTACGGATAAAACCTGATGTACATACCTCTGCTTCCTCCAGCTGTCTGGCCATGGCCGTGACATCGAGCTGAGCTGGTTGATATCGACATGCCAGGACTCGCTGGACAGTTCGTACCAGTTGGATCTCAGGTTCCCCAGGAGAGGACTTCAGGTACCAATTCAAATCAATGTGTGGTGTCCTCTAAAACAAAAATAACAATAGCAAATTATTGGGAGACCTGTTTTGAGACCTGCTTGATTAAACTGCCTTTGGGCTTGATTAATTTATTGCGTAACTTTTTGTGGGAATGTCAAATACATAACAAATAATGAGTTTATTTCCTATCTTTATTCAAGAGCTTCTCATTTTAAGAGCATTGCTTCTTCACTTCATTCAAAAGCTGTTGCTGCACAAATGTCTCGTGCTTCTGTCTGACTTGTCCTCAGGCTGCTGCTGCAGGGTTCTAGGAGGGACAGTGAAATGAAGAAGTAATGCTCTCAAAATGAAAAGTCCACGCTCTTGAATAAACATGAGGGAGAAAGTCCGGACACAAACCGAATACTCTGGGTATTTAGGGCCAGCAGGAAATTATTGTATCTTCTGGTTCCTTCCTGTATAACTTCCTGTCAGCATCATCAGGGGACTGCACGAACATCAGTCATAACACCGCTGCTCCTATCTGTTCACTGTTCCATGCATTCATAATTGACTTCTTCCCCTCTTAGTCAAATGGAACTGCACAATTATACTTTTTATTATATATTACTAAAATGCTTTTGACTTAATTTCTGGTTGCGATTGCAGAACAAGGATTTGTTCTACGAAGAGTGAATACATATATAATAATAACTAATTTCTCAAATCAGTTTAGAAGTTAAGCTTTCTTACACATACTGTGAAGTTCATACTTTTAGAAAATCAATTCTTGAACTCACAGCAACATGGTTTGTGACACAGAAATCCAACAGTAACTTCCAGACAGGTGGGGGAAGCTGATTCATTCATTCATTTAAAACCAGTTGATACTCACATTTATTATGTTACTTCTTTCCACCAAGCTCTGTATCTCAGAGAAAATATCCTGCATGGTGGATCTGTGTTCGTGGGACGCCATCGCCTCCCCGGCTGCACCCAGATCAGCTGACAAACCCGGCTCCGTCCTCGCAGGCTCTGTGCATCCTTGCATCTGACACAAGACAGAGGGTGGTGTCACATTTTTACCTTTCTTCTTTCCTGTGTTTACCTACAGATAATGACAGAGCTTCCTGTTCTCTCCCTGCTCCACAGTGTTGAGTAGCACGGAGCCGACAGTGGCCCGGCGAGTCAGTGCAGTAAACTCAAGAATGTGCCTGAGTAGGGAGCAGTTTGCCCCGAGGGAGAAGGACTTTGTCTGTTCATCTACAAAACGCTGCCTCCCATACGTATCTGAAGAAGTGACATGTCGTACAACTTGGTTAGAAGTGGAAAAAACACCGCACCACACACAGGGGTCTTTTAAAGTATCTTAGGCATGAAAAAGACGTGTGGTGTAGATGGAGCGTGAGGGGATTTGAAAAAGTGGCGCTGGATAACTGCAGAAAAGAAAACAGTACAACAGGTACTCAATTAAATCTCATAGGCTACTGTGCTGCTCAAGTGGGAATAACAAATATAAGTTTCTCATACTGTTTGTACTGCAAACAATAAGGTACTTGGGAAAAATGCAAAACTTGAAAGTGGCAGAGAATAAATGTAATATCAATATATTATTTATATACCTAAAATGGGAAATTGGCTCCAGTCCCTCTTGCATCCCTTCATGGATACGTTTTATATATGATGGATGAACTGATAATATGGGAAAATTTAAGAATGTGACCTCAATAAATGAGATTTCTGCATCTTTTAAAATCTTGTTTTACTGGAAACCATCAGAATCATGTTCTTCCAACACAAAGTTACTTTAGACAAACTGTGAGGTGGAAGCTGTCTGTTATACACACTTGTTGATTTCCTAAGTGCAGCACAGTTAAATCTCCAATTAGCAACAAATTCCTCCAAAAGCGATTTGCTGGCTTGAAACATCGAAAAATATCTAGAGACAGAAAATCTCTGAAGTGACAGAGAGAGGGTTTGAAATGAAGATACTGTCTCTGCAGATATTCGTATATTTGCCATATTTGAACGATGTAAAAATATATTAATAATAAGTTGTAATGATGTAACGTGTCAGACGTCTTACGCTGTATTTTCCGCTGGCAGCGAATATTTGTACCTCCTTAGTTGTTTTTTATGGATGTTACTGTTGAACTTGTTCACTGTTCAAATAATTCTTCCTTGTCGTCTTTATTTTTGCCTTTAATCCATTTCTGTACCTGATTTACGATTTGTCCTTGGAGCTCCTGCGGACTGAGTGTACGCACACAGCAGGCGCCAGGAAAAAAAGAACATCGTAAACTCACCGTGTCTGAATTAGCACTCGCAAAGCTTTCCTTGTTTATCTTAAAGATATTTGATCGATTTTCTGACCCGACTGAGGGTTTAAAGTCAAAGTAAATTAGCTTCCACTGTAATTGTGTGTTTTGTGGCAGAGGGTTCTTCATCCAATTGTTTTGTAAGAGGCAGTTTATCACTTGTCCGGGGGTTATAGGTCTTCTATGCTAATTGTTTCACGTGTTACAGCAGGAAAACACATTTTGAAACATGTTTCCAGCTCTTTTTGTTACCTTACAAAAACCTAGACCCCTATGACACCACATATAAATCCACAAGATCCACGAAATCGCACACACTCATCAATACCAACCTTCCAATGTCTGAATATTTAACTGAAAGATTTACACAATTAATGTTAAATGTTAAAGAAGGAAACGCGTTATTGGGTCGGCCCCCTTGATCCGGATCCACAGTTTTTCCTTTCAACTGGACCACCATGTTTCCAAAAGAGTTTAATAAAACTCTCTAACTGGACTGAACACGTGTTTGAATTATGACATTCAAATGCCAAATGGTGAGAGGAACAAACGCACAAAAGGCCGACCAGTTCCCGGCTGACGAAGGACAAAACTCGGGATAAATTAACGGTTGCAAAATGTCAGAAACATTTAACACACCCCCACTCTGCCACGAGGGTACGACAAAGGAAAATGAGGATGGTTTAGTAAATGTCATGTTTGATAAGTGAATATTTAAAGATGGCAAGGACTGTGACTTCATCTGGGACACCTGTGGACGTCTGCCTGCTGAGAGGACACACTTCTTAAAACCTCTTAAATCTGCAGAGTTCAACTAACTTCTTTCAGCTTCCTTTTCTCTGTTTTTGCTTTCAAATCTGGAAAGCAGCAGTTGGAAACCAGACTTCATGGTGGTGGGGGGGGTTTAAGATGTAAGAGGAAATGACCTTTGACCTCTGTTTCAGTGTCATTGACAGATACATGAATATTTTATCAGAATAATCCAAATACCTGCAAATTGTTTCCATAAAACTGTTAATTTCATACACTAAACTGTATTAGAGATTTATATTGCATTAATATCAGGGTTAAGATAACTTGTTCTGACCCTAATTCTACAGTTACAGCCAAAAAAGCCCCAAAAGGGAAATTCAAAGATGATTTTTAGTAAAGAAGAAGAAGAAGAAGAAGAAGAAGAACCCCACCTGTCCCTGTGTCAGCACCGTGTCCTCCAGTGACACAGGTAACTTTAATTCACTCTGTCCTTCCAGCAGCGAAGCGTCCTCTCGTCTCTCCGGCTCCTCGGAGTGTTTGGACTCTGCACGTCCACTACCTGCGCTCGCTGTCCCCAGATCAGTTGTTTCTGCTCCTCGAGCTTCAGTGAGGGCTCCTGATAATTTGTCACTCGTAGATTGCACCTCCTCTAGATCTGTGCTCATTGATATGCATGGGTTTTCTAACAGTGAGTCGGCCACTTGACACACATTGGATTTCGGCCTCTTTAAATAGTAACACTTCAGGTGTGTTTTAACTGTTTTAACACCGATTAGTGTTGAGAGCTGCTCCGATGTTTCCTCTAAACTGCTGACTCTCTCATTTTCCTGCCCGTCACGTGGCTCCCTGTCCAAAATACCAGTAAAGCCTTCCTGTGGTGTCCCAGTTGGGTCCTCACAGGGTTTCTCTTGTTCTCGGGCAGCAGCGGTGATTCCCATAAACGTGTCTGATTGTGCCGCTAAACATCCAGAGACTATTTCTGTGGCAGAAGAAAGGAAGTCACTGTGCTGTGCTGCCACGGACGTGTCACGGTGTGGTGGCGGGTTTGAGTCCAGGGTCGAGGGAGAGTCTTGCTGCGATGGTTCAGGGTTCTCACGCCGAAGTGAACCGGACACTGAAGTCTCTGTTCTGCCATCAATGCAGTCAATATCATTGTGCGGCCTCAGATCAGTTATCGAGTCTATTTCTGGTGGAGAAGATGTAAACTGTTGGATTTCTGCTTTAAAAACCTCAGGGATCTTTTGGACTTGAGTAGATAATAAGGCATCTTGTTTGTCTGTTGGTATAAAACTAGTGGAAATATTCTCAGCTTCTTCGTTAGTGTTTCTGAAAGCCTCGGTGGAGGGAGGCTGTTTTTCCAGAGTGCAGAAATCGCCGGTGGTTATTATTCTGTGGTTGGAATTGTCCTCGTCTGTGGCAGAGGGGGAAGGACACTCTGGGGGACACGTCTCATCCGCTGAATGCGCTGCGTCACTTTTACAAGTTCCTCCTTCCGTCTCTTTGTCGTCCAGTTCCTCTTCGTTACGACATGGACTCTCCTATGCAGCCCGGGACATTGAATGAAAACATGAACCTCACAGTAGAACATGGCCGTCGTGGATTTGTACCGTGAGATTCGGAGGCTGAAAAGAAACTCACCAGGCTTTTAGACGGGCCTTCAGGTGCACATGTGCTTCCCCTGAGAGCGGCTGAAGCAGTTTCCTCCAGCTCCTTCCAGACTTTTGTTCCAAAACAGTTCAGGAGAAAATCTTTTCCCGAGAGCACGGCGAGGAGATGTCGTCTCAGCTGCAGACCTTCATCCAGAGCGGCCTGCCAGAGCACAGACACATGTCAACCTCCAACAGAGACGTCTTGTTTTTAAATCACTGACCTAGGTGGACAGTGTCGCAACAACAGACACCGACTGTGCTCTAACACCTTGGAATGCCTGGTATGTTGAACCTGTGTGAAGTTGAGTGAAGCTGTACTTTGCATCATGTTCACAATGACAATGTCAACATACTGATGCTTGGCCGGCAGGAAGCTTTCCATGCTCAGGAGTTAAACTTGGTCAGCAGGTTGAGATTTAATCATTTTTAATGTTGGACAAATTACATATTTGTGAGAGTTGAGAAATCGACAGAATATTCATCCTCTGGAAAACATGACATCATGATCATTTCGTCATTATCCATCGACTAGTTGATGATATTTCACTGAAAACCACGAATGTCAAAAGGAAAAGTCAGGAAATCCCCAAATCAGTTTGATTAATCATCACAGAAAAGACAATTCAGCAAATCAATCCATTATTTGCTGATATACTTCAGTCTGGACCCAGTGAATAAGTAATAAATAGAGTGGCTTTCACAGCTAAAACACAATTAGGATATTAATCTTTTAGTAATTGAGCTCAAATCTTTTCTTTTCATAAAGCACTTAGATTTAATCTGTAAAGTTAGCTTGATAATTTTTACATTTTAACATCAGTAAATGATTATCATGTCAAATCATTGAGAACAATTTATTAACCGTGCGGTCGGATTGAAGAGTTGTTGGCAGCTGCAGATTTCAGGCTGATGGAGAAAAATGAGTCACGACATGTTTATGATCATCGGTAATAGAAAAAAACATTTGCTGAGATGAGCCACATGCTCCCCTGGGAGGACGGAGCAGCATGTTCCCCTGGGAGCCACACAGATGAGGAGGAGGAGGAGGAGGAGGAGGAGGAGGAGGAGGAAGAGGAGGAGGAGGAGGAGGAGGAGGAAGAGGAGGAGGAGGAGGAGGAGGAGGAGGAGGAGGTTGAGGAGGAGGAGGAGGTATTCCCATGTCAGTAAGAATAGAGGAATAATGGACCTGTGGCATTTTAATTCTTGAAAAAAGACATAAGTCATGCTGGGGAGAGAAATGTAATATTATTTCAGGTATGACAAAATAACCTCGTTATTAGCATATGGCACAGAAGTTGAAAATTTAATAATATTTCCCCCAAAGCCTTCTTTTGTCTAAATTTGGACCAAAATGATATTAAATGACAAGAACTTTAAGCACATAATTCCTCTGACATTTACTTCACAAGAAGTAAATCAGAGGAGACTAGCTCCATGGTGTGATTCTCAAAGACGTGTTTTAAAACAGACGTCACGGAAGCCGGAGAGGAAGTGGCGTGCAACCAAGATGATCTCCGGGGATCCTGGAAAGATAGCCCGATAATGTAAAGTGGGATTTGACGCTATACAAATAAGATTTGGGCTTTTGTGAGGAACTGCACAGTCACACGATGGCACCGGCGTCCAACTAAAGTCCAGCATACGTACAGTTTTTAAATTAATTTTATTTTGGATATGGTTCAGAATGGATTTATTTAAATGCCAAAGGCAGGAGCAGATGTTATTGTCTCCCTAGATGGAAGCAGAGATATGAGTATTACCTGGCTGGGCGGTGGCGTTTGGCTCCAGTGCTGCAGCTGCCTGATGACCTCCCTCACCCTGACAGCAACGTGTTCTGCAAACTCCTGCTTCTTCTGCAGGAAAGTGGACCTGAGGCTACAGAGAGGACACAAGAGGGACAACAAGCAGGCTGGAAATCAGTCCAAGTGATATTCAGAACTTGTATATATGCACGTGTGGCAAGAGCGTTTTCAAATAGACGGTGGTTTCTTTGATTTTGCAGGACAGGAAGTCAAAAGTCACAACCTGAGGAATGCAACTTTTGGTTCGTTAAAGCAGGAATGAGGTAATGTACCTGTTAAGGTCTTCAACTGCTCCATCAATGTCCACCATGACATCTGCAGGAAGCATTTCTTGTGCGGCGCCGGACTCTCCAATAGCCTGCAGCACCAGAACTCTCGCAGCCCACGATGAAAGCCCGTCATCGAAGTCCTGAGAGAGAGGGACACGTGTGTTTTTGGGATTGAGGATTTCATCAGCTGTCATAAGATTTCATTCATAAACCAATTATAAATGGGGCAAATCCACATTTTAACGAATCTTCCACATCACCTGGACAGTGCTCCACTGCTGTCGGAGCTGGCTCGTGTCGGGGAACACGTCATGGTTCACAAACAGTTTTCCAACATTTCCAGACAGGTCTTTCAAAGCTGTCTGAACGCAGGACACGTCTTCCTTCACTCGTTGAACCCTGCTGCTGTTTCCTGTGAGTGGGGCCAGCTGCTCTCCAACGCTGCTGTCTAGTGCCCTCTTGTGGTTTTGCTGGTCGCAGTCCTGCTGGGACAAACTGGTTTGGTCCTCGATGGCACAACTGTCTGTTTCCTTTTCTAAGTTTGTTACTTCATTCGGCGACACCTGGAAATCAGAGAATCAGGCTTAAACATTCACTTTACAGAGATTCATTGATTTAATGGAGAAAGAAATATGAACTAAAAGATGCACAACAGCTTATACATGATTTACCAGGTCAGTTAACTTTATGGATCTCACCTCCAGAGCTGGTGCATCAGTGGCTGGTGCAGAGGAGCTTCCTTTCTGGGCTTGACCGGCCGACATCCTGTTCTGCTGGGATGTCAATGTGAAGAGAACCAAATGCTCATCATCACTCTGACGCTCCTCGAGGCGGCAACATGCATCCTGTGGACATTTCAGGGGAAACAGAGTCAGAGGCCTTCTACAGCAATGAATGAAACTCTGTCTGAGAACCACAGACAGAGTGGTTCTCAACCAAACTCCATAATCTGTTTAACTTGGAAGTTAACTCTAAATACAACAATCAGACGAGTTTGTGTAAATTCCAGTCGTCACAACATCAGCTTTACACAATGAGCAGACACTCCTCAGTTTGAGACAAGTAGGAACAAATGTAGAGGAAAATAAGCAACAGATCAGTGGCACCACACCCTGAGGTGATCCTACACGTTTCTGTAATCACACCCATTCACGACCTGCTCTATTGCAGAATGTCTTGATACTTGATTCAGACTGAAGCATTTGAGGAGCACGAGCACTTCACCTTCAGTAGATCAAGTTTAGATGTGTTTTGCGTGTGTGGGTGAAGTTTTCTTACTTGAGCAAACTGAAGCCTCTGCTCTACAGGACACTGGAACCTGGAGCTTTCACCGAGTGGAGCATCAACAGGTTGCCTCAGATCTCCGGCCGAGGGTGGTGCAGGTTCTGCCTCCTTGCCTGGCGAGCGCGGCTGCTCCTCGGTGCCTCGTAGTCTGTCGGCGTGGAAGTTGCATCGCTCCAGCAGTTTGCTTCCTCCGTGCACCAGCGCAGACGACTGGAGGTTACTGCTTTGTAGGGACGACACGAGCTGACGGAGGAGCTCTGTCCTCGCCCTGCAGAGAGAAAAAGGGAGTTGTCGTTTGGCTACAGTTTTTTTTATTCTTTAAAATGTTAATGAGGGAGCAAAAAAAATGAAGGTTAGTCCCTGTCAGGGGCAAGGTTGCATACTGATGTGGTAGATACAGTAAGTGGAGAAGAAGAAAATCTGTCACAGCCTTGCAGCTCAGGAGAAGAGAAGTTCACCCCCACTCGATCAACACATTTTTTATATTAAAAAACTACATATTTGTATGTTTTTTACCTGATTTGAATTCATTTTAATGGGAAATTTGGATTCTGTCATTAAATATATCTCAATTTACAGTTTTCCATCTTTTGTGTGAGATCAAACAGTCGTAGTTCAGCAGGAGTCCGACCCAGTCAGAGATTAATAGGCTGTTTAAAATTCATAATCACAAAAACTTACTCTTAAAGTTGCTCTAGTGTTTTTGATTTCAAAGTAGAGCTACTATTTATATCTTTTTTTTGATTTACTTTTACAGACTTTTCTGCCTCTTTCCATCCCTCTGGTTTAATTAAATCACATTACAATTGGATATATATAATAATTATTAAATTAATTTTACTGTCAAGGGCTGTCACTGAGCAAATCTGCCTCTATATTTATATTGGTGCATTTAGGTTTAGCCCTATATAATACAAGAAAATACCCTGCCCTCATTTTGAATTATAATATCATATAAATAATAATAATATATGTTGTTTTCATAGGAATGATTGATGATCTAATATTGTTGTATTATTGTTGAAGTCAATAAACTTACTACAACCTAAATACTCACATTTCTTGTTAACGCCTCATGAATCCAAGTTAAATCAAATTTTCTACAGGTTTTCAAAAAGAGCACCTTGTACATTACATGCATTCACACAGAATATGTTTTAACCTCAGTTGCTGTTCTTCCTCTTGCAGGAGACTAACATCCTCGTCCTTCGCTGCTGTTTCCTCAGCGACTTGCAGCCATTGCTCCAAATGCTCGCTCTCCCTTTGCAGCCTGCGACACACACACACACACACCGACACACACACACCGACACACACACACACACACACACACATTTTTCGTGGAAATATGCACAAGCTGCTGTACATTAAAGTGAGAGCAACAGACAGTGGAAGACAGAAAGTCCTCTCATGGTTAAATGTTGTACAGTAAATATTTTCTACTTTCTTCACTGATCACAGTCGATCCTTCTTTTAGACTCTTTTGTATATTCAGTTCAGGTTTTGCTTGTTTTGTCTCTTGGTGGAGGTTCATGTCTGAATCAAAGCCAAATAGAAGCTACTGGCTGATCATTTTAAAAAGTGAAAGCATCTGAACAATCGGCCGACGCACCAGCTGAGCAGCTTGTTAAATTGAGTGATGAGTTTATTTCATGCTACACAGGTAAGACGACATCATAGACTATAAGAACGTTCCACTGCTGATTTGTAAATCTCTAAACATTAAATGACAGATTAATGGAAAAAGCTATTTGAAAGTGGCACCTGTCGAGATCCTGGATATTCCGCTGAGTCTGTTCTTCCACCTCAGAGAAGAGCTGATGTGAGTTCCTCACTTCCTCCTGCAGCTGCATCACATCTGCAGACAGACTCTGAAGAACATCTGGACTGGAGACTGAGCTCAAAATACTCAGATCCTCCAGAAGACTCTCTGCTTGCTCATCCTGGGTGTGGAGCTGCAGACACAGATCCTGCAGAGAGGAAGTGAGAGAAACAAATATTAGTTTGTTCGAGTTATTGACTTTGTTTGGAGACTTCTGTCTGTTGTTGTGTTTGTTTCCTGCTCACGGTGTTTGGGCTAAATTATTCCCCGGGGGCCCAAACACCAAATTAAAGGTTCCCGGGAGAAACCAAGTGAAAATCTGTTGAGGGGGTGTCGATGATGTGTACTTTTAACACATATATTTATAAATATTGGAAAGGAGAAATTTCCTTTGAGTATTTGCACATAAAATACTTACACTTCCACAAAGAATCTTCAAAATAAGTATTTAACACATGCATATGCAGGATAATATAAACAAACATTTTAAAAACATATTTTTTTATTTTCTCCCTCTTACTTTAAGTTTGGCAAGCACTGCTGCCACATCTGATCCACGGAGAGAGAGGAGGGAGTCCCGGATCTTCTGCAGGGACGTGAAGCAGTCGGACATCCTGGCACTAATGTGTCCCTTAGCAGCCACCGTCTGCCTGTAAACGTCCTCAGCCTCAAAGACAAGCTCCTTCAGCTGCTCCAGCTTCTTCCTCATCTGGGTCTCCACCACCTAGACCAAACAAGATCCACAGAGAGACGTACAAGACACTGTGACTCCATGTGTCTCTACAAGCAAACACTGCATATCAAGAGGTTTCAGTTCAGTTCCTTCTCTCCTGTCCATCCTGTTAGTTTGATATCAGCCTGAATCATGAACAGCTGAATAAAGAGCCTCATGCTTCACCTGCAGCTCCAGCGGGGGTTCTGTGCTTTGAAGCAGCGACTGGATCTCAGTGCTTCTTCGTTGGAAACGCTCCACGATCTTCTCCTGGGCCCAAATCTCGTTCTGGAGACAGTGAGAAGAAGGTTATCGTTATTTAAAGGAACGGTAGAAACCCAGAGATTATTTAACTGTAATAAAAATCTGTTTTTACCTGCAGTGTCTGGATGTCGTCTTCAGACTGAAAGGACGGACACTGAGCGAACGCTGTTAATTTATCGGCCGTCCACTTGTCCACCCCCGCCCCGAGCTGGAGGACCCCGTCCCACAGAGTCAGGCAGAGGTGCAAGTTCTCCAGTTGGGAATCGGTTCTTTCTGATATCTGCAGGGAAGTGGGTCACGATGAATGTTGTCTTATAGCACCGGACACATCTCAGCCTAACATCGCAGAGCCTGAATATTTCCTCATGCCCACTTGAAGCTTTATTTCCTGAGAGTTTAAAGCGACTCACATCCAGCCAGCCGTCCATGAGAGAATCTGCCTCGCTCTCAAACTGGAGGACGTTGCACTCTGGCGTCTGACGGAGGTGAGTGTGAATCTGTCTGCAGACGCTGCGGACTTCCTCCACGCCGCCCCCAAGGCTGGTCAGCTGACATTTAGTTTCCTGAACCTGAGAGAACACACACACACACACACACATACAATAAGGCTGTGGTGTATGTTTGTCAATGCAAAGACCCTGAGTCAGAGCAGAGGTCAAAGTTCATGTGGTACCTTGGAGTGTAATCTGTGCAGGTTCTCCTTCCCCATGTAGGAGGCCTGTTCCCCGATGGTGCTCTCTGCTTTGTGCAGTGCTCCACGCAGCTCCCCACGAACGCTCTGGAACCTCTTCAGCAGCTCAGTGAGCACACAGCACCGCTCCAGCCTGTTGGTTATCCACACACACACACACACAAGGCAACACACACAACTTACAGAAAAGCAACACAACCACAGTGACAGAAGCAGAGCATTGTTTATTTAACTTGTTACCGTTCGGTCAGAGCTCTTGTTGCCTCTTCCCAGACGTCCTCCACCTCGGGGCTCGGACCCACGTCCTGAAGGTGACGCAGCTCAGGGAGGAGGCCGGAGAGACGACTGTCCAGCTCCGTCAGGTCACGTGACCTGAGGGGGGTGAAACCAGCATCAGTGTGTCAGCAGGTTGCACATCATTAGAAAACAGCATGTGGAGGTAGTTCCAGTTTTGAATTACGAGCATTGCATAATGTTTATTGGTTTGGTTTTAATAAGCTCTGAAAGAGGAACTTTTCAGGACAATGTTTAGCTCTGGAAGATATCACAAAACTACATATGTCTGTGACTTTTGGGAGAAAAGTGATTAAAATACAAAATAAATTAAATTCTGGGTTTTAATTTATCTATAATTGAGGGGTGATGTGTTGTGTTTTTATGCCCATATGTTGGTAGGATGTTAATTGGTGGTTTTCCAAAAGGTTTAGACAGAAATATCAGAAATATCCTCATTCTGATGCAGTAAATTTCACCAATCAAGTCCTCCACCCACATTGTGAAGTTACAGAAAGTACATTAGTGGGATTTGGATCCAGGTGAGTGTTGTACCTCCTCTGCAGAGCAGGCAGTGTCGGCTCGTTCAGCCTCAGACGCTCAGCTGCTCCTTTGATTTCCCTCAGTTCTCCTGACAAGGCAGCTCTCCTCTGGACCAAGCTCTTCTTCTTCTTCTTCTCCTCTTCTTCTCTCCCTCTTCTTCTCTGCTCCTCACACCTCCACGTTTGTTCCTCCCCCTGCATCTCTGTGTCTTTCTCCTCATCCAGCCTTCTCCTTTCGGCCTCTGACTCCTCTTCTGCCCCACATGGAGCGGGGTGCTCCTCCCCCTGTGTCCCCCCCCACTGTGGAGAATCATCCCAAGTCTTTGGCGCACATGTCTCCATAGGAGTGAACTCTTCCTTCTGCTCCTCTCCCATCAGTTGTTTCTCGTCTTTGTTTTCCCCGTGCATGTCTCTCATCAGCTTCTTCTTCTCCACAGGGGGCTCAGACCACGACGGGACCACATCCTGGCCCGGCACAGTCCCCGTCTCCGGGAGGACGGTCCACTCCGCCGCCTGCTGGGTCTCCACCGTGTCGATCCTGACGAGCGCCTGGGAGATGGGAGAGTAACGTGGTGACAGATGATAACAAGGAAAAGAGGGAGCGGCGAGCCGATCCAATTACAGAGGATTAGTTTCCCACAGCTCAGGCTGTGACTTGTAAAGCCAATCACAGATTCCTCTGAGAGGTAAGAGGACGGGTCACTTTAAATTAAATGTTTAAAGTAAATAGGATTCATTTCACGCTAATTAACATGTGCAGTTTTCAAATTATGATTTAATTTGGAGCACAGACACTACAAATTGAATACTACATTAAAAAACAATGTTTACATGAAGGAAATAGCATTTAAATCTAACGATAGAAATCTAAATAGCCAATGTAGCTTTGGATCTGAGTGGAACTGAAAGATTTCTTCATCAAACCTGTGTCTGCTGGTTCCTCTCTGTCAGGTGTAGGAGTCGGACGTTCAGTAGCTGCTCTTTGGCTCCAAGAGGAGACTTTTCATTTTGCTCCTCAGACTCAAAGCCTCTGTGTTGAGTCAGGAGGACGTGTCTCTCTGTCCGGACGTCCTGAGTTGGTAGAGGCCGGGTATCACCGTGATGTGGCGCAGAGCCGTCCCCAGGTGAGAGGTGTGGTTGTGGGACGTCCGGGCTTCGTCTCGGTGGCCGGTCGCCGCCCGGCTGTGGGTCGGAGGACGGGCCAGTCGCTCCCAGTGGGGTGTTCCCCCCGAGCTGCTGCCTCCTGCTGGGTTAAGAGACTCGTGCATCAGGGGGCGGGTCGGGGGTCAAACAGTCAGAACTAGACTCAGTTAGAACCAGAACAACAGAAGATTAACAGACTGGGAGGATTACACTCTGACTATTGTTATGAAAGAAGCCGTCTGCCTCAATTAAATGCTTCAGTTCACTAAACGTTCAGTTTAGAGATGGTACAGACTGAATACAGATTTTAGGGCCTGACTATTGGATGATAAAATTCGTCTGATGGAACTTTCATCGAGACATGAGGTATTGGTGTTCATTTATTGCGATACGACAACTTTTATTTTACCGAATAAACAAACCACAGTTGCACATTCATGTTTATAGTTTGCATGAAAATATTTTTGTTTTCTTAATTCAAATTCAATATATTTGGTTGAATTTGCGTTTTATCTTTATTTTTAGTTATTTATAATCAAGTTTATTGTTAAACTACATTTCTTAGGGTATGATCATGACATCTTATGAATCACTGACTGAATCATTTTTCTAAATATACATATTGGTGGATATAACAGTAAAGGAAATGTTTTACTGACATCAATCTCTGACGTTCCTCCTGCTGTTTGAAACTATTTTTTTTATCTGAAATATGATCAGAATTTCTTTTGCAGAACACGTACATTAATGACTGAACTTAATGAAATACAACCCAAGCACTTTCCAATGGTTACAAGGCTTCTAGTTGAAAATCAAGTTCTCACAGTTTGCAGGTCTTCAGGTTTTATAACTTCCTTCTCACCATTGGCATCATCTTACCTGTGAGCTGAGAGGACTATGTCGCTGGGTCGTGTTTCCTGTGCTTCCTCTGAAGTCCTCAGCTGGTATGTGACCCGGCAGGATGTCTGACCTGGAGTCAGCGTCTCACACAAGTCTCGGAGTGATCCCACCTGCTCGTCAACAGACGCAGCTCCGTCCACGACGACCTGGGAGCAGCAGAACAAACCTCTGAGGGAGCGAAATCAAGTGTCTCTCTCGCTCCGGTTATCTGATCACCAGACGGTTAGGGTTGGGTGTTAATGCCACAGGGTTATGCATGTACCTGCTGGTGGTGCAAACAGTCATGGTCAGTCTGGTCAGTTGCTTCATGCACAGGGTTAGTATCAGTTTGCGCAACAGACAGCGACTGGTTTCGTTCTGGGATCTGAGACCACAAGACTGGAACAAAGGCAGCTATTTCTCTCCTCACATCCTGGAACAAGTGGAAATTTGCTTTATGGAAGATTTAAGAGGAAAATGAGTGAGAATTATGTAATAAAAGATCGTTAGATTATTGGATTAAATTGGGAAAACACAAAAAGTAACCCTGCTATTAAGAAAATTCAAATTATGTAATTTTCCACTGTAATGAATAGAGGTAATAAGAAATGTGTCTCTCTACCTCCCACTGCTTCCTGACCGAGTCGGAGAGGAGCATCAAATCCTGGAGCTGGGGCCCCGAGCAGAAGGCCCCCAGCCCCTCCACCGCGTTCAGGAACTCCTCCAGGGCGACAGGCTGCAGCACTTTTAAAGCTCGCTGCACAGAAAACACACACAGAGCTGGACGAATACACACAAACAGAAAACTGCAGCAGCAACACAAAGCAAAACACCTCAGACCTTGAAAGAATGGGTCCTGATTGTGAAGTTAAATCTGGGATTTGAAAGATCTGGATGTTGTTGCATTTAAAGCTTAAACATCAAGTTTCTTTTTGAGCATTTAATAAGCAACAAACAAATATAGAGCTGCAGTGAAATCTCACAAGTGTATTGTTTTGCAAATTAAGAGCTTATTCTTCTTTACCAATTTTCTTTTACTGTTTCAAACTGTACCTGTTTCTTCTTGGCTTGTGACTCTGAAATCTCTTTGCCACCAAACAACTTGATGGCCTTCTGGATGCGTCCCTGCAGGTGAACTCGGGCCTTCTCCACTCGGCTTCTTGCCATTGACCGAGCTTTGGAATGGACTTCACTGAGAACCATGACTGGAGGCTGTGGAGATGTTTTGGTGAGATGCTGAGAGTTCGGCTGTGGAGATGAGCTTCCGGAAAATGGCAGAGGCTGTGTCGTGGATTTCCATTCAGCTTCTTTCACAAGAGGAGGGTGGATATGAGGAACTGGTTCCCTCACAGGTTGAGGCAGCATTTTGATTTCCACAAGCGGCACAACAATGGTGGTTCCATGCTGGTTTTCCCTCCAGCTCTTTGGATCACTTAGCATATGAGATGGAGTCGGAGCTGAACGTTGACTTGGGTCCTGGGTTTGCAGGTTAACGTTCTCAGGCTCCTGTGCACATTTACTTCTGGCCACAACCAACATCCCAGTCTCTGCTTGTCTCTGCGTCTGATGGACTGGTTCACCCACAGGCTCCTTAAACTCAGGAGAACTTAACATGACAGGAAGCTCCTAAAAAGGTCAAAGATACAAAGTTCTCTCCATCAGGGGGGCTGTGTGCATCTCAAGTCCTTAGAGATTCATATTTAGTTAATGCAAATTAGTAAATTAGACTTTTCCAGAAAGAACCGTCAAGATCAAATTAATCAAAATTACTTTAAATGCATTATTGGAGCAATGAATCTCTACCTGCTTAAATAGTGTGTCAGTTTATTGTTTGAAGATGTTTCACAAACATCTTGTGCGCACAAGATAAATACTCATCAACTGTCTGGACTTGTTCCATAATAACAAGTGTCTCACCTTTAATCAGATAAAAGAAACGATCACGCTATTCAAGCAGGTCTCTGTGTTTACACTTTGAGAATAAGTCTGTTAATTTACTTTTTATTGATCAAATCTTAAATGTCTCTTCCTGGAAAAAAACTAGAATATGCAAACTCACAAACTTTGTCCTCTTCATGAATGCGGCCCACTGCTTGTTGAGCGTGCTGAGTTGTCCGGCGAGCGAGCGGCTGGTCGAGGTTTCTGTCACCTCAGTGAGAAAGTTCCCCGCCTCATTCAGCTGAGCGTGACACGACGTCCACTCACTCATGTCCTGCAGGAACAAAATCACCAGTTCAAAGCATTTTTGTGTGATGATCACCTTTTACACCGCATGTCATTCAGCTGACGTCACGTTACCTGTGTCCCTGCAGCCGGAGTCTGGCTCGTCTGTATGAGCCACGTCTGCAGAGACGCCAGGCTCTGGTTGTAAGTGTCCCACGCAGACATCACTCTGTCCATCGTGCCCCTCACGGCCGTCACAGCTCGTTCCACGGACTCAGCTTCGCTTTCTGCTTCTTTCACCTGACGATGAACGAGCTGGGAATCACCACCTGAGGAGAGGACGGGAGGAATTCACCATCTACAGAGTTCATGTCCTTGAAAAGATGAAGATCATCGACTCATACCTAGAGCTGCTCTGCTGGTGTAAGCGTTTGCCTTCTCCTTCAGGTTTTGTAGAGCATCTGTCAGAATCACAATCATGCCTCGACGCTCCACTGTTTCCTGGACGAGACACATCCATGCAAGTCATTTGCTTTTGCTGGTTTTTGGAAGCATCATTTATTAAACAATAAATTCGACAGATTGTATTTGGAGTAAATCTGATATCCACTCACATGCCAGTCCTGCAGAAGCCCACGCACGGCCTCCTCTGATCTGTAAGACGTCCTCCATGTCTGGATCTTGGCTTCGAGGCGGTTCAGGAGATCCAGAGCGGTGTGACGACACTCCTGGTACTCCAACTTAATCCCGTGATATTTGGTTGTGACTCTTACGTGTGTTACGCTGTTGAAAAAGACGATTAAATCATTATCTCGTGGGATTATCGGTCTAGAAGAAGCCTGTGAGGGTTACATTTATCATCAGTGATTTTATGATTTATGACTTCAAACAACTGTAACGAACCGTCTTTTGATCTCATTAAACTTTTCCAGGGGCACCGCCAAGTTCCCTGAGGCGTCCACGTTGTGGTATTCGTCAAGAATGTTGACGTAGTGACTCAGCTCCTTAATTAACGTCTAATGAAAACGAGAAGCACATAAATGAGATAATGAAAATGTGTGTCAGGTAATAGTAAGTCCCATAACCTGCAGTTTATATAGTTTTATAGATTTTCTTGAGAAAAGGAAAGATCAGTTTCAAATAAAACAATAACCTTCAGGACGTCTTGTTGGGCTCTGGCCTCTTTAGCAGCTTGTGCGTGATCTTTCACCCCCCCTCCCTCCTCTGTCAGCGCTGCCTCCGCACGCTGCAGCCACACAACCACCGAGTCCAGAGGAGGAGGAAGACTCAGGTCCAGGTCGGCTTTACATCTCTGCAGCTGAGGAAGGACACACAGCCTGGTATGAGCACAGATTCTCATGATCGAATTGTTGTCTAATAAGCGCTCTGTGGGCATTTCTCAACAATCAGGAGAGAGACCAAGGAAGTGAATCAGTAACCAGAGTAAAAACACATGAAGTGAATAAACAAGCAAAATATATTAAAAGTAAAACACAGGATGCAATAAGGAAACAGCAGTGGACCTCCTCACCTCCTCCTCCAGACGATCCCACGCTGCCCTGAGAGCTCGCAGATCTCCACTCAGCTCGGGGCAGCGGCTCATGGTAGCGAGGAGGCTCAGAACAGGTCTCCTCTGATCAGCCACGGAGCCAGTGAGACTCTGGAACACCTGGAGAACCGAACACAGCTCTCTGAAAGCTCCAGGACAATACAAGATAAAAACACATCCGCTGAGTGCTCTCCTCCCTCAGCACGGCTTCTTACTTGATGTTTCTCTGCGTAGCCTGAGTTCTCTGTAGCCGTCCACGATTCCATCAGCTCCTGAAAGGTTTGCTGCAGCCAGAGAGTCACCTCTTGTGCTCGCTCACATGGAGAAACCTACATCAGCCCAAATGAAACCGTCAACAGCTGCATTTTCACGCTATAACAGTGTTGACCAAGGTGGAGAACAGTGTTACATACTTAGTTAGAGAAAGACTTAATTGGGTAATGGAGGAAGGACCTGTGTGCTTGGTGTGTGGCTACCTGGCGTAACGGTGAGACAGCAGCCGCTGGAGGGAAGTGAGCAGGAAAGTTCAGAGGTGAGAAGCAGGAGGGCTGATCCAGAGGAAACAGCTACACCACCAGAGGAGAGCGAGAAATTTAAAGGTTGAAGGAAGAGGAAAAGCAGTGGACACCAGGGGGGAGAGGATTGTGTTTTCAAGAGCCGACAGGGAATATAAGCAGGAAACACACTATAGAAAAACAGTGGTGCTCGAATTGCTTAACTTTCATCTAGAGAGTTAAAGATTTATTGCCTTGTCTTTGTGTAAATATGTGGAATGAATAGATCCAAGTACACACAAACTAGAAAGGAGAGAAGGACACATGAGCATCCACCATGAATGTGATTTCTGCTGCAGGAGATCATGATTACTGACAGATTGTTCGACGCCCCCGGTGGACAACAGAGAACATGACAGCAGAACGTTTACAGTGTGAAACATCATCACAGATCTCTGACCTCCAGGTGGTCGTCACGCGCTGGCATGTCATTGGAGTACTGAAGAAACTGGGCCACGTACGTCATGATGGATTTCTCATCCGGGTCTTTGACGTTCACATCTAAGGGGAAGGATAAAGAAAATGAGTTGTCTCTTATATGATGGAAATGTTAGTTTGAAACACCAGTAGAACACTGCTCAGCCTCACCCTGGGGCTCCAGCAGCCGGGGGATGTGGAGCTCCCTCTCAGCCACGTGAAATGCTTCCTCCAGGTTCTCCTGGTTGCTTCTGGACGGGACCAGTGAGAGATCCACCAGCTGAGGTCTGAGGGAACACAGGATGACCAGGAAGGCTTCACCACTCCTCCAGCTCGCTTTAAAATCCTTCACACTGACCGAGCTGCTGACCCTGGAGACAGAAGGGCATATACAAGGTTCATTTTGATTTCCTGTTTGTGTTTTAAGCATCTCAGTATGTGCTTTAGAACTCACCTCTGGCATTGGTCCCTCACCCACATGAGCAGGGCCTTCTTGGCGGAGACTCTGAAGCGTCTGTGGAGGGGCGAGGTCCGGCCTGCAGGGACCGGACTCGCTGGGACCGGGCTGCCGGACCAGGAGTCCAGGCTGCTCAGAGAGTCCATGGAGGAATGACGGGAGCTGAAGGAGAGGGCGCTGGCCAGCTCCTCAATCTGGAACAATACCACAATACATTCAGATTACAAATGATTAAGGATTTGTAAAGAAAGATCTACTATGAAAGTAGCAGCAATTGAGATATGGTGGCTTCACTACTGGTCCTCACGTGACAGTGGAGGATGATGGTCCACACGAGTCCGAGGATGATGGAGGGGCGTCCATCTATGATGTCCGCGATGTGTATGTTCACTAATTTGATCTACACCAAAGAACCACATGATATTTGATCAGTAACACACACGTGACAGGTTCAGATTGTTGGAAGGTGTGAAAACTTACAGATTTTTTCTTGAGGAAATCGAGAGCTGTCTGAATGTTGGCCCTCTGCTGGAAAACCCCGTGGCCCCTCTGTCTTTTCTATGGAGACAGACAACAACATCACCTTAGTTGTGTTATAATAATGTGTGTTTGTGTTGTTTTGTGCTTTTCCCAATACTTTTTTCAGTTATATCAGAATCACAGTGGAGTAACTCACCAGTGACTGACCACTCATCACATCCAACAGGTCCAGGAGCAGCGATCCATCTCTGAGGTCAGAGAACAGGTCCGACACAAAAGAGGGAGGACGTCTCTGTAACAACACACAAACTGTGTTCACCGATTTACTCTGTATGATTCAAATATAAATAGTCCCTTGAAACACACTTGACTAAAACCTCCAAGTCACAGAGTTTACAATCAAATGTAATGAGAGCAACCACCCAAACACATTAACGTGATAGACAGAGTTATTTAACTGATCCTGGGTCACTGTGTCATATCAGGTTGGATATTTGCTGCATCATCTTGTTTAAATAGGAAGTTGTTCGTGGCTTCCTGGTAAAATGAGGACAAAAGGCTGGAAACTAAGAAATCCTGCATTTAAACTGAATCTTTATTGGATTTGTTCAGTGTCTGGGTCAAAGCTTTGGGCAACGACAGTGAACTTTGACCTGTAGACCTTGAGATAATATCCTCTGTCAGGGGGGAGGGGGCTGGTGTAACACTTGGAAAGTTGTGATTTTGGCGTTGGAGCGCAGTCAGATGGACATGAGGTTACGAAGAGGGGTCTGGCTTCAGATTACGAGCTGCCCCTCTCCACTGAAACACTATTTATACTCCGGGCGAATGTCCCAAGCAGCTCGACGTCTGTCCCCAGTGAGGCCGAGGACGAGCTGCCCCACTGGAGCTCGCTGCCCGGACCGGTGAGTCGGCACGTTGCCCTCCACCGCCTGCGTCATATCAGTTACAGCCAGACCACAGCAGGATGTCGGGACACATATCTGTTTCATTTGTCAGCACTGTTATACTCTATTTGAAATCTCTCTCTTTTTTTAGCATTTTTTGTGTTTTGGAGTAAAAACAAACTATATTTCAACATCCTAATAAGCATGTGGATTATTTAAAAAAATAAATAAAAAATAAGGCAGGTATCACCATTTACCTGTCCCCCATTTTTGTTTTATTTCGCATGCATCTCATTGCAATATTTCAATAAACTCCAATTGTTTTATATAAATATTATTAAATACATTTTAGGAAGCTTAATGTTAACTTTTGTGCAGGAGTATCTTTGCAATAGCAACAGCCTCTAAATTCACTTCCCTCATGCTCAAGGCTACACCACTGACCCAGGAGCTGTTTTATCTTTACAAATATAGATATATATATTTAGTTATGTGTGTGATCTGTCACTGAAATGCGGTGCCTGAAGAATATATAAGTATCCCGAATGCATTAAATGTCATGATCCAGCATTTATACAATGAGCATCACACAGAAATAAGCCACACTCAACGTACCTTAGCGAGTTGAGCATTTATCCAGTTGGTGAAAGTTCTTCTCTGAATCTGTTCATGTTCCACTGTTTGATAAAAAGAGAAATAAACTGTGATCTACACACATTCACACATTCAGAAGCAGATCTATTCATGTGATGTGTTCTATGAAACTTGGAAGACTATAGTTTGTCCAAAGCTGCAGCAATGACTTCATGAACAGCATCACTATCTCCTTTTATATCACAGTCCAATCATTCAATCATGTTTCTTAAGTAACATGCGTGGACATTCTCAAAAAATGTAACATATTTAAGCATAATGATATATATATATATATAACACACGTAATGCAGTAAATGCCCACAGCAAGTATATGAAACTATATCAACGTCTTTAGGATTTTAAAAAGCAGCCTCAGAAAACCCACGACTGAGCTGCATCATGTTCACGAGCTACTCACCGACGTCACAGAACCTGACGACTATCTGACTCGCCATTCTTACATCCAAGACTCAACTGACCCATGAACAATGACTGAGGAGAGAGAGAGTCCACTTAAACAACATAAATCTCTCCCTTTCTCCCCCTGGATGAGCCTGGAGTGAAACACTTCCTCTTTAAGATGAGGTAAGACAGAGAACTGGGGACGGGACGACTTCCAAGACACAGACAGACATAGATACTCACTCACACACACACACACACACACACATACACACACATAAACTTCCAGGCAGACACACACACTGTGAGAGGTTTTTGAACATACATGGACCTGGTGAGGTTTTAGAGATCTTAAGCTTCTATTGCCAAAACATGGAGTTTATATATGGAGAACTATATATATCCAAGTCTCGTGCCGATCGAACATTTCATAGTTAATAACAAGCTGCTCAGACAGTTTTATGAATCTGTCTATAAAGAATAAAGGAGCTTTATGTTCTGTCCGAGACAAACACTCACTTTCAGATTGTTCAGCTTCAGTCAGTCATGTCTGTCTCTGACTCATCGACGCTGCTGTTTGTCTAAGTTCCTGCCGAGTCAGGAAACTCCTGTCTGCTCTAATCTCTGGACTCCACCCAGCTCACCTGACGTAGAACGTGGTGCAAAGAAAACTGAGATTCTTCACCATGACAATCACTCTTTGCTCTCTGTGCCAATGGGACACACTGCGTCTCCTCAGGTCAAATTACAATTATGATGCTACTGCAGACGTTTGTTACTTATGAATCACTGTTAAACCTTTGAATTATGTTTTTGCAATATAAAAAATTCCATATTTTAGCTATTACTGATACACAGTGTATTCCTTGCTATCAAAAAGTGTGAAAGCAGATTGTTTTCTCTGTGTGTCAAACTTTGTAAAGTATCACTGACAACTGACTGGACTCAAACTGCCACAAAATCAACAAACTAAGTGTTTATGTAATTTAAGAGTGATGAAAAATACAGACACATCAAATCTGCACAAGAAATGTTTTCATAATTCAGTATTGGATGAGTTGATCGCTGATAGGCCATCGCTGGGCTTTCCCTCTCCAGCAAATCACATGTCACAAATTCTGCAAAACTCCAGGAATAGACCGACCTTGGAGAAGCATGTGCAAGTTGTCAATGTCCAGTGGAACGCCTCCATCTGGTTCTCCACCTGAAGCCATGTAGCCTCCGACCACAGCACGGGATCAACCTCAGGAGGGTTCTGGAAACATGGATTAGGAAATCATCCAAACACAGCAATTAAAAGAGTGTTAGGAGTTTCCAAAACATGAATGTTAGGTGTCTCCACTGCCTGATTAGTCACCTTAAGAGCGCACCCATCCACACCCCTAGGTTACCACACACTCACACACACTCACAGATGCAAGTACACACATGCAGATATTCAAACAAGGAGCTCAAACACGAGGATTGATCGTTCTGTATGGAAAGAGTCTGGAGCTTTCTTTTTTCAGTTTAGGCAGATGTATAAAGAATAGACAGTCGGTTCAAAACAACATACCTGCAGCAGGGCTGGAGTCACAGCTGGCAGCTACTGAGGTGCATCTTAAAATGAAGAACCCAGTACAGTGTGACCTGCACAGTAAATCTCCTCAGCTGTGTCCTTTCATATTGGCAGGACTCAGTGTTGATTCACTGTGCTGAATGCCTTCGAATACCACTTGGCCTGTAGGTGCGCACAAATGAAATAAAGTGCCTCTCGCCTATCAGAGTGTGAGGACAGAGAAGAGTGGAGAGTCCCGCCCATGCTCACTGTGCCGGGCCCAAATCCTGTGAGCTCTCGTGCAAACTTTGAATCAAAGGGTGATACTTGGCTTTAAATGCAAAATCCCTGACTTGAGTGCTTTGGTTTGCAGGTTTTTAGAAAAGAGAGAACTTGTGACCGAGGTTCCGGGAACAAGACACAGCTCTGTAACACATCTACTTGTATCTTTTATTCTCTCTCGTGACTTTCCAGTTAGCTGTTGTTAAGTTACAGGAACAAGGAAACTGAGAAAAGACCTTCACTTCCATTCATGTGACACTGTTAGAGTTATTCAGAGCTGATTCCAAAACCACTCTCCAGCACTTAATGATTATCTAAATCAGGTTTTACTTTTCACAGTAGCTTTCATATTGAGACCTATCATTATGTTAAGAGTATACAATAAAAAATCTTGTTTAAGACCATAGGATATATATCTTCATCTAACATTATTTATTTGTTTCACTTGAAGAGGAATACAGTGCATAAAAAGCAGAGTTTGTTACACTATGTCATTTTTATTATTGTGACCAGTGCCAGGGTTTTATTTGTTAATATATTGAGCGCTCTGGGGGGAACTGGAGCCCATTACATTATTTGCATTTGTATTATTATTATAACTCATAAACTAAGATCTAACTACAATATATTCAACTAATTAAAATGTGAAATAAAGTATATATCATCTATCGTGTTGAATAAATGTTAGGAATAAAGCTGTACCTGGATTTATAATGGGGATTGTAAACATTCGCCACACGGCCATGTGGTGGCGCTGCAGCCCATAACCCGTGAATGACGCAGTGAACAAGCGGAGCGTAGAAGAAGCACTTCCACACACGACTTTGACGTGAAGCTTCCGGTAGCATCAGCGGCTCTTGACCTTCCTGCAGCAACGAGACGAACTGAGAGGTAACAGCGGAAATCACACTTAATTAACATGTTTAACTTTAAAGTAACAACACAACTACAGGTGTATGCTAATGGAAGCTAACTGGATTCAAGCTATAGTGACCTTGGTTGTGAGTGTGTGTGTGCTACATTTGCAGGGGCACTTAGCTAGCTAGCAAGCTGCATGCTAAGGCTAGTTAGCGTTGTTCTCGCTAACACGCTAGTCGGGATCCATTCAAGTAGTTAACGTGAAATAAATATAAACAACGTGTCTTCTGGTCAATGTTCTCCTCCTTCGTGTCACCAGCTTGCACAGGCTCAATGCTAACTAGCTTAGACAGGCTCTGTTAGCAGCAGTCTTAGCTGTAGCATTAGCCAACTAACTTATCTTTAGTAAAGATTTGTTATTGCCACGTAAATTTAAATAAACTATCTATTGATTCGCAGACAGTTAGAATCTGGAGAGAGGAAACTTTCCCCGGGAGTTAGATGTTTCCCTGCAGCCCAAAGTCATTAGCTTAGCCTGACTCGGCTGAGGGTTAATGGAGCCTGAGTCCTGACAACACTGTCTCAAGGAACTTGTTTGTTCAGTTTTAGCCAAATATACTAAAAGCACAACTCCCAAAGTTTGCTAGTTCTGTCAGGTTGGATTAACCCACACGACCAGACAAGTGGTGGGACATAGAGTGAAGACACGATGGTCCTTGGGCTGGGGGGTGTGACCATCTCATGTAACACTCGTGTCCATGCTGGAATAGACAGTGTTCTGTTTTGACAGTGGTTCTGTGCTTTCCTTCCACAGATGGCTGGACGCGTGTTTGCATCTTGGTGGTCCAAGATGGGCCCTTACTACACAAAGGCATTCCCAGAGATGTGGGTCGGCCTGGGCATCATGTCTATCCTGTACTACAAAGTCTCCTATGGGGGTGAGTGTAACACCAGATGCACTAACACAAACTGAACGTGGGCTAATGTAGTTGCAAAATAAGTTATTTGCTATTCTACAACGTATTTGGCAAAATGTAAGGGGTTTGAATGCATCAAGAAGCAAGCAGGGTGCAGAGTAAGATGGATTCACTCACATAAAAACATCCCACATGTAGCGCAACACATGTAATTCTCCACAGTGGCTCAAAATGTCATCATTCTGCATAGTTAAGCACATTATCAGATGTAACGTATTGGCTGTGAAACTGTGTATTAATGACCTGACTGTGATTATGGGTCAATGTGACTAATATCTTTTATATTTCTATTTTTAGGCAAGACGGCCGTGAAGGACAGTAAGTGGCTTAACCTTTTCAAACATTCTACATAATCAGTTTTGGCAGTAATGAGTTTTATTTAACCTTGGTGGTAGCTGTAAGAAATACACTATCGCCCTTAGTTGAACAGGATCAATTTCATTTGTCTCATTAATCATGTTTTTCTTCTTGTCCTCTTTTTGTAGAGCCTACCCACTGAGTTCTCCACCATGCTGATGACCCCTCCTCCCGCTGTTAAATAAAGTCGCCTGTCCTGAATTTGTTAATATGGAAGAAATAAAGTTCTTATCCGACACCTTGGTCGTTTCATTGGCATTTTTTATATTACATAAAGTGATGCTCCATGAGAGTAGATGCAATGAAGTAGGAGTTCACATTTCCCAGAAACCCTTCTGTCATTTTTCGTTTCCCTTATTTTGTTGAAATCCAATGAATCCCAGTTTGGGTTTATACTTTTAACTAATTGAATGGACAGAATAAATACCAGCATTCCATGTTTGGTGTTGATGCTAGAAATCAGTAGTTCAACCAAATATGTGACTGGGACGAACCCACTTGATCTTGAATTGATGAAAGGGACTGTAGCATCACAACTGGTTCGCTGAATAACAATA
Organism: Platichthys flesus; assembly: GCF_949316205.1. NCBI lineage: Eukaryota > Metazoa > Chordata > Actinopteri > Pleuronectiformes > Pleuronectidae > Platichthys > Platichthys flesus. Next base: position 18,181,831 of record NC_084962.1, read on the forward strand.
AATTGATGACAAATGAATCAGATTCTTTATTCAGTTTGGTTCAGTGACCTGAGAGTTGAGTCCTGCCTCAGCCCACATGTTTAATGCAAGGGGAATAAAGACAGTCTGCTCATTTTTCCATCCATACCATCTCTGTAAATACTGGCCTCATGAAAAGTTGTGGCAGCTTGACTCCAAGTGAAATCCGGATAAAAAGTCCCTCCAGCTGATTCCGCCTACGCAGCTGCTCACTCAAACCTGTGTCTACAAAGTGGTGTAATAATTGATGGAAACAAACTGAACGTACAAGGCAGGTTCTAATGGAACAAATCCGAGTAAGAGGAGGCAGATTATTATGGAAATACATGGAGCAGGTTTAGGTTTTGTGGTGGATCTGCATGTCTCTGTCGTCAGTTTATATCTGTACAGAGCTCTGTGACTTTGATCAGTTACCTCATAGACAGACTCATCTATGGGCCTGTTGGGTTTTACATCCATGCTTACATATAAAACCACAAGCAGGTTTAGGCAGCTTGACCTGTGAACCCACAGAAGGACAGAGGAGGTTGAGAAACCCTGATCACAAAGTCCCTCTGCAGCTTCTCCCACCCACGCACCTGCCGAGTCTCACATGCGTAGATAATAATTAATGTGAAGCCCATTCGAAGCAGATTGAGATGGAGGCACGTGCAGATGAGGTTTGTTTACGTCTTTAAACTATTTCGAGACGATAACAAGTCAAACACAAACTTTTGTTGTTTGTGTGTGAGAGAGAGGGAGAGGGAGAGATAGATAGGGAGAGGGGGAGAGAGAGAGAGAGAGAGAGACAGAGGGCTCGCGCTCGCTCCCACGGCTCGTGCGCACGGACCGTGCCTGCGCTCCCTCTCCTACATTCAAACATGGCGAAACTCTTTGACGTTACACGCCCTCGCTCATCCTCATCCTCATCCTCTTCTTCTTCTTCTTCTTCTTCTTCTTCTTCTTCATCTTCTTCCTCTTCACCTCCATCACCGTCTTCTTCTTCTTCACCGTCTTCGTCACCGCCTCTATCTCCGGTACCGTGATGCCCCGGGAGGATGGAGAAGTTGTCGGCGAGCCTGTCGGAGATCACCTGGAGCCCGTTGGCGCTGCCGCTGGACGCGGTGGTCAGTAAACACCGGCTGCCCACCCTGGTCCGCCTGGCTCACGGTAAGACACCACGTCCCCCCCGGGGCTCCCACCGCCCGAACCCCCGCTAGACAAACTTCCAGAGCCGCGGTCGGTTCTCCGGACAAGTGTCAGCTCACGAGCCGCTCGGAGCTCCGGAGCTGAGAGGAGCAACGAGAGAATGAGTAAAATATGTCAAGTTAAATCGAGTAAAGTTGTTTTTATATTAATTCAACATAAGAACAAGTGTTTTTATTTATAAGAGAATCCGAGCTGCGGTTTAATTGTGTTAAGATCGACGGGGAACGTTCCTGCTTCCGGTCAAAGATTTCAAAACAAATCACTAATTTGTCTTTTTACTTTATTAAACGAGAAAAACCTATTTTAAATAATAAAATAAATCCATATGATACAAGTTAAAAAACAGTTTCGACTGAAGTCCAGACTCGCTGCTTTTCTCTCTCTTCATTATGGATTTAATCATAAAACATACATACATAGATATGTTTGTTAGTTGATACTCTAATAGTTTTAAGGGGAGATTATATTTATTTAAGTTATTTTAAAGGGAAGCTGGTCAATTGTTACTTAACTTTCTGAAATAATGTATGATGGCTTTTCACAGACCAGATAGGCAACTTCATGAATAATAAATTACATCTACTGAGGCCAGTACAACAATAAAAACTTATGCGAGCCCAGTATATTACCAATATCATCAGGTTTATTAACATGTGATGCTACAGATGTCTTTTCTTATGAGATAAGAGAGGCTCATAAACAAGAGTACTTGTTTATGAGCATGTATTATATTTGATTAGTCGATCAGATAAAGCTATGGGTGGGTGAAGACTTTCCACTTATTACATGGAGCAGATTAAATCAAAGATGTGAATCTGTGTCAATCTATTGAATAATGCTATTTTAGCATCACTTTTCACTTTTGATAGACACGTGAATTAGTATAGCTTCACAGTTTATATATTAGTTAACAAGGTTTTTCCTCATTTTTGTTTTATAATATATTGTTACTTGCAAGCATTGCAGTTATATTTGGAAGAAGTCTGCAAGTTTGACTGTATTTCAGCTCCCTGGACAAGGCTGATGCTTTTATTTTGAAACCAATCTGGCCTTATTTCCTTTAATGTTTCGGTTCAATCTGTACGCCTTGACGCAGCTGCAGCATCCATCATCGGACACTCTTCCACCGAGTTTGCTAAAAGTCATTATTCACTCTTTGTGTTCACGTCTCGTTTCACGTGCGTCATGTTTTCACGTCAACATGAATTTGTCCTGAGGAAGATTCGATGTCTTCACTTTGGGAACAACGTGTGATGGGTGTCATGGCCAAAGTTGTTCCCAGTCCAGCGAGGCCCGGAAAGACACAGAGTGTCTGTTGTGCTGCTGAAGTGCTGCTCACTTCCTTTCATATGTAAATGTGTAATCTGTCGGTGAATGTGCTGAATACCAACGAGGAAGGAAAAACCACCGACTTCACATGGGAGGACAGACGCGCGCACCCGAGCCATGGCGTGCCCCCCCAACAAAAATTACGCACCTTACCTCTGCTGGTGAGGGAGAGAGAGAGAGAGAGAGAGAGAGGTGTTTATTAACTGCACTGTGGTCACCCTACAGATGACTGATGTTTGCACAGTCAGCCAAACCACATGGAGATGGTGGTTAGTTATTGTGAGTGCATGTCAGCATCACTCTGTCTGTGTGTGTGTGTGTGTGTATGTGTATGTGTCTGTGTGTGTGTGTGTGTGTGTGTGTGTTTTCCACATGACAAGGTTTCCTTGTATAGTTTGCTGACATTCTCAACAAGGTCATTTATTTATGTTCTAGTTTATAAATCCCAAAAAACAAGTCAGCAAAATAAATCTAAAGCACAAAAAAAACACCTACATGATCATTAATAACTTCACACAAACAGTCGCCTGAACAAAACTGTTTTAATGACAGAACATGTAAACTCTAAGTGTAGTAGAAAGCTGTCAGTTAGAGATCAAAGATATCTCATCCCCTTTGGAGAAAAATAAGCAACAGTTAATTGTTCTGAATGTGTAAGATTATAACGTAAGATTCGTCATGTGGATAAAGTGTCATAGGGCCGGTTCCATAGACTTTGGTTCCCAGGTGCTGCAGCTGAAGGAGAACAACTGCACGTTCTGAACCTCGCTCCCACAATATGTTAAGGTCCTGTGACATGGTGATGTTTTGCAGAGCTGGTAAAAGTCAGACAATTTCTAACCAGCTTGCATCGTGTTATGTCGAGGTAGCTACCGCTGCTACCGACATCAACAGTCAATATTTGTGGGCGTGGCTTGTTGGAAAGCCACGCCCCCAGCTGTGATGTCAGCTGTCCTGGATGCCTTTCTCTTTGGTGAGTGTGTTCTTCCTTTAGTGTGTACTCTTTAGTGCGTGTTCTCTTTGGTGAGTGTGTTCGCCCTTTCGTGTGTACTCTTTAGTGCGTGTTCTCACAGGTGTGTTCTCTCTTTGTTTTTTGTTTTTCCTCTAGTTGATAGGTGAATGCTCGATGTAGTCTACGACAAACCGAGAGAGCACTTACTATCACTTACTATCCCTACCCTGGAATACAAGAATATTCAACCTGATATTTATACGCCAAGCCAATAACAGAAGTATTGGAAAACAATATCAGAAACATGAATATGGACATCGACAGCATTTTATCCATTGTGACGTCCTACTTCGAAGGCATGACATCAGATCAATGGAATCTTTCGAAAGCGGGCCAACCTGATGTGGCCACAATAACTCTACTGGGAGAGAAACTGCTGGAAATTGTCTATTTACAGACACAATCCACCCTAAAGGGTCATGTGAGCACCGCTGGGCCTGTGTCTCTGAATGGTGTGATTTGCTCTTTGGGCAACACACTTCCTCAGATTTTTGCTCAGGCTCTTGATGTTGAAGACGAGGTCAAGCTGGTCAGCTCAGAGAAGTTGACAAGGTTGATCGCTAAAGAGATTGCAGAGTGTGTCAACTCTGTCCTCTCCATGAGCGTGGACAGTGGGAAGCAAACCATTCCTCGTATCACACCTCCCAAAAGACTGCAATGTCTGATTCAACAGGCCGGCCAAATGATCAAAGGACTCATGAGGAACCTGAAACGTGAGTGTGCACCTTGTGAGAGCAGAAAGAAGGTCGGTCAGCCATCATCCTCATCTTCAAAGACAATCTCAGAAGACAGAGAAAGTCTTTTGTCTGAAACATCCCAAACTGTCCAGGAGATCATCCAGGATGAGGTCTCTCAGTTCACCAAATCTTCTTCAGATGAAATTTTAAACTCTGCTAATGAGCAGTTGGAATCTGGCTCCACTCTGGAGATGAAGAAGGTTGCAGATGACGTTGCTGAGGTGATTGTGGATGAAATCATGATGCAAAACCAAGATGATCTAGAAGCAGCCCAAAGCTCACCCTCTCTGAAGAAAGTGTGTGGAAGGATTAAGACATGCGCTGCAAAACAGTTTGCCCAAGTGTCCATTGGTCATCTTCTAGAGAAACTGAATATCAGGTACTTTGACAGCCCTGACAACCCTGCCTTTGACAAGGTGTTAAGTAGGCAGTCAATTCAGTCTGTCATGAATGAAATTGACGCTCTGCTTCCAACAGTAGTTGGTGAGATAGAGCAGGGGCAGAATGGGTCTCCATGGATTGAGGATATCCTCAGTGGTGAAACCCTTGTGTTAACCAATGAGCTGAAAAATATCCTCAGCAATCACATTGAAAGGATGAGACCCAAGACCACCTCCGGACCAAAGCGCTTAAGCATAATGGTTTTACCTCCACCTGCTATCATATCAGCTGACCTCCTTGCCATGGTGTGGTGTTTCCTTGGAGTAATGAGGTGGTGGCTATACACACAGTCAGAACCTCTGACTTCCAGGGTGATAACACTTACTTTGGAAAAAGCTGTGTCAGAGGGCTCGAGCGGTGGGGCCAGTCTGCCTTCGGATGAAAGTCAAGGGTCTGGCTCAGAAAGCGAGGTGACCCCTGCTGAATTCACTGAAGAATTCAGCGAAGAGCAAGAGTCAACAGAGGATGGAAGAAAAGTACCCATCAGGGTAATTGTAATGAAGCTGGTTTCGAGGATCTTTAGAAAAGCAAAGGTGTTGGACACGCTCAGATCACCCAACGCCCTCATCGAGCGTCTGTTCGAGAACATATGGGTCAAAATCCAGGATGAAGATTTTGAGATCACCCCAAGAATGATGCAACGCCTGGACAAAGTCATTTTCCAAAAAATCAGCAAAAAGTGGCCCAGTGCTTCAAGTGTGCTTTTGGAATTGGAAATGGAAGACCCAGCCCTGGAAGAATATATTGTTTCTTCCTTCAAACATCAGCTTATGTCACCAAGTTCCTGTGGATTTTTCTCCTGTTTTGGCTTCTCCAAATTGTTTTCATTAAAAACTTATTTCTTTTAACATCAGTGTTGTTTGTTTCTCTTGTGTTTGGGCTTTTCAGACAGATTGCTCCTCTCTATGCCTCTGTGTAAGTCTCCTGTTCGGGTTTCTTCCTTATTGGCCTCCCACTTAGTTAACACAATTCAGAATCTCCCAACTGAGACTGTGTTTATGTGCATGTGTGAGAGTGAGAGAGGGAAACGGGGCAAAAAATGAGAGAGAGTGTATTGAGGGAATGGGGGAAAAGGAGGGGTGTTCGTGAACAGGGAGGCGTAGCGTGATGTGAGTTGTAACCTGGCAGGTGACTAGCTTGTTCGTATAGCCTTGCAGCTTCAATCCAAACAACTGAAGCAAGCACATGTGTGTGTGTGTGTGTGTGTGTGTGTGTGTGTGTTTGTATGTGTGTGTGTGTGTTTTCCACACGACAATGTTTCCTTGTATAGTTTGCTGACATTCTCAACAAGGTCATTTATTTATGTTCTAGTTTATAATCCCAAAAAACAAGTCAGCAAAATAAATCTAAAGACAAAAAAAAACACCTACATAATCATTAATCACTTCACACAAACAATCGCCTGAACAAAACTGTTTTAATGACAGAACATGTAAACTCTAAGTGTAGTAGAAAGCTGTCAGTTAGAGATCAAAGATATCTCATCCCCTTTGGAGAAAAATAAGCAACAGTTAATTGTTCTGAATGTGTAAGATTATAACGTAAGATACGTCATGTGGATAAAGTGTCATAGGGCCGGTTCCATAGACTTTGGTTCCCAGGTGCTGCAGCTGAAGGAGAACAACTGCACGTTCTGAACCTCGCTCCCACAATATGTTAAGGTCCTGTGACATGGTGATGTTTTGCAGAGTTGGTAAAAGTCAGACAATTTCTAACCAGCTTGCATCGTGTTATGTTGAGGTAGCTACCGCTGCTACCGACATCAACAGTCAATATTTTGGGGCGTGGCTTGTTGGAAAGCCACGCCCCCAGCGGTGATGTCAGCTGTCCTTGATGCCTTTCTCTTTGGTGAGTGTGTTCTCCCTTTAGTGTGTACTCTTTAGTGCGTGTTCTCTTTGGTGAGTGTGTTCGCCCTTTAGTGTGTACTCTTTAGTGCGTGTTCTCACTCGCTCTCTTTGTTTTTTGTTTTTCCTCTAGTTGATAGGTGAATGTTCGATGTAGTCTACGGCAAACCGAGAGAGCACTTACTATCACTTACTATCCCTACCCTGGAATACAAGAATATTCAACCTGATATTTATACGCCAAGCCAATAACAGAAGTATTGGAAAACAATATCAGAAACATGAATATGGACATCGACAGCATTTTATCCATTGTGACGTCCTACTTCGAAAGCATGACATCAGATCAATGGAATCTTTCGAAAGCGGGCCAACCTGATGTGGCCACAATAACTCTACTGGGAGAGAAACTGCTGGAAATTGTCTATTTACAGACACAATCCACCCTAAAGGGTCATGTGAGCACCGCTGGGCGTGTGTCTCTGAATGGTGTGATTTGCTCTTTGGGCAACACACTTCCTCAGATTTTTGCTCAGGCTCTTGATGTTCAAGACGAGGTTAAGCTGGTCAGCTCAGAGAAGTTGACAAGGTTGATCGCTAAAGAGATTGCAGAGTGTGTCAACTCTGTCCTCTCCATGAGCGTGGACAGTGGGAAGCAAACCATTCCTCGTATCACACCTCCCAAAAGACTGCAATGTCTGATTCAACAGGCCGGCCAAATGATCAAAGGACTCATGAGGAACCTGAAACGTGAGTGTGCACCTTGTGAGAGCACAAAGAAGGTCGGCCAGTCATCATCCTCATCTTCAAAGACAATCTCAGAAGACAGAGAAAGTCTTTTGTCTGAAACATCCAAAACTGTCCAGGAGATCATCAAGGATGAGGTCTCTCAGTTCACCAAATCTTCTTCAGATGAAATTTTAAACTCTGCTAATGAGCAGTTGGAATCTGGCTCCACTCTGGAGATGAAGAAGGTTGCAGATGACGTTGCTGAGGTGATTGTGGATGAAATCATGATGCAAAACCAAGATGATCTAGAAGCAGCCCAAAGCTCACCCTCTCTGAAGAAAGTGTGTGGAAGGATTAAGACATGCGCTGCAAAGCAGTTTGCCCAGGCGTCCATTGGTCATCTTCTAGAGAAACTGAATATCAGGTACTTTGACAGCCCTGACAACCCTGCCTTTGACAAGGTGTTAAGTAGGCAGTCAATTCAGTCTGTCATGAATGAAATTGACGCTCTGCTTCCAACAGTAGTTGGTGACATAGAGCAGGGGCAGAATGGGTCTCAATGGATTGAGGATATCCTCAGTGGTGAAACCCTTGTGTTAACCAATGAGCTGAAAAATATCCTTAGTAATCACATTGAAAGGATGAGACCCAAGACCACCTCAGGACCAAAGCGCTTAAGCATAATGGTTTTACCGCCACCTGCTATCATATCAGCTGACCTCCTTGCCATGGTGTGGTGTTTCCTTGGAGTAATGAGGTGGTGGCTATACACACAGTCAGATCCTCTCACTTCCAGGGTGATAACACTTACTTTGGAAAAAGCTGTGTCAGAGGGCTCGAGCAGTGGGGCCAGTCTGCCTTCGGATGAAAGTCAAGGGTCTGGCTCAGAAAGCGAGGTGACCCCTGCTGAATTCACTGAAGAGTACAGCGAAGAGCAAGAGTCAACAGAGGATGGAAGAAAAGTATCCATCAGGGTAATTGTTATGAAGCTGGTTTCGAGGATCTTTAGAAAAGCAAAGGTGTTGGACACGCTCAGATCACCCAACGCCCTCATCGAGCGTCTGTTCGAGAACATATGGGTCAAAATCCAGGATGAAGATTTTGAGATCACCCCAAGAATGATGCAGCGCCTGGACAAAGTCATTTTCCAAAAAATCAGCAAAAAGTGGCCCAGTGCTTCAAGTGTGCTTTTGGAATTGGAAATGGAAGACCCAGCCCTGGAAGAATATATTGTTTCTTCCTTCAAACATCAGCTTATGTCACCAAGTTCCTGTGGATTTTTCTCCTGTTTTGGCTTCTCCAAATTGTTTTCATTAAAAACTTATTTCTTTTAACATCAGTGTTGTTTGTTTCTCTTGTGTTTGGGCTTTTCAGACAGATTGCTCCTCTCTATGCCTCTGTGTAAGTCTCCTGTTCGGGTTTCTTCCTTATTGGCCTCCCACTTAGTTAACACAATTCAGAATCTCCCAACTGAGACTGTGTTTATGTGCATGTTTGAGAGTGAGAGAGGGAAACGGGGCAAAAAATGAGAGAGAGTGTATTGAGGGAATGGGGGAAAAGGAGGGGTGTTCGTGAACAGGGAGGCGTAGCGTGATGTGAGTTGTAACCTGGCAGGTGACTAGCTTGTTGGTATAGCCTTGCAGCTTCAATCCAAACAACTGAAGCAAGCACATGTGTGTGTGTGTGTGTGTGTGTGTTTGTATGTGTGTGTGTGTGTGTGTGTTTTCCACATGACAATGTTTCCTTGTATAGTTTGCTGACATTCTCAACAAGGTCATTTATTTATGTTCTAGTTTATAATCCCAAAAAACAAGTCAGCAAAATAAATCTAAAGACAAAAAAAAACACCTACATAATCATTAATCACTTCACACAAACAATCGCCTGAACAAAACTGTTTTAATGACAGAACATGTAAACTCTAAGTGTAGTAGAAAGCTGTCAGTTAGAGATCAAAGATATCTCATCCCCTTTGGAGAAAAATAAGCAACAGTTAATTGTTCTGAATGTGTAAGATTATAACGTAAGATACGTCATGTGGATAAAGTGTCATAGGGCCGGTTCCATAGACTTTGGTTCCCAGGTGCTGCAGCTGAAGGAGAACAACTGCACGTTCTGAACCTCGCTCCCACAATATGTTAAGGTCCTGTGACATGGTGATGTTTTGCAGAGTTGGTAAAAGTCAGACAATTTCTAACCAGCTTGCATCGTGTTATGTTGAGGTAGCTACCGCTGCTACCGACATCAACAGTCAATATTTTGGGGCGTGGCTTGTTGGAAAGCCACGCCCCCAGCGGTGATGTCAGCTGTCCTTGATGCCTTTCTCTTTGGTGAGTGTGTTCTCCCTTTAGTGTTTACTATTTAGTGCGTGTTCTCTTTGGTGAGTGTGTTCTCCCTTTATTGTGTACTCTTTAGTGCGTGTTCTCTTTGGTGAGTGTGTTCGCCCTTTAGTGTGTACTCTTTAGTGCGTGTTCTCACAGGTGTGTTCTCTCTTTGTTTTTTGTTTTTCCTCTAGTTGATAGGTGAATGTTCGATGTAGTCTACGGCAAACCGAGAGAGCACTTACTATCACTTACTATCCCTACCCTGGAATACAAGAATATTCAACCTGATATTTATACGCCAAGCCAATAACAGAAGTATTGGAAAACAATATCAGAAACATGAATATGGACATCGACAGCATTTTATCCATTGTGACGTCCTACTTCGAAAGCATGACATCAGATCAATGGAATCTTTCGAAAGCGGGCCAACCTGATGTGGCCACAATAACTCTACTGGGAGAGAAACTGCTGGAAATTGTCTATTTACAGACACAATCCACCCTAAAGGGTCATGTGAGCACCGCTGGGCCTGTGTCTCTGAATGGTGTGATTTGCTCTTTGGGCAACACACTTCCTCAGATTTTTGCTCAGGCTCTTGATGTTCAAGACGAGGTTAAGCTGGTCAGCTCAGAGAAGTTGACAAAGTTGATCGCTAAAGAGATTGCAGAGTGTGTCAACTCTGTCCTCTCCATGAGCGTGGACAGTGGGAAGCAAACCATTCCTCGTATCACACCTCCCAAAAGACTGCAATGTCTGATTCAACAGGCCGGCCAAATGATCAAAGGACTCATGAGGAACCTGAAACGTGAGTGTGCACCTTGTGAGAGCACAAAGAAGGTCGGCCAGTCATCATCCTCATCTTCAAAGACAATCTCAGAAGACAGAGAAAGTCTTTTGTCTGAAACATCCAAAACTGTCCAGGAGATCATCAAGGATGAGGTCTCTCAGTTCACCAAATCTTCTTCAGATGAAATTTTAAACTCTGCTAATGAGCAGTTGGAATCTGGCTCCACTCTGGAGATGAAGAAGGTTGCAGATGACGTTGCTGAGGTGATTGTGGATGAAATCATGATGCAAAACCAAGATGATCTAGAAGCAGCCCAAAGCTCACCCTCTCTGAAGAAAGTGTGTGGAAGGATTAAGACATGCGCTGCAAAGCAGTTTGCCCAGGCGTCCATTGGTCATCTTCTAGAGAAACTGAATATCAGGTACTTTGACAGCCCTGACAACCCTGCCTTTGACAAGGTGTTAAGTAGGCAGTCAATTCAGTCTGTCATGAATGAAATTGACGCTCTGCTTCCAACAGTAGTTGGTGAGATAGAGCAGGGGCAGAATGGGTCTCAATGGATTGAGGATATCCTCAGTGGTGAAACCCTTGTGTTAACCAATGAGCTGAAAAATATCCTTAGTAATCACATTGAAAGGATGAGACCCAAGACCACCTCAGGACCAAAGCGCTTAAGCATAATGGTTTTACCGCCACCTGCTATCATATCAGCTGACCTCCTTGCCATGGTGTGGTGTTTCCTTGGAGTAATGAGGTGGTGGCTTCACACACAGTCAGATCCTCTCACTTCCAGGGTGATAACACTTACTTTGGAAAAAGCTGTGTCAGAGGGCTCGAGCAGTGGGGCCAGTCTGCCTTCGGATGAAAGTCAAGGGTCTGGCTCAGAAAGCGAGGTGACCCCTGCTGAATTCACTGAAGAGTACAGCGAAGAGCAAGAGTCAACAGAGGATGGAAGAAAAGTATCCATCAGGGTAATTGTTATGAAGCTGGTTTCGAGGATCTTTAGAAAAGCAAAGGTGTTGGACACGCTCAGATCACCCAACGCCCTCATCGAGCGTCTGTTCGAGAACATATGGGTCAAAATCCAGGATGAAGATTTTGAGATCACCCCAAGAATGATGCAGCGCCTGGACAAAGTCATTTTCCAAAAAATCAGCAAAAAGTGGCCCAGTGCTTCAAGTGTGCTTTTGGAATTGGAAATGGAAGACCCAGCCCTGGAAGAATATATTGTTTCTTCCTTCAAACATCAGCTTATGTCACCAAGTTCCTGTGGATTTTTCTCCTGTTTTGGCTTCTCCAAATTGTTTTCATTAAAAACTTATTTCTTTTAACATCAGTGTTGTTTGTTTCTCTTGTGTTTGGGCTTTTCAGACAGATTGCTCCTCTCTATGCCTCTGTGTAAGTCTCCTGTTCGGGTTTCTTCCTTATTGGCCTCCCACTTAGTTAACACAATTCAGAATCTCCCAACTGAGACTGTGTTTATGTGCATGTGTGAGAGTGAGAGAGGGAAACAGGAGGCAAAAAATGAGAGAGAGTGTATTGAGGGAATGGGGGAAAAGGAGGGGTGTTCGTGAACAGGGAGGCGTAGCGTGATGTGAGTTGTAACCTGGCAGGTAACTTGCTTGTTGGTATAGCCTTGCAGCTTCAATCCAAACAACTGAATCAAGCACATGAGTGTGCGTGTGTGAGTGTGTGTGTGTGTGTGTGTGTGTGTGTGTGTGTGTGTGTGTGTGTGTGTGTGTGTGTGTGTGTGTGTGTGTGTGTGTGTGTGTGTGTGTGTGTGTGTGTGTGTGTGTGTGTGTGTGTGTGTGCATGTTGGGGAGTGGGGGAGGTGTTGTTCACTGTTGTGGGGTTTTGCCTGAAACAGGTTGAGGATCAGAGGCATAGGGATGTGGATCTTTGACCCACATCACAAAATAGTTCCAGTTAGGGTTGTATATATAAAAACTAAGAAAAGCAGCATATTCTCACTCTATAGAACCTCAAAGCAGATATTTAAACGATTGATTGATTATCAGTTAAGTTGTGTCGATAACCAACCCTCTGAGCTGTGATCTAAAATGTTGATCACACAGACTTCATCAGAGAGAGTAGATTTGATGTTTGCATTGACATCCATGGGTTTGTGTTTAAACCACGTTTGCTCTGTGGCTGCACCGCGAATAGATGGGAGATACAGCAACTGGGATTTGAGTGAACTGGACCATTAACATACAGCAGGGAACCTTTTTGAGTTTAGTCTGAAGTGATATTAGTAATATTAATAACCTCCTCTGATAATGATAATATGAAATGTGTTTCTGATCAGACGTCCACCGACATGTCTGTTAGACTCCAGCGCTTTACTCTCCCTCAGTAACAAGAACAAAAAAGATCCATGTAATCTGTGTGTGTGTGTGTGTGTGTGTGTCTGTGAGTGTGTGAGAGAGAGAGTGTGTGTGTGTGTGTTGTGTGATTGAATTGTACCACTTTGCTATCAGCAGAAATCAATGCTCTTGTGCTACATGATGGCTCTAGTGAAAGCTGTAGCGATGAGTATGTGTGTATCTCTGTACGCATGTGTGTGTCTCTCTGTGAGGTATTGTGTGTATGTCTGTGTGTGTATGGGGGCGGTGAAATAGTAGGTTGTCAGTTGCAGGGTCCTGATGAGTAGGTTAGGGGTGGTGAACCGTCACTGATGGTGGTAATTATTGACACTGAATCCTGAACTTGTGTGTGTTTGTATTTGTGTGGAGGTGTTTTAGTGTTTTCCATCGCTGAGCCACTTGCTGTGACCTTACAAATTAAATCCAGCCAGAAGACTGTTTTGTTTTATCCCTGTGTGTGTTTGTGTGCGTGTGTGTGCGTGTGTGTGTGTGTATGTGTCTGTGTGTGTGTTCCAGGTGAATGTGTGGAGGGTCTGTCGGAGGAGGATGTGGTGCTGTTACACTCCTGTCGTCAGTGGACCACAGTGACGGCCCACAGCTTAGAGGAGGGACACTACGTCATTGGACCCAAGATAGACATCCCTCTGCAATACCAGGGTGAGCGAACACACACAAGCACACACAAAACACACACAGAGACACAAATTCCTTAATTGTCAATAGTCCCTTAATTGTCTGTTTCTTCTGGGAGTAAAAAGACATTTTTGTCACAGGGTCATTTTCTTCATGTCTATATTTGGTGTGGAATTCATGTTCTTTGGGGTAACACAATCAAGCATTAGATTTATACACTAACATGATGTCACATGTCAATGTTTACCCTAATGTAAACGAGGGTAGAGTCTATACCCACACACTCGACCAGCTACTGTACATGTGACCTTCCCTCGCTCTCCTGTTCATTCACATCCTGCTGAATGAGTCTCGTCTGCACATGACCTCACCGGAGCTCATCCCCACAATCCCATTGTTCCGACTCTCCGTCCAGTCACATCATTTGCTGTCTGTGTAACTGGATCTTAATGCCTCCTCTCTCGTTGCTTCCTCCGCTGATGGAGCGCTGCTGCTACCTCACGCTGCCGCCGCCTCTCAGGCTCCTTTTCGGAAGTATGAAAGAACATTGGGACGGGGGGGGAGGTGTGTTGAGATCATTGTCAGTTTAGACATTTTAGCATCAGAAGCATGTGACTCTCAGTATTACCATTATTAGCAAAGGAAAGTAAATGAAAAGAGAACTCACAATGAAGTTGTAACAAATAACAAATATATGACTGAATGTGGTACAGTAGTTCCTATCCAGGGGAGTCAGGATTTTATCAAAGCTGTCACACCACAAGAATAGAAAACCTAAAAATGATTTTAATCACATCAAAGTGTAATTTTAACACTATTTATGGATAGCATTTATTCTTATCGACGTTAAATGTATTTATACTCACCAGTTTCCTCTGTAGAGTAGTTTGCATAGTCAATTAAATACAAAAGAGGAGACCCCGCTCACACACATTGTATGACTAAGATCAATTAGTCTATTGAATTATATTTACAGCCCAATATTTTAAACTTTCATGAGAAAAGACAGTGTTTGTTTAATAGGCCTAACTATGGGTCAGGATTTTAACCTTAGGACAGGTTCAATTTGTCAGATTCCAACTCGCGAAAGCAAAACAGCAGATCCATAATTCAAATGAATCAATATCTTTATTGAGGAAACGATGCTGCTCCCTTCTTTCACTCAACTTGTTTTCCATTTTTCCATTAAGCTGAGATATTTCTGTCTTGTCGGTGAATAATGTTCATGGCACAGACTTTGTTAAATGGGTCCAACGGTGGAAAAGTATAATATATATATTGTACAACAGTCATTAGTGCTAACGGTGAGTTATGCAACATTTGAATAATGCATTTCAGCAGACAGCAAGAGGCCAATCAGCAGAGCAGATTTAAATGTGTGCATACTTTTAGAATGAGCGTTATGTGTCTCTGACTACAACACTCGGGTTGCTGTTGAATCAGAGGCATCACCAGTGATGAGCTAATGTCTGTGATGACTTCATACAGGAAGTCTAAATAAGCTTAGGAGGAGAGCAATATAGGTGTCCCCCTAGGGATGGATAACAGGAAGCTCCCCCCTCCTCCTCCTCCTCCTCCTCCTCCTCCTTACGCTCAATCTGTCCGTCTCTCTGTGTCCTCCTCTGTCCGTCAGAGAGAGGCGAGAGCAAGTGAAGCGAGTGAGGACTGAAAAGCTGAATGATCCCTTCTCATGGAGAGGGTTCAGGGCAGCGGGGGGTGCAAACCACTTAGTTCTCACAGGGTGATACAGTGACAGGTCAGTAATAGTTGGGAGTCTCATCCGTTTCCAAGCTGGAGATGTGGTTTTGTTACTTTTTAATAAAGGGAAGGCGAGTTGTGTTGAGAAGAAGCACTTGCTGTTTGGTGAAAGCTCCTTATCCTGGGGGTTCTGTTTGAATTGGAAGGCGGGGGGTGGAGAGAGAGAGAGAGAGAGAGAGAGAGAGAGAGAGGGAGAGCAGGAGGGAGGTGCTGGCGAGGAGGATGGAGGAGGTTTGGTATTC
Source organism: Platichthys flesus (assembly GCF_949316205.1). Classification (NCBI taxonomy): domain Eukaryota; kingdom Metazoa; phylum Chordata; class Actinopteri; order Pleuronectiformes; family Pleuronectidae; genus Platichthys; species Platichthys flesus. The sequence goes on from NC_084962.1 coordinate 18,197,242, forward strand.
TGCTCTGCCTCCCAGACAAAAAAACTTTCTCATGTGTCGTCCACTGTGTGAGAAACAGGAGAGGGGGGGGGGGGGGGGAAAGAAAAGCAATCACAGTTCAATGCACAAATAATGTGAGGGCCGTTAAAATGCTCTTTTAAATGTCTGGGAGCCCCGCTGTGCATTCCTCAAGTGGCTCCTCACAACTCGACACACACAACATTTACAGTTTAAAGACACACAAGCACACAGCTACTGGACGGCAACATTGAAGTGAAGGAGAGGGAGAGATTTACAGATGGATGGCGGGGGGGTGAGCAAGGCGGAGAAAGGGTTAAAGAGAGAGAGAGAGAGTTGTGTGTCTGTGTGTGCGTGTGAGTGTGTGTGTGAGTGTGTGTGTGTGTGTGAGTGTCTCCATGGTGATGTGCCTCTGCTCTGCGTGAGAATGGGGGTCCTTTTATTGGTTGCCATGACAACCCCGTCGGCTGTTGATTTGGCGGAAGCTGGTGCCAGGTCAAAGGTCGCGGAGGTGTCTTTGTGTTCTCCTCGTCCAAACAGTGTCTCTACGGGGCGGGGGTGTGTGTGTGTGTTTGTGTGTGTGTGTGTGCGTGTGTGTTTGTGTGTGTGTGCGTGTGTGGGTGAAGTAAGACAGAAAGTCAGAGAGAACACAAAAACATTTTACTTTTTCTTTCTCCTTCATTTCCTCCTCTTCTTCTCTGTGCTACCTCTCCCATCTTCATCTTCTCATCTTCCTTCCCTCACCCCCCCCCCCCCTTTTCTTCATCATCCTCTCTCCTCCACACCCCCTTCTTCCGTTCTGTCCTCCGCTTCCTTCCGTCCTTTCCTTCCCCTCTTCCTCCTTAACCCTCATCTTGTCCCCTCCGTCCCTTCAGGTAGGTTCAAGTTGTTGGATGAAGACCGGGACGTCAGGGACCCGGTCCAGTATTTTTCCAGCGTGGAGGAAGTTGCCGGCGTCTTCCCCGACCGGGTCTTTGTCATGGAGACGATCACCTTCAGTGTCAAGGTCCGAATTAAGTTGCATCTTCACATGTAAAATGTTTGAGTCCAGGTTGACCTCACAGTGTTTGAGTCTGAACACGCAACCTGGTGGCCACGCGTCATCACATCCACTTGTGCTGCAGGTGGTCTCGGGGGAGTTCAGCGAGGACAGTGAGCCCTACAGCTTCACTCTGCAGGCTGGAGATGAGCTGTCACTCATGGGGAAGGCCGAGCTCCTCTGTGCCACGCCCTCAAAGGAGAAGACGGGACTGAGCGCGCTCCTGAGACGCCTCGGAAAGACCCCTAGGAGTAAGTAAGGCCAGGGCAGTATTTTGATAATGTCCTCACTGTTTGAAACATCATCATCTCCACCAACATCATAAACTTGCAGGATTCTCTATTTCCTTTGTCTCTTTTGACTCTTTGTCCTTCTACCTCTCTGTCTCTGCAGGTAAAACTCCCTGCCTGGTCTGTATGAACCATCGCACCAATCAGAGCGTCAGCCTGCCCTTCGGCTGCCGGGGACGCTTTTGCACACGCTCCCCTCTGGAGCAGGGCATGCTGGGAGGGGAGCACACGGTACGCAGCATCATCGAGAGGGTTCGCCTCCCCGTCAACGTGTCGGTGCCTTCGCGACCGCCACGGAACCCGTACGACCGGCACGCGGTGCGAGAGGGCCACCGCTACAAGCTGCTCAACATCGTCAGCAAGACGGTGGTGCTCTGCATGGTGCTGCGCCGACAGGAAGTGTCCCCCTCCCATTTCCTGCTGCTGCGCTGCATGCCCAGGTTCAACGTGGCCGAGGCCTCTGTCCACACGGCGGCGCTGGAGAGTCTTCTGCTGCGCCACGCGTTCGACCCCGACGCCTACTCGCGTGCGGTGAGGGAAACTCGGCCGGAGCTGGAGTGTATGACGGAGGAGTGCACGAGCCCGCGGCGCTCACGCATGTGTGGGTCGGGTCAGGACTCGATGGCGCCGGCCCTGCAGCGCCTTTCAATGTGCGGGTATGGGGGCGGGGTTTCGGACAGCCTATCACAGCGCTGCAGGGACTCGTTTGGAGAGAGAATGGGGGAGGGACCAGGTGAGGAGAGGGAGTATGTGACTCCTGAGTGGACTGAAGCCGAAATGAGGACCAGTGAGGAGATCCCTTACGAGGAACTCTGGACCAATCAGAGCGCGGAGGGCTTGGGGAAGGAGCCGACCCTCATCTCCTTCCATTCGACTTCCTCATTGGACGGCTCTCTTGGTACCGTGGTGACCAGGGTGTCCACGCCGCCGCCTGTACCTCCAAAATCTGATGCTGTGAGTTTCAGTCGTCAGCTCCCGTCTTTCAGTTTGTCCTCCTGTCTGTGTCTTCTGTCTGTGTCTTCTGTCTGTGTCTTCTGTCTGTGTCTGCTCTCATCGGTCCACTGCAGCATCCGGCTGTTAAAAGTCAGGAAGCCTGGCTTGAATTATTCATACGTTACAGCTTTTAAACCTCATTTACCACAGACACACACAGACACACACACTAATATGCAATATGTCTTCCTGGAAGGACGGCCATTCACTCAGAGTCCATTCACTCACAGCACATGAACACATACATCATCACTGAGGATGCAGCTACATACATGTTAGCTGTTTTCAGAATAAACAATACTTTAATTACAGAGTTGTTTTACTCTTGTGTAACAGTTTAATAGTGATGGAGCCTTTGGTCTTAAAAATAACCAACTTCTTATTGGTTTTATGATGAAAGATGGAGACAGACCAAGGTCTCATATCTGCTGATAAACTAAATCAATCCCATTATTACAGTTGTGTGGATTCCTGATCATATTTCAAGCTAAATTGGAACCTGGATCTCAAATTTGAGCACAAAAATATTATATTGTTTTATGTAACACGAATTGGAAGGTTATGTAATAATTATTAGAAGATATCGGATGTGATTTATTACAAAATGTTTTCTTTATTGACCTCATCTTCCTTGTGTTTAACTGAAGACTCTTAATGTTCATCTGCATGGGATGTGTTTAAAACAAGGTTGTTCCTGCTGCTGCTGTTCCCCCGGTGTTTCGTGCCCGTGCTCATGTGTCAGTGTGTTTTGTCGTCTGTGTGTGTAAGTGGGTATTATCGCACTTGTTTTGTCTAATTAACTTTTCTCTTGTGAAGTGATGGCAGCAGAGCAGAGGGGGGAGTGTTGGTGTTGGTGTCTGCTGTGCAGCTGGATTATACCCTGTCACACACAGCGTTCCTCATGCCCTGATATTTAGCCTGCCAAGAGAGACACTCAGTGTGTGTGTGTGTGAGTGTGTGTCTGTGTGTAGACCTAGCTTCTGTGTGTGAGAGTGTTTGTTTGAGGTGCAAAGGTCAATAAGTTTTATATTTACAGAGTGGAGCAATGAGACAAGCAAGCTTTCACACCCTCAAGTTTTAGGAGCTGCACTTTTTTAGATTGTTGTGTCTCTCATTTTTCCACGTGTGTGTTTTTGCATGTAGGTGAGAGAGGAGTGCCGTTACTTGATCGCCCCTCCGGTCCCCCCGCGCTGCTCTAAAGGGGGCTCCATCTCCAGCCCGGTGCCCAGCCCCCCCGTCCCACCTCGATTCCCCAAGAACTCCACCTCCCCCAGACCCAACCTCTCTTTCTACTCCTCTGGACTCCACGGCAGGTACAATGTGAAGGTCTCCTAGAACCAGTCCTTCAATAAACCTTGTCCTCTTTGCATTTGGACATAATAGGTATAACTGTAATATTATCACATTGATACATTCATCCAATCTAATATGACTTTCTCCGGCTCTGCTCCAGCTGCTCTCCCTCTCCAGACGCCTCCTTATACTGTTACCCGTGCTCCTGGGCCGACTGTCCCGCCCCCAGCCCCGCCAGTCCTGAGCCCGTCGCCGCCATCTCTGCAGACAACACAGCCAATCCTCAGCCAGCACAGGCTACCTGGGCGGAGCCGTGGGCGGATTCCTTCACCTCCTCCGGACCCCGCCTCAGGCCGCCACCTCCACAGAGTCGATTCGCTCCCTTTGGGGCGTTGAACCCATTCAACCGCCAGTCCCCGTGCCCCTCGCCTGAGCCTGCTCCCAATCCCACAACAGATGCCTCCAGAGGTGCAGAGGGTGGTGGGACATCTGTAGTGGTCATTGAGGGGCTGTCCCTGTCCCCTGACACCTGGCGGCCTCCTGCGGACCTCTCTGCCCTGTCATTGGAGGAGGTGTCGGCGTGTCTGCGGTTCATCGGCCTATCGGAGGCAGCGGTGGCCATTTTCCAGAGGGAGCGAATAGACGGCAGCCTCCTGGTGCAGCTGACAGAGGACATCCTGTCACATGACTTCCACCTGAGCCGACTCCATGTCACCAAGATCACACAGTTCATACAGGGCTGGAGGCCCAAGATTTAACACACACACACACACACACACACACACACACTGACCTGATAATGTGCCTGTTGGCTGCTGAGCCGTCCTGAATGTGCCTTCCACTGTGACCAGCTGGCTGCTGAGCCCGATGACTGAAGCTGAGACTGAAGAAAACCACGCCACCCTGTGGTCAATCGGAGACACTTGACTGGCTCTCATGCTGAGACTGGGAAACTATAGTTTACTAACAAATGGCTACCACAGAGAGCTGCGTGATGAAAATGCCTCGTTAATATATGGAGCAAACAGTCCTCCACAAAATTCATGTTCATGCTCTGAGTCATAAGAAAGATTTTAAATTAAGCTTATAGAACAACTTTTGCTATTTGTCTGGCCTTCATGCAGTGACATTGGAGAAGGGATCGACAGTTATTATCTGTTGTCTGACCTCAAAATCCTGAACAAAACTATTTGAATTCATATAAATGAGAAAAATGTTTCTTTACTTGACAAACAAAATGGTCCAGTTTCTTCCAGATCAGGGGACAGACGTGTTCTTCCAGATGGAGGCCTGCTCTATGAATTCTACATATGCAGTATGTCCAGATGAATGAGAGGTATACGTGTGAACTATACCTCCAGAGTGGTACTGAGGATAAGGATGCTTTACAACCAGGGACTGTAGCCACAGCTGTTATTAAGAGATGGTCTGAGTTAGACAGATAACTGTGAAAAAGCTGTTTTATGTTGAATATGTTTTTATTAGTTCTTGTGATTCTCTTATCGCCACCACACATGCTGCTGTTCCAATCCTCTTTAAATTCCACGTTCCCAAAATTCCCAAAGGCTGATCACTGGGGCCAACTTTCACACAACTGACCCCGCCTTCCCACACACACCCACACCGACACACACACCGACACACACACATTACCTCCTCCTCTGTCTATACCACGCAACATTGATGTTCCCTCCAAGATCATGCAACTGCAAGGCCACTGTAAGAAGAGCAATGAAGAAATACATGAGAATATAAAATAAATAGAAACTTAATGACCTCTGAAAATCAAGTTGTTTTCTCTTTTTCTTTTGGACCTGATGGTCGTGGGGAGTCGGAGTCTGGATCGAGTGAATATAAATGTGGTTTTATAAGAGTGAAGGGTTTTCAGCCTCTGTTTAGTAAGATATAAAACTAGAACCCTTAGTTATGAGTTTGTCAGTAGAGTTTCACAGAGCTCCACACTCACCTCGAGCTCACAGAAGATTACAGATTATCATTGTGCCACACGCTGAACATACCCAGAGGATCCACAAGCTGGAGCACTAGTCCCATCTTCTTGGCTTCATCTGCCCTGAGGTTCCTGCCTATCAGCATCATGTAACAACGACTCTCTCTCTCTCACACACTCCAGGCAGCAGGCCCAGCAGGATGTCTGGTATTCCCAGGATTGTGTAATGTGGTGATTTGGTAGTGGAGGGTTATTGTAAACTCACAATAAACCTTCAGACGGATATAATTTAACATTTAAAGAACTTTTTTTTTGTCGAGCTTTGTCAATTTTGCACTTTGGAAGTTTGCTGTGGGAGAATAAAACAAATGTTTTGACTCTTACATGCATGTGATGGAAATCCAGGTTTAAACCACAGTTATCCAACAAACCTCAGAGATAGAGCAACATGAAGACGACATCGTTCTCAATAAAAGATTGTTGGGTGTCTGGAGGTCGTGACCTTTTTACGGTTTCTGAAGATGCAGCGTGCCAGAAAAAGTTTGAGAAATTTGACATACACAAACACAGACACACAAATGCACACACACACACTGATTAATGGTGTCACATCAGTCAGCGAGGGACTGAGACAGGCAGTCAAGACTGACGTTTATGTATTGTCTCACACACACACACACAGACAGACACACACTCAGCTGTTGTGTCATTGCCACATCACCCTTGAGCTTGTAGCTGACGTGTGTTTGGGTTTGATGGAGGAAACAGTAGAGCGTCAGACAGAGGGACCCCAGCATAGTGTTATGTTAATGTCTGCAGGTGAGTGGTGGTGTAAATAGCTTGAATACAAATGTCCTCACTCAAGGACACTTACAGACACATCGTGAACCCACAACACAAACTTGATTTACTGGTAACATATGAATATTTTTTTTCATTTAAAGGATTAAAAGTTTCAGAAATGTGTGATTAATGTCCTCTGACAAGGCTGTCTTCAAATTGTTGGGTTTTGTTCAATCAGCAGCAGAAATCTTGAATTCTGAAACAGAAAAGCAGCAAATATTGACAATTGCCAAATTAGGATGAATAAAATTGCATTTCAGCTTGACAGACGCTTTGACTGATTGATCGATTATTAAACTTGTTGAAACTTCTGTCATTATTAGCCAGAACTCCCATCACATAATATATCTTCTAGTTTTAAGTTCACAAAGTTTCACATTTGAATGAAATTGATTTACAGCTGAGTTATTTATCTCATTTAACTTGAGTTTGTAAGCAAAAAATAAAGAGAACAACACTCTTGTGCATTCTCAGTTTAATTTCAGAGATATTATTTTACACGGTTCAACTAGAAAACACAAGAAATCATCAAGTCAGTAAGAACAACTGTACAGAAACACATGGAAACTGTTGATTGGTTTTGTGTCACGTGGCTGACAATAACAAATATTAGCTTGGTAACAAATTATAAAATCTTGCTGAGAGTCCCTGACAGACTGGACATCATATTTCCAGTCTGAATCACAGACTGGGAAACTAACTAATGGTGAAACCTTTTTTGTGTATTTATATTTTCTAATCAAATCCCTGACGACAAAGGATATTTGTAAGGGAATAAAACTTCATCTGGATTTTTCCTAGTGACAATAACAGATATTTGCTGCAAAAACGAACTTATGAATTATGAACTTTGAATAAAACTTCAAAAGCCTGATGATAAAGGATACTTGCTACACACACAAAAGACTTTAGTGTGTGTTATCTCTTAACACAGGCATGCAGCAACACACACGAAGGTGTGAGTGAATATTGTTCCACGTTAACATGAGGAGCATCTCTCCCTGGTCCTGTGGTCAAAGTCAGTTCATGTCCTCTGCAGGAGCCTCCTCAGGTCCGCAGCCTCCGCACCCATCTCCTCCTCGGACCTCCACCCGGAGGGAGCGTCCTCACTCTCCCGGTCGTGTCTCTGCAGCTCCTCGTAGACGCTGTCGTTCCTCTGGAAGTCGCCCTCCCTGCGGGGCAGCACGTGCACGTGGACGTGCTTCACGGTCTGCCCGGCCTCGGGACCGTCCTGGATGGCGATGGTGAGCGAGGTGGCGCTGAAGTGCTTCTCCACCAGGTCCGCCACCAGCTGGGTGGTTTTGAATAGATCCGCCAGCTCCTCCGGGTGGAGGTCCCGGAACCGTTCCACGGGTCGGAGCGGGCACACGAGCACGTGTCCCGGCACGACGGGCTTCCGGTTGACCAGAGCGAAGCTGAGCTCCGTCTGCAAGAAGACCGCCGAGGCCTTGATGAGGTGCTGCCCGAAGCGAAGAGTGGACATGTTGACAACCCGCACGCTTCATGTAAACACAGGTTTGATTAGAGAGGTGCAGACACTTCCTGAGTGTCAACCAATCACCACCTTTCATGTGTCAACCTCAGCCAATCAGAGTCACGATGTGGGCGGGATTTGATTTGATTGATTCTGGGCTGATTCACAAATGTAAACCACAAAAAATCATATGATTCCCGGATTCTATTTCTAAAGATAATATTATATTGGTTTAATTTGACAAAACGAAAATGATGAACCCTGTTGTGTTTTAATTATATTTCTAGTTTTTCATTCACAGAAAAATGATTATGAAATCATTCCCCAATTTTGCTTTCCTCTTAAATTAATACAAATTATATTTATTTATCGTATTTTATTCCCTGATTTTACCTAATTCTAGTGTTTGTTATGGTTGTCTTGCTTAAAATTTTGTGAATATATTTATTCATGTATGAGTACATTTGTTTGTATGTAGTCTTACTTGTGTTTTTTCTTTTATTCGTGAAGCACTTTGTTTCTTTGTTTTGAGGAGTACATACACATGTGGGTAAATAAAACATATTATTATTATCTCAAACACTGTAACAAAGCGACATTTAATCATATAATCAATTCAAATCATATCAAAACAAGTAAAACAGATAAATAAATTGAGGTGTATTATAATATCTGCACATATCTTGATTCTGATTCTGATCTTGGTCCGTTTTCTCTTCAGGCAGTATCTGGGCAGCTAAACGCCCGTGGGTCCTTGGCCGGGGGCGTTGTGGGAGTTGTAGTCCGGTAGTGCTGCAGTGTGGCTCTTCGTCTGACAGGAGGCAGCGTCGGCTAAAGGCTAAACACGAGCTCCGGTACGTTGCAAACTAAACAGTCGCTATTTGTTCTTAAAAGCAGAAAATTATAAATACGAAGTAAAAAACGTTAATTTAACCCGAACGCAGCGAAACGGGGTCACAGCTGCAGCTAACGAGCAGCTAGCTAAACTAGCCTTACGTGTGGCTTCTACCTTCATTCTCCTGTGTTCACATTGTTCAGTACTGGGTCCTAACTGGGTTTTTTGGTTTTACCAGTGAAGTGAATACTTAGAGGGCGTGAAGACGTGTGTTTGACCCAGTTAGAGACGCTTCGTGTCATTGTGCTCCTCCATGGAGGAATGTAGGTGAAGGGTCACCACCGGGTGTCGGGGAGGCTGGGCCGGTCACCGTGAACGAGACGTCTCGTTATGTCACAGAGGGAAAGACAGTAAATATCATATCAGGGTCACATGTTCTATTATTATATCGTGACATTACACCTCGGGTGGTGGTTCTTTCTGATCAGGCAGACAGGAAGTCTCGGTTCTGACTGTACATCACGTCCAGTCACCTCAGCTCACCTTTCACCGACTGAGGCAGATTTGACCCCGAGAGGATCTGGTTCGCCCGCTTGACCCCTTGATTATAACAAACGATCATTATTAAGTCACCTACTGCCACATAGATGAAGAAAAATGAATCTGATGGATGACGTGTGGGCACTTTATTAGTTTATGATATGGTCACCTGCAGAAATCTAGATCAGCCTCATTCAGAAGCACCTGGGACAGTCTATCAGTTTAAGATGGGATAATCCTATCGTTAGACACTCTAAGGGGGGGTGGGGAGATGTGAAGTGTTTTTCACAGGTAAATAAAGAATTAAGTTTGCTTGTGCTGGTTGTAAAGTTTAACTGGAGCAGGAAGGAATGAGCTGTTATACCTCTCCTCAGCCCCAGTGCTGTGATGGTTTCCTGCAGGGGACTGGTTTTCTAACAGAGATGATAGCGTAGCACAGGATCTACTTTTTAACTATTGCATTATACAGAAAGACATTTCTGTACCATCACCTACTCTTTTTTGCTATAAATGTGTCATAAATACTGCATTAATAACATAAGCTGGTCTAATTTAAATGTGATTCTAAAGAGAGAATGTTAACATTGAAAGGTTACGCAGAGCGATGGAGTTTCTCTGTGAGAACGCTGCGGTGCTAACTTCAGTTTCTGTCTGTGTAGAACACAATGGCCGCCATGATGCTGAACACGATGCGCAGCTGCTCTCTCAGACCGGCCTGGGCCGTGGGTTTTGGTGAGTTGCCTGCATCCAGATTGTTGAACTTGTCAGAGCGATAGGAAAAATATTATTACAAGAAAAACAAACAGCAATTTGTGCAGTTTATGAATAAAAACAAAGTCATAAAGAGGTCTCGCCGATTCATTTTCCATGACGATAATAAAAATGTTTTCCTGCATGTCATAGGTGCTCGCTCCCTCAGTACGTCGACCCAGCTTCAGGCTCAAGGTAAGTCATCACCATTAAGTCATTTACATTCCCATTAAAGTCCAGATTAAGGTCTTCTGGTTATTATACAGTTTAAAATGTGAGCTAAACATCCAAGTTTATTTCTATTGATCTGGTCAGAACCTGTGCAAAACTATTCTCTGAGGTGGAATCTAACTGGTGGTTTGTTTATAAGTGTCAGTCTATAATTCCTTCTCCTTCTTTCAGTTCAGACAAAAAGCAAGAAGACACTTGCTCGCCCTGGTGTGAAGAACGTTGTCCTCGTGGAGGGAGTTCGAACCCCCTTCCTGTTGTCCGGTACCACGTACGTCTCTGCTTCCTTCTCATGGTGAAGTTGACTGGCTGGAGGCTGTGGCCATCATAAGTTGCATTCTGAATAAATGGTTAAAACCTATCTGTTTGTGTATTACAGATATGCTGACCTCATGCCCCATGACTTGGCCAGAGCAGCTCTGCAGTAAGTGTGTCCTCATGTCCACATCTGTGACATATCACAATCAAATCCACCACCAGCATTACTATAAATAGATTATAAGTATGAAACTATCTTAGACAAGGGGAGAGAGAGGGGACCATTGGAGCAACAATTTGACCGAGCTGTGAGGGGAGGGGTGTGTTTTGTTTATTTCCTGTGCCCTGTAAATAATTTATACTCAAGATTTTATATAGTTTTGTGCTGCTGTGATAAAATGTCTCCATTTGTTTTCTCTAGGGGTCTCCTGGCCAGGACAGGTCTATCCAAAGACGCTGTAGACTATATCATCTATGGAACTGTGATCCAGGAGGTCAAAACCAGCAATGTAGCAAGAGAGGTATAGTGTGTATCTATATATATATATATATATGTATACACACACACACACACAAACACATAATCTCTAACATTTTGTCCTTCAGCGTTTAAACCTTTAAATTACATTCCCAAACTGTCCAAACACAAAGTTTTCCATGTTTCTGTGTAGAATTCCAAAGAGAGCTTTAGTTCCATTGTTCACCTCCTTCATGTTTCATTGTGTCTTCAGGCGGCGCTCGGTGCAGGCTTCTCCGACAAGATCCCAGCTCACACTGTCACCATGGCGTGCATCTCCTCCAACGTGGCCATGACCTCAGGTTTGTCTGGGAATGAAATCTCAATAACGGGCTTCTCTCGTACACTTTGGGAAAGGTGACGTTGTCTCTATGTTGTTTTGCTGCTGCTGTGAGGAGAAATTAGAAGCAATGAAATGAATGTGTCTCCGTCTCTGCAGGTGTTGGTATGATTGCTGCAGGCCAGTGTGACTCTGTGGTAGCAGGCGGGGTGGAGTTCATGTCTGATGTTCCTATTCGTCACAGCCGTAAGATGAGGAAGACCATGTTGTCCCTCAGCAGAGCAAAAACTCTGGGCCAGAGGCTCAGTCTGATCGGCAGCATCCGACTGGCTCACCTCTCACCAGAGGTATATATCTCCACCTTGGCTAAATAATAAAGTCTTTTTTATAATATCGTTGACATCTTTCCACCCGTTAACTTTCATTATACGTGCACGTAGCTTCCTGCTGTAGCCGAGTTCTCCACGGCTGAAACGATGGGCCACAGTGCCGATCGTCTGGCGGCTGCGTTTGGAGTCACCAGACTGGAGCAGGATGAGTTTGCACTGAGGTCACACACGTTGGCTAAGAAGGCCCAGGACGATGGTCTGCTGCAGGATGTCATCTCCTTCAAAGTGCCAGGTAAACAGCACCTCCCCCTGATGACATCACACTGTAGAGAGGCTTACAGATATGTTATAAAGGATTTCAGCCCTATATGGATGGTGGTGGACTTCAATGTAATTTGTGATATTGGTTTTTTAGTTGCTTAAATTTGGTGGTTCTTGTTTTTGTGCATTCTGTTCATAGATTTAGATTTTAGGTGCGAGTTTATTTTTCCAAGCAAAAATACCACTTTTTTCTACATTATACAGTTCTACATTTGGAAAACATTTGTACACTTTAGAATTTCTGTATTTTAAAGACCAAAATTATTGAAATATTAAATAATCCAAAATAGTCTTTAGTTGCAGACCTAGTATTTTGTCTATGAATTAATTTTGTCAGTTTCTCCACTTCCTGTCCCATGATGCACCTCAGACACAACTCTCGGATTTTGACTTAAATGGAAAAAGTCCAAACATGAGACTGTGATGAACGCAAACAGTTAAAAACTAGTCTTACTTTCTTAGTTTACCTTTACCTTTATTTTTGTGTCTCCTCCAGGTCGTGATATTGTTTCTCAGGACAACGGCATCCGTCCATCCTCCATGCAGCAGCTGGCCAAACTGAAGCCTGCTTTCATTAAACCTCACGGCACAGTCACCGCTGCCAACTCTTCTTTCCTGGTAAACACACACACACACACACACACACACATGTTGCAGCTTTAGCTCCCACTTGAAGCTGCAAAATACTGCTAACATTTGTCTGAGGTTTGTGAGTCTTTCCAGTTCAGACAGTAACTTTTGTGACTGGATCTAAACTCTGTGTTGTGATGCCTGGAATTGAACGGGCGGTTTTGTTTGTGTCCTCAGACTGACGGAGCCTCTGCTGTGCTCATCATGTCTGAAGAGAAAGCTTTGGCTATGGGGTTCAAGCCTAAAGCCTACCTCAGGTACCTGCGCCCTCTGTTTGGTGTGACAGCCTCGTTTGATGTGATTTCAGATGACATGATAATCATGATGTGTTTTCATCTTTGCAGAGACTTTGTCTACGTGTCTCAGGATCCCAAAGATCAGCTGCTTTTGGGGTGAGACTTTATTTACTTTTACTAATTCTCAGGTAACAAATTCAGCCGATGTTTTTTTTTATTTCTCTCACGAGCAGCAGGGAAAAATCCATTTCATTCTGTTCTTGGTTTCGACTCTTTCAGGCCCGCGTACGGTACGCCTAAAGTCCTGGAACGCGCCGGCTTGTCCATGAGTGACATCGATGTCTTTGAGTTCCACGAGGCTTTTGCTGTAAGTACAGTACAAAACAACTGTGAGCTTGTGTAGAGGTCTGTCGATGTGTGTGTCGATCGCACATTCAAGCTCCAAGATATTCTTAGTTTTAGATCTGCATTTGTTTTAATAATTTAACTAGAATCTGTCAATTTCTGTGTCTGTCTCTATCAGATGCATTTTCAGTCTTTTATCTGTTGTAATTCTCAGCATGTGTTTTTCCAATGTGTGTTCCAGGGTCAGATTATGGCAAATCTGAAGGCGATGGACTCGGACTGGTTCGCCCAGACGTACATGGGAAGGAAGTCGAAGGTAAAGACGGCTGCTGGTCCGCGGTTGGCTTTTAAAAAATACGAGATAAGAGCCCAATGCAACAAAAACATAAATATACTCATTCAAGTGAATTTTTTTACTAGGATTATCTGAGATTAACTGGGATTTAGTTTAGTCAGACATTAGATATAAAATCGGAGAGCATCAATGAGAAACTCAAAGTTTTAGCTCAGTCTCATAAACACAATAATATTTTCAAAAGTCGAGTTTTTATCTTAATTTGTTATAACTTTCCCCGGTGTAAATATCAGCCCTGACCAGATGTGTGTTTCCTGCAGGTGGGGACTCCGCCCATGGAGAAGTTCAACCTGTGGGGGGGCTCTCTGTCTCTGGGTCACCCGTTCGGCGCCACCGGCTGCAGGCTGGTCACCACAGTGGCCCACCGGCTGCAGAAGGAGGGAGGACAGTACGGACTGGTGGCAGCTTGTGCTGCTGGAGGACAGGTAAACAAAAATTAATTTTTGTTTGTTTCTACCTCCTGAAAGTGTTTGTGGATTTACATTTATGTTATATTGTTGTTCTTCTGACCATTGTGTGTGCTTGTGTTTCCAGGGTCATGCCATGGTGATTGAGGCCTACCCCCAGTAAAGCACTTAAAGCGACACCTGTCAACCGATCTTCACGTCCCTCCTGACGGCTACACACACACACACACTAACATTCAGACTATACAGTGTACATACTAGCACCACATTGCCTTGATCTGAGCAGAGTCCGATGCAGTATGTGCGTGTGTGTAATGAAGCTTGTGTAAATTAAAAACTTTGCTTAAGGGACGTTAAGTTATAGCAGGAGGCGGCTGAGGGGTCTGGCCTTGGGTTTTGTGGACTTCACGTCACAGAGTCGAATGTAACATAGCAAAGTTTCAGAGGAGCGACAGTGATAATGTTTATATAGGCTGTTCTATTTTTTTTGTCATACAAACTGTGGAGATTAAATCTTGTGATGATAACAACAACAACAACACGCGTTTCTCTGTTTGCTTTTCTTTCCTTCTACTGAAATGTTCCACATTCTGACCTTCTGGCTACAGTTGTGTTCTATTCAAGTGTTTCTGACAGAGGCTGAAGAGAGGCGCTGCAGCAGTTTGAGGAAAGGGATGTGTTTTCTGAACATTAGAGCCTGTGAACCTTTTATAAGTAATATCACAAAAACATGAAAAAAAGCTGAATATGTATTTTTTAATAGCATTGTCATCACTTTCTGGTGTGTGTTTATTAGTTATACTGATAAACTGATGGAAAAATAGTTTGCCTAGTTTTATAAATGTAAACATTTGGCAGAAACAGTTTATTTATTTATTTGTACATGTGCATTTCATCAGATTACCAGTGGACAGGACCTAACTTCTCTCTGTGGTTTTAAAGCTTTTGTCTCCACGACTCTGTGATCGAACTTCCTTGATGTCCGGACAACAACTTCAAGTGCCACCGCTGACGGGCCATGTTTTATTCAGCAGACACCGAAACCCATTGCAAGGGAAAAGATCAATGTATAGACATCTTTGTGCTGTCGACAACAACAACTACGAGTTTAGAGACACATTTTCCACATTTGCATGACCAAAAAAAAAAAAAAAAACCCCTTTTTAACTTGATTTAGTGGATTTGCATCCCGGGCCTGCACCAGACGTGTCAGCAGCAGTCTGGCTCCGGATGCCTGTGCAGTTAATTGGTGGTGAATGATGCCGCCTCCCTCTGACAACACGTCTGATGTTAATGAGGAGGTAAAGGGATGTTTGGCTGTTTCCTGGAGTTTTTTAAAACAACATGAATATTTAAAATTAGGGACTTGACTGGCAGGTGACTCCAGAGTTCAGGCTGCCGTCTCCCCGGTGTTCACATCTCACTGTGGCAAACTTCAGGTAGTTAAGTGTGTAATTGAGGATGCTGGAGATTTCCACACCTTCTCCTGCATGTGCACGCTCACCGGGGACCCGCGCACAGGTATGGGGGGGGGCTTGTTAACAGAGCTTCAGTCACACTCTTCCGTTTAAAAGCTGTTTAGAGGTTTAATTCCTCCGCTTCCAGCAGCTGCGTGGTGTGGTGTGGGGGTGGGGGGCTGTCACGCGTC
Organism: Platichthys flesus; assembly: GCF_949316205.1. Lineage (NCBI taxonomy): Eukaryota > Metazoa > Chordata > Actinopteri > Pleuronectiformes > Pleuronectidae > Platichthys > Platichthys flesus. The sequence continues at coordinate 18,212,798 of NC_084962.1, forward strand.
TGCGGGAAGAAAAACCAATGTTTTACTGCGGAGCTCGAATGTAAATATCAGGGCGTCTCTTTTTTTTTCCATTTCATTTTATTATTGCTCTGCTTCAAAAAAAAAAAAACTCAACCCTGCGAGACACCGGAGACACGCGCACGCAGACACGCGCCTGCCGAGCGGGAGCCCCCCCCCCCCCCTTCCCTCCTCCTCCTGCCGCTGCGGCGCTTTGATCAGCCGCAACCTTTTATGGGGAATGACTGGCGCGTGCACCCGCTGCTGTCACTACAAATCTACCTCGGCGAGCACGGGGGGGGGGTAGAAGGAGAGCGAGATAGAGGGGAGAGGAGGAGGAGGGGGGGTGTCTTTCATCTCGTCCTCGCTGCCTCACGCGGGGCGGCACCTGCTGAAATGTGCACTTGACTCGCGCTACCTCCACCTGCTCCGTGCGCGCGCGAGCGAGTGTGTGCGTGAGAGTGATGTTAAACAAGTTCCACCGTGCGTGGATGTTGACTCCCTTCAAAGGATAAGTGGTAGAGATAATGGAAGGATGGAAGGATAGATAGATGATGGAGGGATAGATAGATAGATGATGATGGTCAACGAGTGGGCAACAAGTCCTACCTCAAAGTTAAACTTGAGTAATTTGTGAGTGTGTGTGTGTGTGTGTGTGTGTGTGTGTGTTCTGGTAATCATCACGCGATGGGGACCGTTGACTGTTTACACAGTCACGTCATGGGGACCGGTTGCGCTTTGGGGACCAAAATCCCGGTCCCCATGAGGATAACCCTTTTAAATGACTACTAGAGCTACTCTGAAGGTGCCCGTGAAGTTTTAAGCATTGGCCCATACGACATGTTTTTTGGTGAGTGTGAGTGTGTGAGCATTGCTCATTGGTGGCCCTACTGTTTCTAGTTAGTACTGCACCCACTGCTTCACACACACACATCTTCCAAATATGGTTGGGTGCCACCCACTTCCTTGTCCCCATTAGGAATGATTCAAGCAGCGAGGACATTTTCAGCATCAAGAGGTAGCTATCAACAGTAAAAGAAGATTATTTGCTGGAGAAACTAGCTAAGAAGATAAGAACATGTGCAGAGGAGCAAAAGTAAAGCATAAGGTAAGCACAGTTGTATCTTAAATAATTATAAGCAGTGTTGAATCCTCAAATTGCATGTATTACTTGTACCTAGCTAGCATGATTAATAGCTCTGATTAGCTACAAAGGCTAAGTGTAAGACCTCAAATGTTTTACTGCATTTCTATTACTACTTGCATGCATGATGCATATGTGTAGGAGTTTATGTAAACTGAAGGAGACAATCAAGTTAAGCATTTCTGAGTTTTGAGTCTCATTTTGTTATGATGAACTTAAGATCAATATAAGCCCTGTTATGCTATATTTAGTATGTTTAAGTTAATTAATAGAGAACATTATAGAGCACAGGTTTTGACTATAGTCAGACAATTCAAATTACAGCTGTTCTCATTTTACACAGTACCATTATACATAATAATTTAAGTCTGACTGTAGCTTCCGCTGAGGGGCTTTAAATTTTAAACAACAGAGGAAGTGTAACCTGGCTGCTCTGGATAACCTCTATTTGGAAGCTGGTTATGAACCGGCCCTTTTATTTTCTTATTTAACATGGGCAGGTTCATGTGGAAGAGGCAGAGCAGGTTATTAAAGAAACATGGTCAGAGGCATAAATCTGGAATTAAATGATACAAGATTAAATCTAAAACCTGCAGTTAAGTTAAATTAGCTACAATCACAAATGACAAGTCTCTAATATGATAAAATGTCTAGAATAGAAAAGTAGAGCAGTAGGTTATTAACGTCAGGCAAATAAACAGGTAAAAGCTGAGAAATTTTACTGTGAATATTACTTTTTTTGCAGATTGAAAGTTAAAGTGTTTGTACAGCTAAAGCAGGGGAGAGAGAAGTTATTGTGTGATGAGGTCAATGTAATTGAAAGGTGTATTTGTATTCATAAGGCGGTGGTCTAGTGGCAGAAACTTGGACTGTGGGCAGAGAAGGTCTCTGGTTCGTCTCTGGTTCGACTCCACAGAGAGACAACCAAAGACGAACCTGGATTGATCTGTCCAAAAATCCAAGAGTCTCCCTGCCCTGTCTAGTGCCCCTGAGCAAGGCATCTTACTCCCCCAACATCTGCTCCCCGAGCGCCGTACATGGTCGCTCACTGCTCTGTGTGTCCTGCACCAGATGGGTCAAAAGCAGAGATTAAATTTCCCTTCCTTCATGAGTGTGCCTTTGCATGTCTGTGCATGTGTTTGAGACAAATAAATGCATCTTAATCTTAATCTTAATAATATTGAATAGTCTATGGATAATTCTTTCATGGTTTTCATTTAACCCACTTCTGTTCTGTGTTGCCCTGGTAGATAAGAGAAAAGGTGTCAACACTACCAGTTATTATGTGGGAATAACACCACATTTGTTGAATTTAAATGAAGTTAAAATAGTGAATCATCTATTTCCCGTATAAAATCACAACAGAAAATAGCTGCTGCTTTGTTTTCCTTCTTACTTTACTCTCTTTAAGTTGCTTTTAAACATGCACTGCAATCTGGATGATACCAAGAGACTATCCAGATAGGGGCAGTTTGTAAAAACGCAAACGCTCCGGATAATCCAGAGTTTCTTCTGTCACCCCCCCAGTAAAAACTCTGCAGATTGTCCGAATAAGCCATTGAGAAAATACAGTAGAAATTATCCGGAGGATTCAGAGCCGGCGAGTAGGCAAATTCATAGTGTTTTTAACAGCTCACACACGTGAGACTGGGATAATAAAAATATCTCAGCATGAAAAATCTCCCTGTTGACTCTTTGTTGATAATGAGGACATATTCAAATGCTTGTAACATTGGTGTAAATGCAAAACTAAATACAATTACATTCTTTTGCCATCATCTTTGATGTGCTGTAAAAAAAAATACTATGCTCTCTGATACTGAATTTGTCATCATGTCATGCCTCTGGCTTGCTCTACCCAGGCGCCTCCTCCTGTCTGAATTCTCCTGCTGTGTTCTTTATATGTGAAAGCCAAACTCCTTCATAATTATTCAGACATAATCATCTCTCATTTAAGGTGTTTTCAGGCATGACCTGCAGGTAAAATCTAAAGAATTGGCTTTAGATTTGACCCGGTTTAGCTTTCACACATGCACAAGACAGATATACGGTGCATATATGTTTGTAGATGTGTATAGTTTATGCAACAACGCACAGGAGTATGCATCATCCTGTAGGCAGGAACGTTACTCATGACAGAGAGTGAAGGAGAATGTTTCTGTAGTTGAATTTTGCAAGAAAAACAATCCTCATGAGGTTTTAGGCAACAACAACAATTTGTAGTACCACAAAATCTTACTAAGCAAACAAATCAAACAATTATTTTAAAGTAAACTCATTTGTTTTAATCTTTTCCTTCAGAAATGCCACCACGGATCAGCAATTCAACATGATACACATCTGCAAATTAGAGGTCCAGTATATTTATGCAGCAAAAGGTAAGGTGGTATCTGCTGTAAATAATCAATAAATAATTATCATTTAAAATCAAAAGAAAAGCTCCAGAGTACATTTAATAGGGACTAGAATGCTGCAGTGGTCAGTTTTGGTTTGTTTTGTAGTATATATTAGCATAAACTCATTGTCAAGGAATAGAATTAATGGATCCTCCTGTTTTATTGAAAATGTTTTTATTGTTTGCAGGATGTGGTATATTTGCAAAGGGTACAATTTGCAAAGGAGACTTTGTTATATATAGGGGGGAGGTCTAGAGGCGGTGGTCTATCGGCAGAAACTTGGACTATGGGCAGAGAAGGTCTCTGGTTCGTCTCTGGTTCGTCTCTGGTTCGACTCCACGGAGAAACAACAAAAGATGAACCTGGATTGATCTGTCCAAAAATCCAAGAGTTTCCCTACCCTGTCTAGTGCCCCTGAGCAAGGCACCTTACTCCCCCAACATCTGCTCCCCGAGCGCCGTACATGGTCGCTCACTGCTCTGTGTATCCTGCACCAGATGGGTCAAAAGCAGAGATTAAATTTCCCTACCTGCATGAGTGTGCCTTTGCATGTCTGTGCATGTGTTTGGGACTGATAAATGCATCTTAATCTGCATCTGCATTTTAAGGATATAATAAGTGATGCAGAATCCCAGAGAAGGAGAAAACTTTACCACCCCTGATGTGCTGCATTCATGTTTGCCTTCAAGTGGACTTAAGAATTCCTAAACTACACTCCATATACTATTTTAAGTTATACTAAGTGGGGCTCTGGTTTTATTGTGATATATTGTGACATTTGTATTTTTTCTTTTTCAATTTTTCCAATTTCTCAAGTATTGATGCCTTCAGAGAAGATGGCTAAATTGGTGTTAATGGAGAACCCCACCTTTGTTTATTTGCCCTGGATGACATCAAAGAAGGAGAAGAAATCGCCTATAACTATGGAGGTGAAGACTGCCCATGGCAAACACAGGTATGTAGCACAGAACACAGCAAATACAATGAGTCAAGTATCACAACAAATAGTAGAATGAGAAATATGTGGACCTAATTTGGCTGTATTAATATTGTTATAACCATGTACACGTTACATATACAAAAAATACCAGGATTGCCTATCACAAGCTGCTTTAAGCTGCTATGTATGAGAGACCACTTAGTGTAGTGAAAATAACAGGAACATGAAATAACAAACAGGAATCTAGTTTACAAAAGTTTTAAGAAGCTATTGAAGGTCAGTTTAGATCATTATAGATATTATGTTACTGAACTGAATGATCCTCTATTAACACTGCATCCTAGCAGGGTTGTCTACAAACCTCTGCAAGCAGCCTGAAGCTCTGATTATGATTTATATGTGAAATAGTGCAGAGTGTCCAAACTTTTCAACTTCCATTGGATGAATGGAAAAGTCATTGATTCACCTGCATTAGCATAGATGATATTAGGATATTATAGGTTTGTCACTTTAGTGAATGCAAACAATAGCATTGGTTCATTAGAGATCTCAATAATGTTTTTACAATGACATACCCAGCAAAACCTTTTGTCGCTTGTGTTTACATCAAAGACTACTGATGTCGTTGCAGGTTTTTGCGATGACCACTGGTTATGTAACAGCTCTTGGAGGGCTGTCCCAATTAGATGGGGAAGATTTCAACCTCTGGTTCAAGGGGCAAGAATACCCTCGAAAACAAGGGGTAGGGTTAGGGTAATGGGTTTGGGCATAATTAAAAAGCATTGAAATGCTATCACTTTATATGTTAAAGAATCAGGGTCATTTGCCAAATGTATCCAGTCCTGCTTATGACATGGATGTAATCTCAAAACTTTATCTGAATAGAAATATTAGAATATAATATAAGTAAATATTGGGAACGTTTTACTTTTGTTTACAGACGACCAGCATCACTGTTAACACCATGGAGGAGGATGATTCAGATCCTGTCCACTCAGAGAGTCTGATGGCTTGTGCCTTTGGGCCAAATATCACACCTGAAGAGGTAAATTCATGTCCATCACTGTTTTATCATTATATGATCACTCTTTGTTCCGAGTTTGTGTAGAAACTGTGTGTGAACAATTAGGTAAAACTTGTACACACAAGGAAATGCAATGTTTTGTGTAATATGTCCCCACAAAGCATGTGTTAAGTTGTGTGAACGAGAAAGAGCTTCGCTGGTCAGAAGAAGAAACTGTTTCAGAAAAATTTGATAAAACTGGTCCCCACAATGAACTATAATGTAGTGTGCAAAATGTCCCCACAAAGCATGTGTTAAGTTGTGTGAATGAGAAATAACTTTACCGTACAGAAGTTATGTAAATTGGTAAACAATGACATTTCAAGTATGGCATCTTGAAGGTTAGTGGTAGAGGTATATTCATGGTCGATTTCAAACTTCACAGTATTTTCTTTCTTGATAAATTCTCACTCTACATTTTGGAGTCACGTGGTCCCCACAACACACCTTCTGACAGTGTGCAAGTAGTAACTGTTTTTGAAAAGTTAGATAAAACTGGTCCCCACAATGAACTATAATGTTGTGTGTAAAATGTCCCCACAAAGCATGCGTTAAGTTGTGTGAATGAGAAATAGCTTTACTGGTCAGAAGTTATGTAAATTGGTATACAATGACATTTCAAGTATGGCATCTTGAAGGTTAGTGGTAGAGGTATATTCATGGTCGATTTCAAACTTCACAGTATTTTCTTTCTTGATAAATTATCACTCTACATTTTGTATTCACGTGGTCCCCACAACACACCTTCTGACAGTGTGCAAGTAGTAACTGTTTTTGAAAAGTTAGATAAAACAGGTCCCCACGATGAACTCTAATGTTGTGTGTAAAATGTCCCCACAAAGCATGTGTTAAGTTGTGTGAACGAGAAAGAGCTTCGCTGGTTAGAAGAAGAAACTGTTTTTGAAAAGTTAGATAAAACTGGTCCCCACAATGAACTATAATGTTGTGTGTAAAATGTCCCCACAAAGCATGTGTTAAGTTGTGTGAATGAGAAATAGCTTTACTGGTCAGAAGTTATGTAAATTGGTTATACAATGACATTTCAAGTATGGCATCTTGAAGGTTAGTGGTAGAGGTATATTCATGGTCGATTTCAAACTTCACAGTATTTTCTTTCTTGATAAATTATCACACTACATTTTGTATTCACGTGGTCCCCACAACACACCTTCTGACAGTGTGCAAGTAGTAACTGTTTTTGAAAAGTTAGATAAAACTGGTCCCCACAATGAACTATAATGTTGTGTGTAAAATGTCCCCACAAAGCATGTGTTAAGTTGTGTGAATGAGAAATAGCTTTACTGGTCAGAAGTTATGTAAATTGGTTATACAATGACATTTCAAGTATGGCATCTTGAAGGTTAGTGGTAGAGGTATATTCATGGTCGATTTCAAACTTCACAGTATTTTCTTTCTTGATAAATTATCACACTACATTTTGTATTCACGTGGTCCCCACAACACACCTTCTGACAGTGTGCAAGTAGTAACTGTTTTTGAAAAGTTAGATAAAACTGGTCCCCACAATGAACTATAATGTTGTGTGTAAAATGTCCCCACAAAGCATGTGTTAAGTTGTGTGAATGAGAAATAGCTTTAATTGTCAGAAGTTATGTAAATTGGTATACAATGACATTTCAAGTATGGCATCTTGATGGTTAGTGGTAGAGGTATATTCATGGTCGATTTCAAACTTCACAGTATTTTATTTCTTGATAAATTATCACACTACATTTTGGAGTCACGTGGTCCCCACAACACACCTTCTGACAGTGTGCAAGTAGTAACTGTTTTTGAAAAGTTAGATAAAACTGGTCCCCACAATGAACTATAATGTTGTGTGTAAAATGTCCCCACAAAGCATGTGTTAAGTTGTGTGAACGAGAAAGAGCTTCGCTGGTCAGAAGAAGAAACTGTTTCAGAAAAGTTAGATAAAACTGGTCCCCACAATGAACTATAATGTTGTGTGTAAAATGTCCCCACAAAGCATGCGTTAAGTTGTGTGAATGAGAAATAGCTTTACTGGTCAGAAGTTATGTAAATTGGTATACAATGACATTTCAAGTATGGCATCTTGAAGGTTAGTGGTAGAGGTATATTCATGGTCGATTTCAAACTTCACAGTATTTTCTTTCTTGATAAATTATCACTCTACATTTTGTATTCACGTGGTCCCCACAACACACCTTCTGACAGTGTGCAAGTAGTAACTGTTTTTGAAAAGTTAGATAAAACAGGTCCCCACGATGAACTCTAATGTTGTGTGTAAAATGTCCCCACAAAGCATGTGTTAAGTTGTGTGAGCGAGAAAGAGCTTCGCTGGTTAGAAGAAGAAACTGTTTTTGAAAAGTTAGATAAAACTGGTCCCCACAATGAACTATAATGTTGTGTGTAAAATGTCCCCACAAAGCATGTGTTAAGTTGTGTGAATGAGAAATAGCTTTAATGGTCAGAAGTTATGTAAATTGGTAAACAATGACATTTCAAGTATGGCATCTTGAAGGTTAGTGGTAGAGGTATATTCATGGTCGATTTCAAACTTCACAGTATTTTCTTTCTTGATAAATTCTCACTCTACATTTTGTATTCACGTGGTCCCCACAACACACGTTCTGACAGTGTGCAAGTAGTAACTGTTTTTGAAAAGTTAGATAAAACTGGTCCCCACGATGAACTCTAATGTTGTGTGTAAAATGTCCCCACAAAGCATGTGTTAAGTTGTGTGAACAAGAAAGAGCTTCGCTGGTTAGAAGAAGAAACTGTTTTTGACAAGTTAGATAAAACTGGTCCCCACAATGAACTATAATGTTGTGTGTAAAATGTCCCCACAAAGCATGTGTTAAGTTGTGTGAATGAGAAATAGCTTTACTGGTCAGAAGTTATGTAAATTGGTTATACAATGACATTTCAAGTATGGCATCTTGAAGGTTAGTGGTAGAGGTATATTCATGGTCGATTTCAAACTTCACAGTATTTTCTTTCTTGATAAATTATCACACTACATTTTGTATTCACGTGGTCCCCACAACACACCTTCTGACAGTGTGGAAGTAGTAACTGTTTTTGAAAAGTTAGATACAACTGGTCCCCACAATGAACTATAATGTTGTGTGTAAAATGTCCCCACAAAGCATGTGTTAAGTTGTGTGAATGAGAAAGAGCTTCGCTGGTTAGAAGAAGAAACTGTTTTTGAAAAGTTAGATAAAACTGGTCCCCACAATGAACTATAATGTTGTGTGTAAAATGTCCCCACAAAGCATGTGTTAAGTTGTGTGAATGAGAAATAGCTTTACTGGTCAGAAGTTATGTAAATTGGTTATACAATGACATTTCAAGTATGGCATCTTGAAGGTTAGTGGTAGAGGTATATTCATGGTCGATTTCAAACTTCACAGTGTTTTCTTTCTTGATAAATTATCACACTACATTTTGTATTCACGTGGTCCCCACAACACACCTTCTGACAGTGTGCAAGTAGTAACTGTTTTTGAAAAGTTAGATAAAACTGGTCCCCACAATGAACTATAATGTTGTGTGTAAAATGTCCCCACAAAGCATGTGTTAAGTTGTGTGAATGAGAAATAGCTTTACAGGTCAGAAGTTATGTAAATTGGTTATACAATGACATTTCAAGTATGGCATCTTGAAGGTTAGTGGTAGAGGTATATTCATGGTCGATTTCAAACTTCAAAGTATTTTCTTTCTTGATAAATTATCACACTACATTTTGTATTCACGTGGTCCCCACAACACACCTTCTGACAGTGTGCAAGTAGTAACTGTTTTTGAAAAGTTAGATAAAACTGGTCCCCACAATGAACTATAATGTTGTGTGTAAAATGTCCCCACAAAGCATGTGTTAAGTTGTGTGAATGAGAAATAGCTTTACAGGTCAGAAGTTATGTAAATTGGTTATACAATGACATTTCAAGTATGGCATCTTGAAGGTTAGTGGTAGAGGTATATTCATGGTCGATTTCAAACTTCAAAGTATTTTCTTTCTTGATAAATTATCACACTACATTTTGTATTCACGTGGTCCCCACAACACACCTTCTGACAGTGTGCAAGTAGTAACTGTTTTTGAAAAGTTAGATAAAACTGGTCCCCACAATGAACTATAATGTTGTGTGTAAAATGTCCCCACAAAGCATGTGTTAAGTTGTGTGAATGAGAAATAGCTTTACTGGTCAGAAGTTATGTAAATTGGTATACAATGACATTTCAAGTATGGCATCTTGAAGGTTAGTGGTAGAGGTATATTCATGGTCGATTTCAAACTTCACAGTATTTTTTTTCTTGATAAATTATCACTCTACATTTTGTATTCACGTGGTCCCCACAACACACGTTCTGACAGTGTGCAAGTAGTAACTGTTTTTGAAAAGTTAGATAAAACTGGTCCCCACGATGAACTCTAATGTTGTCTAAAATGTGTGAAACATGTTTTTTCTAGATTGTGAATTCAGAATTAGTTTAGCAGAGCAGACACAACTTTGATCTCAAAAATTCTTATATGCACTTTTACTAAATTATTTCTTGCATATGTGCCTTCATTTTCAGATTACAGACTTCAAAAAATGAAACTGAGACTTTTGTACCAAAATTAAGACGGCCTACAATAACTTTCAGTTGCACTTCAATTTTTCAAGTTGCTGCAATTCGATATAGTCTTTTTTTTTTCAGAACAGTCAAAATATTCTGCTTATTATAATATAAACTGCTAAAATAATCAAATTATGACACAAAACTTGCAAAACAGCAGAAAGAATAATTTCTCATCTACCTGTTACAGCTCTACATATTTATAATCTTTTCATTAATCTTTTTTAGATGAAAGACACAGATCTGGAAGATTCTGAACTATTTGATTCGTCATCAGAGAGTGCAGATGATCACGTACCAGATACCATCTCCGAAAGTGACAGTGACAGTGATGCTTCAGTTCAACTAAACTTTAAGAACACTTTTCTGCCTCTTAATGATCCTGATAGCTCAATGGGCCCCACTGTCTGCGATTATACAACACCAGACAACATGATTTTGGATGGTCAAAACATTACACCTGAAGCCCCCAGAGCAGTAGAAGAACCCCGGTCAAGTCAGACTATAAAGGACATCGTTAGATAGCAGTCATAAAAAAAAGGCCAGATCAGAGACTGTTGTCAGTGTTGCCAACTTAAGATGTTGCCACCAATACTTTGTCATTTCAGACCTTTGCCGCATAACTGTTGCTGCCCCCATTTAATGTAGTTTTATCTGTATATTCATGCCTGCAATAATCAGATAAAGGGTTGTTTGGCTGATTCTAGAGTATATTAGGTGCTTAAAGTAGGACTCATAACAGTTACAGTTTTAATAGTATAAACATACAAACAACAACTAGTCCCTATACCAAACACCTGTCCTACGTCCTCACAATTCCATAGTTAGTTAGATTAATGAGTGAATCAGTACATTGTATTTATTTATCCAACAGATCCACATTTTATAAATACAGTTTTTTCTTCATGACAATTTTGAGAAATTTATGTCAGTGAATGTGAGTCCATGTCATTGATCAGAATGAACAGTTTATTTGTTAATATAACACAGCATGTTCAGCTTATAAGAAAATGGCATCAAAATCCTCTTTCCCACTGACAATTTCAGTCAGAATGCACATATCAGTGTTTTCTTGGCAGAGTAATTGTATATTTTAGTTTTCTTATACTGTAGAAGTTAGTTTATACTTTATAGAACTTGTAACTTTGGATTATAACTCTTACACACTTTGGAGTCCTTGTATTTACAAATGTGTTTTTCCGACCACTTAAAGGTACAACTGCCCAAAAGAAGAAAACACCCTGGAAGGAGACAGACGTGAAGGCAGTGGAAAGGCACATGAATCGATTCATCACATCTTGTATTGCTCCAGCAAAGTTTGACTGTGAGAAGTGTTTAAGGGCTGATCCAGAAGCTCTTAAGGACCGGAGCTGGCAGAATGTGAAATTCTACATATATAACCGCATTACAGCCAACAAGAGGAAATTAAGTAAATAATGGGAAGATTACCACCAGTAAGCGGTTGCTATGTGGTTGTCTGAAATTAAAAATATCTTACAAATTTGACTGAATAAGAATTATTCTTTGTAGGGATATAGATATCCCTTCACTGTTTGATAAGTTTATATTCACTTCAACCACATTACACTAATAGTCCTATCAAATTCTGCTTCATTGTAAGGCGGAGTTCATGAACAGCAAGATTTTCTGTACAAAGTAATGCTTTGCATCCCTATCACCATTTACAGGTATCATGTTATATCTCTACATTTTCTATCAACAACTTTTGTTCTTTTTGGCTAGACTTTATTAGTTTTAAACAAACAGCTCTAACAAATGTAATAATGGAAGGACTTACGGTATCAGTAATAATGTATATAAAAATGCTTTTTGAAGTATGGTCCCCATTAGTCTTATAACAAGTTGTGTGAGTCATGCAAATGATATGTAAATGAGGTCCCCATCAGCCATACCTACCCGTTTTTTCTAAGGTCCCCATTTTGCACAGTCAAAACACTACTTCATGAATTTAGATATTTTAAGGTGTGTATGTACTAACTGATTTTTTCTTAGTGTCCCTGATTTTTTTCATACTTCCACAACCTCTAGAAAGGGTGGTCCCCACAGGTTATGATAAAAAGTGCACGCCCCGCAAACCATGGAAACCAGTATGTGTGTGTGTGTGTGTGTGTGTGTGAACATGTTCCCTTACCTGATTTACAGTACATGTGTCAAACTGAGTGTGAGTGGGTGTGATGTTGAAAGTTTTGGTATCTACTACCAGTGTATAAGTGTGTGTTTGTGTGTGTGTGTGTGTGTGTGTGTGTGTGTGTGTGTGTGTGTGTGTTCTGGTAATCATCACGCGATGGGGACCGTTGACTGTTTACACAGTCACGTCATGGGGACCGGTTGCGCTTTGGGGACCAAAATCCCGGTCCCCATGAGGATAACCCTTTTAAATGACTACTAGAGCTACTCTGAAGGTGCCCGTGAAGTTTTAAGCATTGGCCCATACGACATGTTTTTTGGTGAGTGTGAGTGTGTGAGCATTGCTCATTGGTGGCCCTACTGTTTCTAGTTAGTACTGCACCCACTGCTTCACACACACACATCTTCCAAATATGGTTGGGTGCCACCCACTTCCTTGTCCCCATTAGGAATGATTCAAGCAGCGAGGACATTTTCAGCATCAAGAGGTAGCTATCAACAGTAAAAGAAGATTATTTGCTGGAGAAACTAGCTAAGAAGATAAGAACATGTGCAGAGGAGCAAAAGTAAAGCATAAGGTAAGCACAGTTGTATCTTAAATAATTATAAGCAGTGTTGAATCCTCAAATTGCATGTATTACTTGTACCTAGCTAGCATGATTAATAGCTCTGATTAGCTACAAAGGCTAAGTGTAAGACCTCAAACGTTTTACTGCATTTCTATTACTACTTGCATGCATGATGCATATGTGTAGGAGTTTATGTAAACTGAAGGAGACAATCAAGTTAAGCATTTCTGAGTTTTGAGTCTCATTTTGTTATGATGAACTTAAGATCAATATAAGCCCTGTTAAGCTATATTTAGTATGTTTAAGTTAATTAATAGAGAACATTATAGAGCACAGGTTTTGACCATAGTCAGACAATTCAAATTACAGCTGTTCTCATTTTACACAGTACCATTATACAGAATAATTTAAGTCTGACTGTAGCTTCCGCTGAGGGGCTTTAAATTTTAAACAACAGAGGAAGTGTAACCTGGCTGCTCTGGATAACCTCTATTTGGAAGCTGGTTATGAACCGGCCCTTTTAACTTATTTTCTTATTTAACATGGGCAGGTTCATGTGGAAGAGGCAGAGCAGGTTATTAAAGAAACATGGTCAGAGGCATAAATCTGGAATTAAATGATGGAAGATTAAATCTAAAACCTGCAGTTAAGTTAAATTAGCTACAATCACAAATGACAAGTCACTAATATGATAAAATGTCTAGAATAGAAAAGTAGAGCAGTAGGTTATTAACATCAGGCAAATAAACAGGTAAAAGCTGAGAAATTTTACTGTGAATATTACTTTTTTTGCAGATAGAAAGTTAAAGTGTTTGTACAGCTAAAGCAGGGGAGAGAGAAGTTCTTGTGTGATGAGGTCAATGTAATTGAAAGGTGTATTTGTATTCATAAGGCGGTGGTGTAGTGGCAGAAACTTGGACTGTGGGCAGAGAAGGTCTCTGGTTCGTCTCTGGTTCGACTCCACAGAGAGACAACCAAAGACGAACCTGGATTGATCTGTCCAAAAATCCAAGAGTCTCCCTGCCCTGTCTAGTGCCCCTGAGCAAGGCACCTTACTCCCCCAACATCTGCTCCCCGAGCGCCGTACATGGTCGCTCACTGCTCTGTGTGTCCTGCACCAGATGGGTCAAAAGCAGAGATTAAATTTCCCTTCCTTCATGAGTGTGCCTTTGCATGTCTGTGCATGTGTTTGAGACAAATAAATGCATCTTAATCTTAATCTTAATAATATTGAATAGTCTATGGATAATTCTTTCATGGTTTTCATTTAACCCACTTCTGTTCTGTGTTGCCCTGGTGGATAAGAGAAAAGGTGTCAACACTACCAGTTATTATGTGGGAATAACACCACATTTGTTGAATTTAAATGAAGTTAAAATAGTGAATCATCTATTTCCCGTATAAAATCACAACAGAAAATAGCTGCTGCTTTGTTTTTCTTCTTACTTTACTCTCTTTAAGTTGCTTTTAAACATGCACTGCAATCTGGATGATACCAAGAGACTATCCAGATAGGGGCAGTTTGTAAAAACGCAAACTCTCCGGATAATCCAGAGTTTCTTCTGTCACCCCCCCAGTAAAAACTCTGCAGATTGTCCGAATAAGCCATTGAGAAAATACAGTAGGAGATTATCCGGAGGATTCAGAGCCGGCGAGTAGGCAAATTCATAGTGTTTTTAACAGCTCACACGTGAGACTGGGATAATAAAAATATCTCAGCATGAAAAATCTCCCTGTTGACTCTTTGTTGATAATGAGGACATATTCAAATGCTTTTAACATTGGTGTAAATGCAAAACTAAATACAATTACATTCTTTTGCCATCATCTTTGATGTGCTGTAAAAAAAAAATACTATGCTCTCTGATACTGAATTTGTCATCATGTCATGCCTCTGGCTTGTTCTACCCAGGCGCCTCCTCCTGTCTGAATTCTCCTGCTGTGTTCTTTATATGTGAAAGCCAAACTCCTTCATAATTATTCAGACATAATCATCTCTCATTTAAGGTGTTTTCAGGCATGACCTGCAGGTAAAATCTAAAGAATTGGCTTTAGATTTGACCCGGTTTAGCTTTCACACATGCACAAGACAGATATACGGTGCATATATGTTTGTAGATGTGTATAGTTTATGCAACAACGCACAGGAGTATGCATCATCCTGTAGGCAGGAACGTTACTCATGACAGAGAGTGAAGGAGAATGTTTCTGTAGTTGAATTTTGCAAGAAAAACAATCCTCATGAGGTTTTAGGCAACAACAACAATTTGTAGTACCACAAAATCTTACTAAGCAAACAAATCAAACAATTATTTTAAAGTAAACACATTTGTTTTAATCTTTTCCTTCAGAAATGCCACCACGGATCAGCAATTCAACATGATACACATCTGCAAATTAGAGGTCCAGTATATTTATGCAGCAAAAGGTAAGGTGGTATCTGCTGTAAATAATCAATAAATAATTATCATTTAAAATCAAAAAAAAAGCTCCAGAGTACATTTAATAGGGACTAGAATGCTGCAGTGGTCAGTTTTGGTTTGTTTTGTAGTATATATTAGCATAAACTCATTGTCAAGGAATAGAATTAATGGATCCTCCTGTTTTATTGAAAATGTTTTTATTGTTTGCAGGATGTGGTATATTTGCAAAGGGTACAATTTGCAAAGGAGACTTTGTTATATATAGGGGGGAGGTCTAGAGGCGGTGGTCTATCGGCAGAAACTTGGACTATGGGCAGAGAAGGTCTCTGGTTCGTCTCTGGTTCGACTCCACGGAGAAACAACAATAGATGAACCTGGATTGATCTGTCCAAAAATCCAAGAGTTTCCCTACCCTGTCTAGTGCCCCTGAGCAAGGCACATTACTCCCCCAACATCTGCTCCCCGAGCGCCGTACATGGTCGCTCACTGCTCTGTGTATCCTGCACCAGATGGGTCAAAAGCAGAGATTAAATTTCCCTACCTGCATGAGTGCGCCTTTGCACGGGGAGAGCGTGGCCTAGGGGATAGAGCGGGTGCTCTGCAACAAGAAGGTCGCCGGTTCGAATCCTACTCTATCCCATCTGCATGCCTAAGTGTCCTTGGCAAGATACTGAACCCCTAGATGGCCCCTCATAAAAAATGATGAGTGTTCTTAAAATGTAAGTCGCTTTAGATAAAAGCGTCAGCTAAATGACATGTAATGTAATGTCTGTGCATGTGTTTGGGACTAATAAATGCATCTTAATCTGCATCTGCATTTTAAGGATATAATAAGTGATGCAGAATCCCAGAGAAGGAGAAAACTTTACCACCCCTGATGTGCTGCATTCATGTTTGCCTTCAAGTGGACTTAAGAATTCCTAAACTACACTCCATATACTATTTTAAGTTATACTAAGTGGGGCTCTGGTTTTATTGTGATATATTGTGACATTTGTATTTTTTCTTTTTCAATTTTTCCAATTTCTCAAGTATTGATGCCTTCAGAGAAGATGGCTCAATTGGGTGACAAGTTAATGATGAACACAGACGTCCTTACTCCAAAATGAAAAAAATTGGTGTTAATGGAGAACCCCACCTTTGTTTATTTGCCCTGGATGACATCAAAGAAGGAGAAGAAATCGCCTATAACTATGGAGGTGAAGACTGCCCATGGCAAACACAGGTATGTAGCACAGAACACAGCAAATACAATGAGTCAAGTATCACAACAAATAGTAGAATGAGAAATATGTGGACCTAATTTGGCTGTATTAATATTGTTATAACCATGTACACGTTACATATACAAAAAATACCAGGATTGCCTATCACAACCTGCTTTAAGCTGCTATGTATGAGCGACCACTTTGTGTAGTGAAAATAACAGGAACATGAAATAACAAACAGGAATCTAATTTACAAAAGTTTTAAGAAGCTATTGAAGGTCAGTTTAGATCATTATAGATATTATGTTACTGAACTGAATGATCCTCTATTAACACTGCATCCTAGCAGGGTTGTCTACAAACCTCTGCAAGCAGCCTGAAGCTCTGATTTTGATTTATATGTGAAATAGTGCAGAGTGTCCAAACTTTTCAACTTCCATTGGATGAATGGAAAAGTCATTGATTCACCTGCATTAGCATAGATGATATTAGGATATTATAGGTTTGTCACTTTAGTGAATGCAAACAATAGCATTGGTTCATTAGAGATCTCAATAATGTTTTTACAATGACATACCCAGCAAAACCTTTTGTCGCTTGTGTTTACATCAAAGACTACTGACAGCTCTTGGAGGGCTGTCCCAATTAGATGGGGAAGATTTCAACCTCTGTTTCAAGGGGCAAGAATACCCTCGAAAACAAGGGGTAGGGTTAGGGTAATGGGTTTGGGCATAATTAAAAAGCATTGAAATGCTATCACTTTATATGTTAAAGAATCAGGGTCATTTGCCAAATGTATCCAGTCCTGCTTATGACATGGATGTAATCTCAAAACTTTATCTGAATAGAAATATTAGAATATAAGTAAATATTGGGAACGTTTTACTTTTGTTTACAGACAACCAGCATCACTGTTAACACCATGGAGGAGGATGATTCAGATCCTGTCCACTCAGAGAGTCTGATGGCTTGTGCCTTTGGGCTAAAGACCACACCTGAAGAGGTAAATTCATGTCCATCACTGTTTTATCATTATATGATCACTCTTTGTTCCGAGTTTGTGTAGAAACTGTCTGTGAACAATTAGGTAAAACTTGTACACACAAGGAAATGCAATGTTTTGTGTAAAATGTCCCCACAAAGCATGTGTTAAGTTGTGTGAACGAGAAAGAGCTTCGCTGGTCAGAAGAAGAAACTGTTTCAGAAAAATTTGATAAAACTGGTCCCCACAATGAACTATAATGTAGTGTGCAAAATGTCCCCACAAAGCATGTGTTAAGTTGTGTGAATGAGAAATAACTTTACCGTACAGAAGTTATGTAAATTGGTAAACAATGACATTTAAAGTATGGCATCTTGAAGGTTAGTGGTAGAGGTATATTCATGGTCGATTTCAAACTTCACAGTATTTTCTTTCTTGATAAATTCTCACTCTACATTTTGGAGTCACGTGGTCCCCACAACACACCTTCTGACAGTGTGCAAGTAGTAACTGTTTTTGAAAAGTTAGATAAAACTGGTCCCCACAATGAACTATAATGTTGTGTGTAAAATGTCCCCACAAAGCATGTGTTAAGTTGTGTGAACGAGAAAGAGCTTCGCTGGTCAGAAGAAGAAACTGTTTCAGAAAAATTTGATAAAACTGGTCCCCACAATGAACTATAATGTAGTGTGCAAAATGTCCCCACAAAGCATGTGTTAAGTTGTGTGAATGAGAAATAACTTTACCGTACAGAAGTTATGTAAATTGGTAAACAATGACATTTCAAGTATGGCATCTTGAAGGTTAGTGGTAGAGGTATATTCATGGTCGATTTCAAACTTCACAGTATTTTCTTTCTTGATAAATTCTCACTCTACATTTTGGAGTCACGTGGTCCCCACAACACACCTTCTGACAGTGTGCAAGTAGTAACTGTTTTTGAAAAGTTAGATAAAACTGGTCCCCACAATGAACTATAATGTTGTGTGTAAAATGTCCCCACAAAGCATGTGTTAAGTTGTGTGAACGAGAAAGAGCTTCGCTGGTCAGAAGAAGAAACTGTTTCAGAAAAATTTGATAAAACTGGTCCCCACAATGAACTATAATGTAGTGTGCAAACTGTCCCCACAAAGCATGTGTTAAGTTGTGTGAATGAGAAATAACTTTACCGTACAGAAGTTATGTAAATTGGTAAACAATGACATTTCAAGTATGGCATCTTGAAGGTTAGTGGTAGAGGTATATTCATGGTCGATTTCAAACTTCACAGTATTTTCTTTCTTGATAAATTCTCACTCTACATTTTGGAGTCACGTGGTCCCCACAACACACCTTCTGACAGTGTGCAAGTAGTAACTGTTTTTGAAAAGTTAGATAAAACTGGTCCCCACAATGAACTATAATGTTGTGTGTAAAATGTCCCCACAAAGCATGTGTTAAGTTGTGTGAACGAGAAAGAGCTTCGCTGGTCAGAAGAAGAAACTGTTTCAGAAAAATTTGATAAAACTGGTCCCCACAATGAACTATAATGTAGTGTGCAAACTGTCCCCACAAAGCATGTGTTAAGTTGTGTGAATGAGAAATAACTTTACCGTACAGAAGTTATGTAAATTGGTAAACAATGACATTTCAAGTATGGCATCTTGAAGGTTAGTGGTAGAGGTATATTCATGGTCGATTTCAAACTTCACAGTATTTTCTTTCTTGATAAATTCTCACTCTACATTTTGGAGTCACGTGGTCCCCACAACACACCTTCTGACAGTGTGCAAGTAGTAACTGTTTTTGAAAAGTTAGATAAAACTGGTCCCCACAATGAACTATAATGTTGTGTGTAAAATGTCCCCACAAAGCATGTGTTAAGTTGTGTGAACGAGAAAGAGCTTCGCTGGTCAGAAGAAGAAACTGTTTCAGAAAAATTTGATAAAACTGGTCCCCACAATGAACTATAATGTAGTGTGCAAAATGTCCCCACAAAGCATGTGTTAAGTTGTGTGAATGAGAAATAACTTTACCGTACAGAAGTTATGTAAATTGGTAAACAATGACATTTCAAGTATGGCATCTTGAAGGTTAGAGGTAGAGGTATATTCATGGTCGATTTCAAACTACACAGTATTTTCTTTCTTGATAAATTATCACTCTACATTTTGGAGTCACGTGGTCCCCACAACACACCTTCTGACAGTGTGCAAGTAGTAACTGTTTTTGAAAAGTTAGATAAAACTGGTCCCCACAATGAACTATAATGTTGTGTGTAAAATGTCCCCACAAAGCATGTGTTAAGTTGTGTGAACGAGAAAGAGCTTCGCTGGTCAGAAGAAGAAACTGTTTCAGAAAAATTTGATAAAACTGGTCCCCACAATGAACTATAATGTAGTGTGCAAAATGTCCCCACAAAGCATGTGTTAAGTTGTGTGAATGAGAAATAACTTTACCGTACAGAAGTTATGTAAATTGGTAAACAATGACATTTCAAGTATGGCATCTTGAAGGTTAGAGGTAGAGGTATATTCATGGTCGATTTCAAACTACACAGTATTTTCTTTCTTGATAAATTATCACTCTACATTTTGGAGTCACGTGGTCCCCACAACACACCTTCTGACAGTGTGCAAGTAGTAACTGTTTTTGAAAAGTTAGATAAAACTGGTCCCCACAATGAACTATAATGTTGTGTGTAAAATGTCCCCACAAAGCCTGTTTTAAGTTGTGTGAATGAGAAATAGCTTTACTGGTCAGAAGTTATGTAAATTGGTAAACAATGACATTTCAAGTATGGCATCTTGAAGGTTAGTGGTAGAGGTATATTCAAGGTCGATTTCAAACTTCACAGTATTTTCTTTCTTGATAAATTATCACTCTATATTTTGGAGTCACGTGGTCCCCACAACACACCTTCTGACAGTGTGCAAGTAGTAACTGTTTTTGAAAAGTTAGATAAAACTGGTCCCCACAATGAACTGTAATGTTGTGTGTAAAATGTCCCCACAAAGCATGTGTTAAGTTGTGTGAATGAGAAAGAGCTTCGCTGGTTAGAAGAAGAAACTGTTTTTGAAAAGTTAGATAAAACTGGTCCCCACAATGAACTATAATGTTGTGTGTAAAATGTCCCCACAAAGCATGTGTTAAGTTGTGTGAATGAGAAATAGCTTTACTGGTCAGTAGTTATGTAAATTGGTTATACAATGACATTTCAAGTATGGCATCTTGAAGGTTAGTGGTAGAGGTATATTCATGGTCGATTTCAAACTTCACAGTATTTTCTTTCTTGATAAATTATCACACTACATTTTGTATTCACGTGGTCCCCACAACACACCTTCTGACAGTGTGCAAGTAGTAACTGTTTTTGAAAAGTTAGATAAAACTGGTCCCCACAATGAACTATAATGTTGTGTGTAAAATGTCCCCACAAAGCATGTGGTAAGTTGTGTGAATGAGAAATAGCTTTACTGGTCAGAAGTTATGTAAATTGGTATACAATGACATTTCAAGTATGGCATCTTGAAGGTTAGTGGTAGAGGTATATTCATGGTCGATTTCAAACTTCACAGTATTTTTTTTCTTGATAAATTATCACTCTACATTTTGTATTCACGTGGTCCCCACAACACACCTTCTGACAGTGTGCAAGTAGTAACTGTTTTTGAAAAGTTAGATAAAACTGGTCCCCACGATGAACTCTAATGTTGTGTCTAAAATGTGTGAAACATGTTTTTTCTAGATTGTGAATTCAGAATTAGTTTAGCAGAGCAGACACAACTTTGATCTCAAAAATTCTTGTATGCACTTTTACTAAATTAATTATTACATATGTGCCTTTATTTTCAGATTACAGACTTCAAAAAATGAAACTGAGACTTTTGTACCAAAATTAAGACGGCCTACAATAACTTTCAGTTGCACTTCAATTTTTCAAGTTGCTGCAATTCGATAGTCTTTTTTTTTCAGAACAGTCAAAATATTCTGCATATTATAATATAAACTGCTAAAATAATCAAATTATGACACAAAACTTGCAAAACAGCACAAAGAATAATTTCTCATCTACCTGTTACAGCTCTACATATTTATATTCTTTTCATTCATTTTTTTAGATGAAAGACACAGATCTGGAAGATTCTGAACTATTTGATTCGTCATCAGAGAGTGCAGATGATCACGTACCAGATACCATCTCCGAAAGTGACAGTGACAGTGATGCTTCTGTTCAACTAAACTTTAAGAACACTTTTCTGCCTCTTAATGCTCCTGATAGCTCAATGGGCCCCACTGTCTGCGATTATACAACACCAGACAACATGATTTTGGATGGTCAAAACATTACACCTGAAGCCCCCAGAGCAGTAGAAGAACCCCGGTCAAGTCAGACTATAAAGGACATCGTTAGATAGCAGTCATAAAAAAAAGGCCAGATCAGAGACTGTTGTCGGTGTTGCAAACTTAAGATGTTGCCACCAATACTTTGTCATTTCAGACCTTTGCCGCATAACTGTTGGTGCCCCCATTTAATGTAGTTTTATCTGTATATTCATGCCTGCAATAATCAGATAAAGGGTTGTTTGGCTGATTCTAGAGTATATTAGGTGCTTAAAGTAGGACTCATAACAGTTACAGTTTTAATAGTATAAACATACAAACAACAACTAGTCCCTATACCAAACACCTGTCCTACGTCCTCACAATTCCATAGTTAGTTAGATTAATGAGTGAATCAGTACATTGTATTTATTTATCCAACAGATCCAACATTTTATAAATACAGTTTTTTCTTCATGACAATTTTGAGAAATTAATGTCAGTGAATGTGAGTCCATGTCATTGATCAGAATGAACAGTTTATTTGTTAATATAACACAGCATGTTCAGCTTATAAGAAAATGGCATCAAAATCCTCTTTCCCACTGACAATTTCGGTCAGAATGCACATATCAGTGTTTTCTTGGCAGAGTAATTGTATATTTTAGTTTTCTTATACTGTAGAAGTTAGTTTATACTTTATAGAACTTGTAACTTTGGATTATAACTCTTACACACTTTGGAGTCCTTGTATTTACAAATGTGTTTTTCCGACCACTTAAAGGTACAACTGCCCAAAAGAAGAAAACACCCTGGAAGGAGACAGACGTGAAGGCAGTGGAAAGGCACATGAATCGATTCATCACATCTTGTATTGCTCCAGCAAAGTTTGACTGTGAGAAGTGTAAAAGGGCTGATCCAGAAGCTCTTAAGGACCGGAGCTGGCAGAATGTGAAATTCTACATATATAAACGCATTACAGCCAACAAGAGGAAATTAAGTAAATAATGGGAAGATTACAACCAGTAAGCGGTTGCTATGTGGTTGTCTGAAATTAAAAATATCTTACAAATTTGACTGAATAAGAATTATTCTTTGTAGGGATATAGATAGCCCGTCACGGTTTGATAAGTTTATATTCACTTCAACCACATTACACTAATAGTCCTATCAAATTCTGCTTCATTGTAAGGCGGAGTTCATGAACAGCAAGATTTTCTGTACAAAGTAATGCTTTGCATCCCTATCACCATTTACAGGTATCATGTTATATCTCTACATTTTCTATCAACAACTTTTGTTCTTTTTGGCTAGACTTTATTAGTTTTAAACAAACAGCTCTAACAAATGTAATAATGGAAGGACTTACGGTATCAGTAATAATGTATATAAAAATGCTTTTTGAAGCATGGTCCCCATTAGTCTTATAACAAGTTGTGTGAGTCATGCAAATGATATGTAAATGAGGTCCCCATCAGCCATACCTACCCGTTTTTTCTAAGGTCCCCATTTTGCACAGTCAAAACACTACTTCATGAATTTAGATATTTTAAGGTGTGTATGTACTAACTGATTTTTTCTTAGTGTCCCTGATTTTTTTCATACTTCCACAACCTCTAGAAAGGGTGGTCCCCACAGGTTATGATAAAAAGTGCACGCCCCGCAAACCATGGAAACCAGTATGTGTGTGTGTGTGTGTGTGTGTGTGTGTGTGTGCCTCCTGCAGACGTGTCACAGCACCACATTGTGTGTATGTGAATAATATTTAAACATGTCTACACACTGTGTCGACCAGATGAGAAAAGACATGGCAGCTCGACAAGATGTACAAATAGCTGGCTATAGGTGAGCTGTGTGCACCATAAACACACACACACACACACACACACACACACACACACACACACACTCACACAAACACAACTCGGCTTTTCAGGACTTTTTGTCTTGTGCCTGTAGCTAGAGAAATACTGGACCTGCACACACACATTATGATCAATTTATGATATTATCGTGTATTTACCATTAAGTCTATTTTATACAAGTATTATAACTATTTTCTGAAAGCATTTAATTCCAATTTCAAAGGGTTAAACAGTTTTTGCATGTTTTCAGTTATGTGTGTGTCTGTTGATGAAACTCTTGTGCGTCCAGCTGCTCTCACACTGATGAGTAGAGTTGAATTGAATTAAATAGACTGTGAGCAGTTCGGTCAATCATCTGTCTTTTATTCACCAACATATTAATGATTTCATTTTTGCTGAAAACTAAATCTAAATCCCCCTCTGCTTCTTGTGTTGTTCACTTAAATCTGTCTGGTATCTCTTTATCCCCCATTCAACCACATCGCTCTTTATTCCTCTGTCTCTAGCTCGCTGGGCCTGTGTCCTGCCTCCATAAACACACAACTCCCACTTTGAAGAGGATGATAACAACACACACCTCCTCCGCCCT